>NC_059435.1:15831810-16159310 GCF_021028975.2 Sphaerodactylus townsendi
TCATGCTCCAGTTGCATTAATGCGGCTGCTCTTCAGGATTTTCACTCCTGAATGAAAGCAAGGGGGCAGGGTGACTTCTAACGTGGGAAGAAGTCCAGCAAGCTTTTGCATAACATAGATCTCATTAAATGGATCCCAATTCTTCAGTCCTTTCAAGGGTTTCTGACTAAAACAAAATTAAACCTGCAAATGCAGGATGACTCTCTCTCTTTTTTTGCTGATTTTGGGCAGACCTTATCTGTTCTTGTCGTAGATCAAATTGTTGGTATTTGCAAGTGTCTGTCACAACCAGTCATGAAAGTGTTAACTATCTGTTTGTGTGTAAACAGGATGTTGAGGTCACATTCCAGCGAGCTGACCTATTGGTTAGCTATTGGCCAGTTTGACAGCCATTGCTAATTTGTTTGTGAGCAGGTATAGCTGAAGTCATAAACTTAACTTGTTTTCTTTGTTATCTGACTCTCAGTCCTTGCCATGGGCTGAGACAACTGTAAATATGTAACAATGCAGTATAGTTCCATGGTACTTTTCAACCTGTAATTTAAACCCACTATCACAAGTCTGCTGCCAACAGGAACAGTTCCCTTCCATCCTCTAAGTAACAGCACTTAAAATACTTAAAGAGAGCAATCATGTCTCCCCTTATCTGCCTTATTCACATTTACTACCAGATTAAAGCAAAATTTACCTCTTTTTTTAATCAGTTAATGACAGCATTTGGATTTTTTTTCCTTTGCTCTGTTTAAGGCAAAGAAGTTTCTTCAGAATTTAAATTATTCCAGTCCTTTCATTTCTAGAGTTCTGTGTCTTCTTCATAGGAATTGGAATGTCCTTCATAGGAATTCGAATGCCCTTCTAGAGTTCTGTGTCTTCTTCATAGGAATTCGAATGTCCTTCATAGGAATTAGAATGCCCTTCTAGAGTTCTGTGTCTTCTTCATAGGAATTCGAATGCCCTTCTAGAGTTCTGTGTCTTCTTCATAGGATTTAGAATGCCCTTCTAGAGTTCTGTGTCTTCTTCATAGGAATTCGAATACCCTTCTAGAGTTCTGTGTCTTCTTCATAGGAATTAGAATGTCCTTCATAGGAATTAGAATGCCCTTCTAGAGTTCTGTGTCTTCTTCATAGGAATTAGAAGGTCCTTCATAGGAATTTGCATGCCCTTCTAGAGTTCTGTGTCTTCTTCATAGGAATTGGAATGCCCTTCAGAGGAATTAAAATGCCCTTCTAGAGTTCTGTGTCTTCTTCATAGGAATTCGAATGCCCTTCTAGAGTTCTGTGTCTTCTTCATAGGAATTCGAATGTCCTTCATAGGAATTTGAATGCCCTTCTAGAGTTCTGTGTCTTCTTCATGGGAATAGGAATGCCCTTCAGAGGAATTTGAATGCCCTTCTAGAGTTCTGTGTCTTCTTCATGGGAATTGGAATGCCCTTCAGAGGAATTAGAATGCCCTTCTAGAGTTCTGTGTCTTCTTCATAGGAATTCGAATGTCCTTCATAGGAATTTGAATGCCCTTCTAGAGTTCTGTGTCTTCTTCATAGGAATTGGAATGCCCTTCAGAGGAATTTGAATGCCCTTCTAGAGTTCTGTGTCTTCTTCAGAGCAATTAGAATGCCCTTCAGAGGTATACCCAGAAGGTAAAGATGCTAGCATGTGGCTATAGTCTTTCCCATGCACTCAGCATCTGTCAGAGAGATCACACCATACAGTGATGGCTGCTACAAGGATGGATGGGATTGGCTGTAAGGAGGCTATAGAAGTCTTGCCTGTGTGGATCCTGCTTAGTTTGCAAAAAGACACTTTGAGCCAAAAAAATTCTCATTAAAAAATCCTTTTTGATTTATTAAGAGGCTAATAACCCTTAATAACAATGGTAACGGCAATCACAAATGATATAAAATGAAAGCTGGGTTAAAGCCAATGCAAACAAAATCAAGACCAAAATTAAAGCAATAAGGTTAAAAAAATCCATACTTTTGCGTTGCCTTACATTACGTGGAGCAAGCAAATCAGAAAAAAATTATCTCTAAGTGCAAATCAAGCTGGCATAGAGCAGCCTTCAGCAAATCAGAAAAATAGCTTTTTTTGTTGTAATCATGAAAGGCAGTTATAGAATTAGCTTACAATCAAGTGATAGCTATTAGCCAATGAAATCATTTTGCCAATTAAGCACAAACGACAGACATTATCACTTAACCATTATCAGGTGGTAGAAGCTTCTAAGGACAATAGAATGTGGCTGTTACATTCTCTCATTCTGCTGGCCAGAGTAACTTTGACTAATGAGCAGATTTCTCATAGCTGCAGAAGGTGAAACAGAAAAGAAAATTACCATGTAGATTTTTATTATGAGAAAGGTATCTTCTTAAACACGACTGCGGTTATGCTCAGCCAAACAGTTTCTGTAGAGAGGCCAACGGCAATTGTTTGTTATATTAGTGGAGTGGATCCCACCCCTATCCTAACCCTACACTGAGCAAAGTATGCTAAAGAAGGCTTTCTTTAGCATAAGAAGGCTTTCTTTAGCATAAGGAGGAGTCTTTAGCATAAGAAGGCTTTCTTTAGCATAAGGAGGAGTCGCCCTCTTTAGCATAAGGAGGAGTCGCTTAAGTTGGAATGAAGCTTTGCTCAGGCTACTGAAAGGATCTAGGGAGGATCCCCCACACTAGAAACGAATTTTAAAAGAGGCAATGAAGGTTTAATTAATGGGCTTGACAATCTTTTTTCTCCCACACCATACAGACACAGGCAGAAAAGGATAACATTCATATTTGCTTAATAAAAAAAAGGCTTCACAAAGTATTTCACATCCTCATCAAACCTACAGCAAAATAACTGTGAATAAAATCAAGTATCTGAACGTAGAGGTCTGAATGTAGCATCCATCTTGGATCAACGATGAAAACTTCCTGGTTGTCATCATCATCAATACCTTTTATTGGCATAAAAATATACATTTGAATTTAGCTTCTTGGATGAGTCATGCAAGGAATTTTCAGGGGAACAACAAGAGTACGATGAGGCTAGCAAAATTTCTCAGAGATATTCTGTGTAGGCACCAGTACAAGCATAGGCGACATGAGCCTTTCCTTTCCCTTTGACAGAGAGGTGCTGGCAAATGGCAAACTGGGAAGTAAATAAAGGTGCTGAATCAAAAATTCCAGTCTGGCTCTAGTTGATTTGTACTAGGGAGTCCTTAGTGAGGTTGGGCGGCTGGTCTTCCTGCCGTCTTGTAAATCACCTCTCAAGAAAGTTTGTACACCATCTTAATGATGCTGAAAAGGACCATGAAATCACAGATGATTTATGTGACCCTGCAGGATTTTCAAGGTGTAAGAGAGGAACTGGGGTGGTTTGCCATTCCCACCCTCTGCACAGCAACCCTTGACTTCCTTGGTGGTCTCCTCTCCGACTACTAACCAGGGCCAGTCCTACCCAGCTTCTGAGATCTGATGAGTCTGGGCCAGCATATCCAGGGTAGGGCAGGTATATCTTATTTTTTCTGAGCCTGTTTTCCAGGGAGCAAATGATACACAGACACACACACACATACACACACAATTATTATTTGACCAACACCTCTGGCATGGTCTCACTTTGCCTTCTTTGACATGGCTATAAACATTTGCTTGCTGAATTGGCATTAGAGTGGTCCTCAATGCAGAAGTGTTATGTTGAGATCCTACTGCATGAGAAGGTTCCACTGCCAAGTAGTAAAGTGGAGCAACACCCTATGGCAGTGGTGGCGAACCTTTGGCACTCCAGATGTTATGGACTACAATTCCCATCAGCCCCTGCCAGCATGGCCAATTGACCATGCTGACAGGGACTGATGGGAATTGTAGTCCATAACATCTGGAGTGCCAAAGGTTCGCCACCATAGCCCTATGGTAACTGTTTGACTGTTCCTTTCTATAGTTTTTTTCTTGTCTTTGGAATTGTTATAAGAAGGGGGATTTCTTTTTTTCTCCAAAATTCAGTTTTTTTAATAGATATAGCTATTGGTTTGTAAGGTTCTCTTTTTCTTTTTTAAAAGAGGGATTTTCCTTTCATTTATCTTCAAAGAGATAGCCATGCACCCCTTTGTAATTTCAACCCTTGTGGTTGTTTTATGTTGCACACCACAAGGGTGGATTCCACACAGGGCAAATATAATGGGCGTAGAGTGGAATACAAACCATTGGGGGGGGGGGAGACTTTGCACAGGTTTTGTCCCCAAAACAAGTTTGCCCCATTTTATTTCCCTCAACCCGGGATTTTCAAAAATCGCAAAAACAGTGATTATTTTTCGAAATCCCTGGATGGAGCCGCTTCCACGCAAATTTCCCTCCCTCCCACCTGTCAGAGCCATGCCTGTCAGTGCTTAGATGTCTTGCCGTGTAAGAATTGCAAATGTTTTCCTGTAAATGCTTTCCTGTTTCCCTCTTCCCTTCCTGGCAACCTCCTGGCGCCAGCTCCTCTGTAAGAAGGTGTGAACGGTTCCCAGGTTCTTTGAAGCTCTGTAGTGCAAAGGTTGTTGAAACTGTCAGGGACATTAGGTGTGGGACGAAACGGGGAGGTTGAAGTATATCATTCCTGGATCTAAGCTCTCTAGCTTAGATCCAGCTTTCAATTGTTACTCTACGCGTTATTAGAAATAAACTGCTTTAGGATTTTCCTACGGTCTCTCTTACTTTCACGTTCGAGAGTCTGACACCACCACAGTCAGGGAAAATCCACTTGCCACAGCAATATGTTCATTATTGCCCTGCCATTGCAGGGATATCCTTTTTTCTTTTCTTTTGCATGTTGCACACGCACAGCTTTGTAGGTGCAGTCGATCATATCATAGGACGATTGGCATGGCTGCGGGGGTTCATTTCTGTATGCCTGCGCAGCTATGCATGTGTTGCAGGATTTTTTTTTTTAAAAAAGAGAAGTGTCTCTGTGCAATGGCGCAAAAGCAACCTGGATGGCATGCATGTGAATGGGCAGAGGGAAAACAGGTTCCTTTATAAGGACTGCAAGCCATTATACATTTGTTGTGCGGAAGCCACCAAAGTGGTGCTCTAGCAGGAGGATACGAATGGATGAAAAGACGCTGCCTGCCTCTGTGCATCTGCAGAATGAAATTTTGAACATTTACAGAACTTCCTGTCTCTTCTTTCTTCAAATGTCTCATTGATCTAAACAGAATTGATTGGAAACAGACTCTGCATTCTTAAGAAGAGGAGAATAAATTGATTGTTGGATTTCGGGGACAAATTGGATAAAGTGGGATTGAGAGAATTTCTCTCAGTGCTCCTTGTAAGCTGTGCTTTGTCCTCGGATCCAGCAGCAATTCCTCCTCATGTCTGCAGTATATCTATATATTTCTTTCAGCTACAGAAAGCAAAGACCATGGCATTTGAAATGATTGGCATCGCCAATGTGTCTTTCGCCTGAGCCTTAAATATCAGCCACCTTTTTTCTCTGAACAAATATTTCGAGATGGTTTGGGAGGAATGCGATCTCTTTCTTCATCATTGGTCGATTCCCCACCCACCATTAGATGCGCGCTCTTCACGGCAAATACCCTGGGGTCCTGCAGCACTCCCCACTACACCAGCAGTGACAACGCAGTGACAACGCAATCACCCCGATTCTGCCGCTCCCCCCACCCCTCAGCGCGCATCATTTCGGATCCTGGTCAGAAATACACCTTTTTGAAACCGCGCCTAACACGGAGCAGGGATCCCCTCCACTTTCACTTTTGAAGTGAGGAAAAGCCCATTAGCTGTTGTTTCAAACCTCTTTCAGTGGAAAATTGTATGATTAATCCTCATTGATAGGATTCTTCTGGAAGTCTTTGCTCATTTCCTATTAGCCTTCGGAACCATGGTGTAATATTTATGCAATTGGAGAAGAAAGTGGGCTATTGCTATGTAAGCAAAGAGCTATTTGAACTGTCGGCTGTCTGGTTTGCTGGAAGGAGGATTTTTAAAATACATCCTAGCAAAAACTGTCTCCTTCTCTTACACCCGCCCCCCCCCGCCCCCCCGGTCATTCTTCTGAGCAGCTCAGAGTGGCAAGCACACGTCTTCTCTCCTCCATGTGTAACCTACTTATCCTTGGCCACATCAATTCCCATTGGAGACTTAGGAAATAATATATGACAGCACCCTGTGGCTTAACAAACCAATATGAAATTGCTTGAACAAATTAACAAACTTTTAATCTTAACACAACTTTCTATCATTTAAGAATAAATAATAGTGAATATATAGTGAGTATATATATGTACAGCACAACTCAATTGTACAAAATCTTCAGTGCTGTTCTAAGAAAAAGCACTCAGAACAGTTGCCACCACTAACAGTGTCCGGTAATGAAAGAATAGCAATAAAGTCCAAACTATTAATCAAGCAGGGCTTCTTTCTCTCATCTGGTCTTCTGCATCTGATGTAGCTGCTGCAGGTCTTCCCTCAATTTGGGCCTGTAAAAAAATAAGTCATTCCCTCAATTAATTAAAGCTGTGAGGCCCTCTCCTTCTCTCCTACTGCAGGCCAGATCAATTGAGGAGGATGGGGCTCTTGCAATTGGTAATAAGTAAGCAAGCTTACCAACTGCACATGCTCAGTGAGCTTTTATCCCCTGGGCCAGGGGTAGGGAACCTGCGGCTCTCCAGATGTTCAGGAACTACAATTCCCATCAGCCTCTGTCAGCATGGCCAATTGGCCATGCTGGTAGGGGCTGATGGGAATTGTAGTTCCTGAACATCTGGAGAGCCGCAGGTTCCCTACCCCTGCCCTGGGCCCTAAGATCCAACAAAACCAAAAAATACTAAAATGGCATGGGTTACACATGCTCTCCTTGTAACTGTTTGGCTGAGTTAAGCTAGGCTAAGAGAGACGGGCCCTTTCCGCACAAATCCCAAAAATGTTTGTAAAACGTTTTCAACCCCACCCCACCCCATTACCATGATATATGTCCTGGCCGTCATTTTTTGAGTTCTCCCCTTTTCGTTTGAAAACGTTGCTTCGGGCTTTCAAAGCACAGCGCTGCAATTCTCTGCATCTTCTGCAGTCCCTCCTTCAATTATTAGCCCCACCCCCCTTAAGAAACCAGCAAGAAAAAAACAGGAAAACCCTGCAGGAAAAACAGACAAGGGGCAAGGAGTGAGAAAATGGTGGCAATGATGAAGTTTAGGGGAGGCAGACAGGTATGGAAAACATCTTGAAAGGACCGCACCACTGGGGTGCTGTGTGGTTTCCGGGCTGTATGGCCGTGTTCTAGCAGCATTCTCTCCTGACGTTTCACCTGCATCTGTGGCTGGCATCTTTAGAGGATCATTGGGGTGGAGATCCTCTGAAGATGCCAGCCACAGATGCAGGTGAAACGTCAGGAGAGAATGCTGCTAGAACACGGCCATACAGCCCGGAAACCACACAGCACCCCAGTGATTCCGGCTGTGAAAGCCTTCGAAAATAGACTGCACCATTGTTAAATGACTTAAGAACAGTCAGGTGTAGTAATGAGATTCTAGAACAAAGTATGTGAAAAAGCTTGAAGGGGAAGTTTCTACAAATTTCTTTCCTTATGACAGCTTCTGAGATTTATTAGTTTGGATTATATGGAACTTGTTGTACAGTTATAGCCGTGGAAGCTTGATATGTAAACTATTGGTGGTGGTTGTTGTTTGTTTGTTGTTCTATGTGGGTGTGTTTGTTACATGCCCTCTTCTTCCTTTTTTAAAAACAATAAAGTATATTCAGTTAAAGAAAGGACCGCACAGGTAAATGAAGCCATGATGAAAACATTTCAACTAAAGAATCATTTTGAAAAGGCATGCATTTAAAACGTTTTGAGGTTGCAAATAAAACGTTTTGTGGTAGAAACAATGCGGAACTCCATGGAGGAAACCTTTTATTTCCTGACTTAAATTTTTTTTAATGTCTCTGTGCGGAAAAGGCCACTGTCCATCCCATGGTCGCAGCTGTCCTCTGATGCTGGTGTGGTTCTTCTCACCCACTTCATTATTACTGGAGTAGCATGGGATAAAGCAGAAATAAAACAGCGGCTTCATGGCTTCTATAAGGCAAACACTAGGCCTAAGGATAGGAGGAGCTCCATTGCAAGTCCTGACTGTGCGTGATCTCTTTTTTTACCTGTAGTGACTACCAGTATGAAAGAGTTTTTCTTCAGGCTGCCTTCTGTAGTTTTCAAGAGCTGTGTTGCTTCTCTGACGAAATGAGGTGCTTTTAAGCCTCTTCCCAATTCATGGTACTGTTGCTTTAAGGTAGCTAGGGGGGCAGGGGAGGCAAATCAAGGTCAACTCACTGATATCACTTCCAGAAGTGATGGCATCACATCACCACTGGAGAGGGAGATGGTTGGTATTTGGGCAAAACTCTATGGTAGAAACAGCTTCTACTATAGAGTTTTTGCCCAAATGCCAGAGTGCCTCCCATGTTGTCAGCAATGTGATGGCATTACTTCTGGAAATGAAATCATCGTGTTGACAGGGCTGAGGCCTGGGCCTCAGTTTGCAGCTGGTAAGACCCCACTGACCAGCTGAATTATGCCTGGGGGAGGGGGGTGCATAGCTGGGGATCCTGCCAACCCTGATGTGTTCTACAATCAACTCAGGGACATATCCTGTACAGGAATGGCCTGTCTGAGTGAAAATAGGAAGGAAGACATTAGATTGGCATCAACCCCCTGCATTTTGTAGGTAGTCCATCTATAGCAGTGATTCTCAACCAGAGTTCCGTGGTACCCTGGGGTGCCGTGAGCATGTCCTAGGGGTACCATGGCAATGCTACCAGCCCCCCTCACTTTTGTGGTGTCTCCCACCAGTGCCAGCAAGGATATGGAGCTGGCCCATGGGGCAGGGCCTGCTGCAAGGTCAGCAGCCACTTCCCAACCCGTCCCCAGTGCTTCCCTTCACCCTTGGAGGTGAAAGTGTGGGGATGGCAAGCAGGGGCACTGGACAGGGAAGGTGGAGGGGATGGCAGGGGTACCATGAGATATGAAGAGTAAGGCCAAGGGCAAAGTGCGGCGTCGAAAAGGTTGGGAAACACTGATCTATAGTGTTCCCATCAAGTTGTTTGAAAGGGTTAGTACACATGTTATATCCAGCACAGAGGGTCTGCTTTATGTAAATCTGGGCTGCTGCTGTTTCCATACAGGGGACTACTTGTATGTGCACACATGGCTTGGAGCCGCTACAGACGAATAGTGTCCTGTGCAGAGCTGCCCCCTTTTTTACTGGCCCTGATGTTCTGCCATTAGCAGCAACTTGATGTCTAGACACTAAGGTCATTTACGTACAAGTGGTCTCCTTCGGGTTCAGTGTACATTCCCTTCTGGTTGGATTCTCAGTTATACGTATATTTCTCCACTGTTCAAAACTCACCCCACTCTCAGATTAGACATTCCACGTGGTTTCTGAAACCTGTTAAATAAACAAATACCCATTTCCCCAAAAATAAGCCCTAGCATGATTTTTCTGGATTTTTGGAGGATGCTTGAAATATAAGCCCTACTCCAAAAATAAACCCTAGTTAAAGATTCCCCGGTGCAGCTGATCTGGTCACGGGGGGGGGGGGGCGCAAAATCATGGAAAAAATAAGACATCCCTTGAAAATAAGCCCTAACACATCTTTTGGAGCAAAAATTAATATAAGCTCCTGTTTTATTTTCGGGAAAACACGGTAAGTAGCTGCCATTGAGTAGTCCTGTATACCCTTCTAACAACCCAATCCAGGCAGGGGAGGTAAATCTATTTGCAAGGGGCAAAAGGGCTGGCCAGGTGTGACTTACCTGGGTGGACAAGTGCCGTGCAGCCCTAAAGCGCCCCACCCTGAAGCTGCCGCGCATCTTCAGGCCCACCAGTGTAAAAAGCTGTGCCTGTGTGGTCAGCGGTGGACTGACCTTGGTTGACTTCCACTGCTCATCCACCCCGTGGGTGCTGGTGGAGCTGACTTTGGAGATGTGCCACGTTTTTCTAATCTCAGCTTTCCCCTATGGAGGGGGGGGTTCTCAGTGGATTAAGAAACTTGGGGGGCTTCCTGCACTGCAGAAAAGCCCTTTGGAGGGGATGGTGTGGTGACAGAGCAGTGCTGTCCCTGCCCACCACCCTGATCTGAATGGGGCTGTAAATCCATTGAAATCTGTGGGCTGAAAACTACATTAGAACTAGAAAGGATTGTACTTTCAGTCACTCGGAGAATTTCCTAACCAGAGGTGGGATCCAGCAGGTTCTCACAGGTTCCCGAGAGTAGGTTACTAATTATTTGTGTGTGCTGAGAGGGGGTTACTAATTGGTGATTTTGCCACATGATTTTTTGTCTTAGTTACGCCCCTCCTCCGCTTCTCAGCAGTAGCGCGCAGAACTTGAAGCAGTCTAGCAGGAGGTGCCGTACCGGTGTGCATGGCAGCCTGCGCCTGTGTGCATTCGTTTCCCGCCCAAGGACCGGCACAGCGGCTGCATCCTTGCCACAGCCCCACCCCGGAGAATGCCCCACCCCCGGAATGCCCGGCCATGCCCCTGTCATGCCCTGCCCAGCCCCATTGGCGCTACGCCACTGTTTGAATCCCACCACCATGGGAACCTGTTACTAAAATGTTTGGATCCCACCACTGTTCCTAACACACCTTCTGCCTCAAGTAGCATAACATATGTGAGCTTCCAAGTTAACAATAACCACAACAGCCTTGGTCAAGCTCCTAAGGCACGGGTGGGGGGCAAGGCATGGAACTCGACATTCAAACTGGGATCCAGATTAAATTCTGTGGGCATTTATAATTTTCTTTCCCGGTTGCAATTTTTCTATCAAACTGCGAGCCTCATTAGGATTCCTTAATGTGCCATTCAGATCGCTTCATCATAACAACCCTTATTAACGCAGCAAGAATGTCTGTTCTCCCAAAGCATGACATTTCTATGGAAACCCTGCAAAATGTTCTCATTTGTACTTAGCATCACTTTAAACTGTTTGAATAAACTGATGATTTCTAGCGACGTGGCAGCCACAGCACATTTGGACTCCTCAAAACAAAACACAACGGCATTGGTGATTGAACTTGGTCCAAGCTTTCCACAATCATGCAAGTTTTCTGTTTTCCTTATAAACCCTATTAACACTGAAATATATATTGAATGCTTTCCCCTGCTGTGTAGTGCTTGACAAACTGGGAACCCTCAACGAACAAATTACCCTAATTACTAATATTCTAGAATGCATCAACATTTAATTACCAGCATGACAAACTCTGTCAATATTTAAAGGTCATTTGGCTCTTGCAAAGCTTTTACAAGACTAGGAAATCTTTAGGGGGAAAAATATGAAGGGAACCACACTGTTTCTTGTCAGAACTGTATGGAGAGCCGCATTGTTCTGCTTTTCTTTTAAATTTTGGCATGGCTGGAATGATGACTGGGAACTGTGGTGGTAGGTGGTCCCAAGCTCACCTAGATACGGTCCTGGGAGATCCATGAATGGTTTTCCATTATTTTCTGTTCTCCTGACCTGGATGTCCCAGGCTAACCTGATCTCAGTGGCTTAGCACCAAGGGGGCAGGGGGGAGCAACACACCAGGCACATGTGAGGTGTGGCAGGGGCGCAGGGCGCAAGCGTGGACTTCCCCCTCGCTCCGGCCCTCCCTGATCTCTTTATATCTCAGAAGCTAAGCAGAATTGCCCACTGAGGATTGGATGGGAGACCACCGAGGAAGTCCAGGTCTGCCACACAGAGTCAGGCAATGGCAAACTACCTCAGAACATTTCTTGCCTTGAATACCCTATGGGGTGACCATCAATCAGCTGCCACTTGATGCACTTTACACACACTTTTTCCCCCAATTCAGACTAGGAGTATGGTGTGAGTGAGCAGGCTTGACTCTTCTGTCTCTAGCCATGTGATTCCACTGATTAATGCCAACCTACCACATGAAGCTGTCTTCTTGCCCCAACTCCAAACTTGTCCAATAAATAAATAAATACTTTGAAAGCTGAATTGTTACTTATTGATTGCAAGCATAGAAAAGCTGTTGACTTATGTTGTCAGAACTGAGTACATGAGAACAGGCAAAACATTATATCCCCCAGCATAGGTACATCAAGCCCAAAGCCCCCACACACACATCCCTGTGGTGGAAAAATACCATCACACACTCACACACATTCCTCTGACAGTGAGTACTGGGATGACGAAAGTTAGGCCCACTCCGCACAGCAGATATAAGGCAGTTAGCAGTCGGGATAAAGTAACCCTGTTTTCTGTTTTCACATCCGCATGCATCTGTTCAGGCAGCGATTGGAGCCCACAGAAACAGTGAGGGCTGCTGTTATGCCTTCACCCAGAGGTGCATTTTTTATTTACCTCCTACTGATGCGTAGCTACACAGGCATGCACAAATGAACCTCCCACAGCCATGCTGACGTCACACAATACCACAATACAACCATCTGCACCTGCATAGCTACACAGATGTAAGCCATGAAAGTTTTTTACAAAAGGAAAACAGAGATCTATTCCCCACGGTCAATTAATCATGTGATATTCACACAAAATATCAAGGTTTCAGCAAGAACTCCCCACTGCTGAACGGCCAAACATGAATTCATCCTGGTTCTGGCGCTCCCCTCCCCCCTCAGCGCATGTTATTTTAGAACCTGCAAGAAAATAGACCTTTAAAAAAAAGCGTGGGCAATCTGGAGCGGTGGGGAAGTTGGGGGTGGGTGAATCCAGATTCGTTTTCCCCGCCCCTGGTAGTGACATGGAGCCTCCCATCCAATAAGAACGCAGTGGGCTGTGCGCAGTGCACACGCAGCCTTTTTAAAATTTTTGCGGACTGGAGATTCACGTGGGTACGAAGCGACATGGGGCTGGTTTTGACTGATTGACTGAGTAGAAGGCAATACAAAGCAGTGCTACACATCGTATCCACATGGATATGACTACATGGAGGTGCGCAGAAACAGGGATTCACTTTAATCGCCCATTTCTTCGTTTCTGCATAGTGTCATTCTGCACGTGCTTACAGAGACATGGATCCAGAAGTTTGAAAATAAAAAAAATTCCCACCCCAGTACAACGTAACAGCCAATCAGGATCGCCCCTGAGTGGATCGTGTGTTCAATCCACCTCTGTGGAGAATCCTTTGTTGCTGCTGCGTTTCTGGGAACAAGGATCATTTGAGGGGCAGAAGCTGCAGTGAGGACGCTAAAACCGTGCTGAAAAGGTCCCGGTTTTTCCCAAACCGGTTTGTATCTACATTCATTTTTTTTGGTGGTGAATTGACTGGAGTTGAATAAAGTGCCTCCTTCCTGGCCATTCACACGCAAGTGGCTGCAACCCAGGATTTTACAAAAGACTCACAAATAGTGCGATTCTCAAAAAAACCTGGTTTTGGGGAAATAAAATGGGACAGACCCGCTTTAGGGGCGGGAAATGTGCAAAGTGCCCCCCACAGGGTTCTAGACCAGTGTTTATTGACCCATGTGAAGTGGGCCTCAACCCCAATCTCCTCCCACTGCAGCTGCAGAGCTAGATAAGGGCAGGGTGGTACAGGGAGAACTGGAAAGCAAAACAATTCTCAAGGCTACTTCACCATTAAGCTCTCCATAGAAAGAAATATGGCAGGACTCTGGCTAAAATGTTAGAGGGTTGTGACACTTCTGCTGAGTTAGATCCTCCATCTATTAAAGTCAGCATTTTCTACTCTGATTGGCAGTAGTTCACCAAGCTCTCACATCATCTGCTGCCAGATCCTTTCATCTGGAGATCTTGGGAACTGAACCTGGACCTTCCATATGCCAAGCAGCTGCTCGAACAGCCCCATCTACAAGCAGTCATGATCTCTAGAGTAGAAAAAGGAAAGAGGGACATCCTTTCCACTTCTCTTTCCCCCATTTTCCTAGAGCTGAAAAATATTTCAGGAGAGGGTTATGATGGCAGGGTCAGATGGGCATGTTTCTCTTCCTCCCCTCCTCCTATCCATGCCGTGCCCTTAGCCAGTCAGCTGCATGTCTACAGTTGCCCTTATGCTGCCAAGGTGTGGCAGGGGCTGTGGCAAGGTGTGGCAAGGTCTGACCAAACAGGGCCATATGAGCGGCAAGCACAAGCATAGTCAGGTCACAGTCCAATGGGTCGAGGCAGGCAGCAGGCAAGGCATAGTCAGGTCACAGTCCAACAGGTCATGGCACAGGAGATCAGCAGTAGACCAGGCACATGGAGGCAACAGGAAACACCCTGTTGCACCCAAGCAGAAGCAAGCTCAGAGCAAGGCTTATATAGAGAGCCTTGTTCAAGGGGCTAGAATTCTGCAAGGAGTTAATCCTCATCAGGTGCAGAGACTTCTAATCTCCCATATCTTGCTGCCAAACCAACACTCCTTCTTTGCTTCTGCAGTAGTAGCCTCTGCTTCTGCCTCCTATGCACAGCTGGCTCATCACTGGGTTCCCTAGGAAGATCTGCAGGCTCCTCCACCTGTATGTCATCAGGCAGGGAAGGTCTGGGGGTTAGCTCTGCTGCCTGATCTTCCTTAGGACCAGCCAACTCTGGCTGCACTGTATCCTCAGGTTCTGCCTCAGAGTCCTCTGTGTCCTGGTAAGTACAGGGGCTGCCTCATGACAGTCCTTTACGGACTAGCGGAAAGTTTGTTTCATGGGTCTCCATGTAGCCATGCCTAGTTAGGCCAAATGTTGTATTGAATTCCAGGATGGGATATGATTTAAATTGTCTGATAGATGAGAGCATATGTAGGGACAGGTAAAGAGAACAATCCATTAACTGATTCGGCCAAAGAATATTTGGGAATGGTGCTGTTTGACATAGCCCCTGTTTGTGCCCCTATAATCTCTGTTTTGCCTGTGAATTTGTGAAGCTGTCTCAACCGACATACTATAAATTTCCAGTTCTTTTAGCTTTCCTAAAAGCATCTTTACACTTCTTAAAGCTCAGGTAAAGGATGACGCAGTATTACTTTCTGTAAAGATTTCAGCATTTCTTACCTGAAAAAGTATGTCCCTAGAGCCTTCATATGAAGGGACTATTTGCGATTCACAATAAAGCCTAATATTCAAGGTGTTTCTGAAATGCAGATGATCCCAAAACTCTGCGTAAGATAAACCATCCTTGAGCTTTGAATTTTCATTTCAGCTCTGCTTAAAAATTCATCTCAGGGCAGATAGGGGAAAAAAGGCTTTCTTTGATAAGATGTGAGGTCCAGCATGAAATGATATTATCCTGAGCAAGCCGTCTCCACTGCAAAGGGAATTAGCTGGAGACAGAGAGCGCGAGAGCGGGTAACTGGGATCAATAACCTATGTATACCACGATCGTCCTGGGTGACAACTCTCAAATGAGCAGGCAGTTGTTCTAATTGAAATGGGTTTTATTTTTTAAAAAATGAGAAATACATATTTTAGCAATGAACGCACACATACATACAGGAGCTGACTAAGAGGAAAGGAGAGAAGGCTGGATAGTGTTTAGGGAAGGATGACCGTTACCAGTCTTGTTCAGAATCCTACAACTTGTTAGAACAAAAATTGTTGGAAAGCGAATGGATTAATTTAATTAGGGCTGCTAGGAAAACTTGTTCACCCTGACATCTTTCAATACCCCTCTATCAAAACAGGATGGCTCCCTATTTGTATTTTTTGACCAATCCTATGCAGAGAAGAGCCCTCACACTTGCTCGCTTCAAGGTTTTCCCCTCCGCTTTATTGCGTGGTAGATTTAACAACTTGGAAATGAGCGAAAGGGTCTGCTCGTGTGGTGAACAACAAATTGAAACATTGGCTCATCAACTGCGTTGCTGCCCTAAATTTGCTAATATCAGATCAAAATATTCCAATATTCTTTCTAGGATACCTAGTGAAATGGGAGAAGCAGGTAGACTTCCTTTCCTTCTGGACAATTCTGACAATGAAACTTGCGAATTGGGAGCACGATTTTTACTGGAGGTGATGCACAATCCATAATTTATATTCTGTCTTAAACCTTTGTATTTGTGTACCTTTTATCTCAGTTTTTTTAATTGTGTTATGATTATTGTTATGCCAAATAAAGGCTTATTATTATTATAGTTACCAGTCTTGAATGGACATCCAAGGAAGCAGCACTTGCAGCCCCATCTAAAGGGGGAGTAAATTTACTGCTGAAGATGGTGTGGGGCTGCACCACCAGATTTGTCCTCCATGGGGCACTTGCCCTGGAGGAGGAGGAGGAGGAGGAGGAGGAGGAGGAGGAGTTTGGCTTTATATCCCCCCTTTCTCTCCTGTGAGGAGACTCACTTTCAATCTTCTTTCCCTTCTCCTCCCAAAAAACACAAACCCTGTGAGCGGGGTGGGGCTGAGAGAGCTCCGAAGAACTGTGACTAGCCCAAGCTCACCCAGCTGGCATCTATTGGAGTGCACAAACTAATCTGGCTCACCAGATAAGCCTCTGCAGCTCAAGTAACAGAGTGGGGAATCAAATCCAGTTGTGCAGATTAGAGAGCATCTGCACCACGCTGGCTCTCTCCACTGAAAGGGGAAGGCAGACCTGCCACCAGGTGGCCACCATGGCCCTCCATGGCAGCCAAACATGGTGCAGAGTGCTGTGCCAGCATCTCTCTGCCCTGCCATCAGCGCTGGCATTGCGTGGGTGTTCTTGGGGCGTGGCCGGTGGAGAGGCCGACGTCTACACCAGCTGATGGGGCTGTACACTTATACCACCTTTTCAGTGGCACAAATCCATCAAGCCCAATGGGGCTTTCCAACAGCAGGGAGGCTTTGTTGTGTTTTTTGCCTCCCCATGCCAACCAAAGGCCCCTGTGGGAACAGTGGAAAGCCCCCGTAGGAATAGTGGGGCTGCAGCATTGTGTCTGGGGCCCCCAGCTCTGTGGATGGGGCTGTCAGGAGGAAAGTGACCAATGCTTCCAGAAGCAAAGGCAAAGGCCCACATGCAAATGAGGGTGGGTGCGCGCGTGCGCGCACACACACACACACACGCACACTCACACACAGTGAAGAGCCAAAAGACCAACATTTATACTCCCAAATGGATCATGGGGTGGTATAAAATAAGCTGGCAGGAAAGCCAGAGAACTAAGAACTGGTAGCTTTTTCCGGGTTCTCACAAAAGCGAAGGAGAGGCTGAATGGGTCCAAGAGAATGCCTGGACTGTTCCCTTGAATACTGATTGGCTGCAGGGATGAGTGCAGATAGGGTGGATCCTGGGCTGTTCAGAATGCTCGTTAAATCACCTTTGGGTAGCACAATGGGGATAAAGTAGCCCCATTTTCCAGCCAGGCACACCTTAGGATCAAGGTGAAAGTTCAGCCCCCAACTTCCTTCCTACCCAGGTTTGACACGCAAGATAGGTCCCAAAACTCTCTTAGGGGCATCCATTTTGGGACGAGTGGTGCCCTGCTCTGATGGTAGTTTTAGCCCTGCGCTGCCATGGAGCCCCTTAACACAATGAGGGGTCCAGATGCTCACAATGGCATAAGGTGTATCCTGGCTGGCCAGTTTAAAGTAGGTTGGGACAGATCTTAAGTCCTTCCGCAGTCGTTTTGCAGCTGTTTGTCCGAACGCTTGTCTCTGAACAATTGCTCCTTTCTGAACAGAGTTTTGAGGAAAGCCTGATTTATTAATGCAAGCCCATGTGGTGTACGTCTGAGAAAGTTTGTGCATCGATGCCTTTTTTCCGAGAGTTGTAATCACATCATCAAATTAATACACATCAGACTAGTTCATCCCTTCTGTTACTGTGTTCCTCCAGCAGATGAAGACTTTTCTGTTTTGTTTGCTGTTCCCTTGAGGACCCTCACTGATTCTCCTTCCCGCTTATGTGTGTCTATGGCCATTTACACACTTGTTATCTCCCTCACGTTGGGTGTACCTACCTATCAAGTTTGATTCTCAATTATGCACCCATTTCCCCCTCTTCAGCAGTCAGCCCACCTTCAGATCAGAGAATTGCTGTGGTTTCTAAAAGCACTGAAAGTGAGACTTTTCCTCACCGTCACAGGTAAAGCAAAGGAGATCAGCATGTGCTTATCTTCCTTCAAGTCTTCTCACTTCTCTCCACCTTTGCTTACCCGCACCACAACAGTTTCTCCCAGGTCATTTCCACACGGTCAAAATATCTTGGGGTGAACAAGAGAAATATCCCAGTACAGCCAAGAAGTTTGCATGGTTCCCAGTCCTAAAGGGTTTGCCCTGCGATATTTCCTTCATCCCAGGATATTCAAAAGCCACCAGATTGGTGATTCTTTTCAAAAAATCCTGAAGTGAGCCTGTAGAGCCTGCAACCGTGCAAACACCAATCGGGAGCAGATCCAGTTTATTTTTCCTGCCCAGCCACCTGATCTCCCCAAATGACATTCATTCAAGCTTCCACTCAAAAACAACAGCCAATCAGAATGCGAGACACTGGGTATGGTCAGATATACTTGCAGCTGCCACTCAAAAACAACAGCCAATCAGAACATGGGACACTGGGCATGCTCAGATACACTTGCAATGTAAATTCAGAAGTCCCGGACTTACGTTGCCCCTGGTCTTCACTAGATTTCTTCACAAAATTCAGAAGTCCCGGAGCATTTCCCCTGGTTTTCACTAGATTTCTTCACAAAATGGGCAGCTATGCGAACAGACAAACTGGGATAAAACAGACCAGGATTATAAAAAACCAGTGGTACACAGTTATAATTCTGCCATGTTTGTGACTTCTTTTAATTTGGGGTGGGAAGGGATCTTTAATGCATTGATTGTAGGAGGTATGGAGAATCGCAGCACAAATCTGTAAAGCGTTGAAGCATGATTCATCAAATGAACATGAAAAGGGCGGGGGGAATCACATCATAGTGGCCATGAATCACCTTGAGGGGGTGAGTGCGGACATAATCATGGTAAAGGGAGGGATTGAAAATGTTTTCCAAACATGTTTAGTGATTTGTGGGGAAAGGACCCTGGACTGCCAAAAGAACAGCAAGTGTTGATAGGAAGCAAATAGACACCCACAATATTAATATTGACTGTAGTACTTAGAAAGGGTTGCTTAGAATCCCAAGAGAAATTGCAGGTGCTTTGTTGTATTTTATTGATATAGATTTGGTTCTCTGAGATGTTTTCCTTACTTTACATTGGTCAGTTCTTCTCAATGGGTGGTAGATTTGTCCTCCATGGTCCCAATGCTTTTCAACGGGAGTCCTCTGAGTGGCTAAGATTCTCGTACGCATGTCTGCGTGTCTTCAAAGATAGATCCACCAAAATAATAATAATAGAAAAGCAAAAATAAATATTGCTGGAATTGGCAGGACCAACAGAATACAACTATATACTTTTTGAGCTGAAAAGGCACCCAGGATTGGAGCCTGCAGAGCAGAAGTCTTGGGGCAATCTTCAGCAAATGATGGCAGGCAGGGAGAATCCCTTCAGCTGCACACAGAATGTCTGGCAGACCAGAGAACAAAATGGTCAGGCAGAAAAAATAACATGCCTCCTAAGTTTTGCATTCTGCACAGCCAGGCAGGAGACCTCGTGCAGGGAACTTAGGGGAGAAAGGTGCACTTTGAATTGTTCTCCTCCCCCCCCCCCTGGCTTGAGCTAAAATAAGGCATCTTGCTGATTATGGCAATATATAATTGCTTGGTTTTTGAAGGAGCTATCTGCGTAGCTATGCAGACACAAATATGAGAATCTTACCCATTTGGAAGACCCGTCTACCTCCCATTGAGAAGCACAGTGTGGACCTGCTCATCACACATGGACAACTTTTAAATTAGTTTTTATTTTTACTGCACAGAAAAACTTTTTAACACAGTTCGCGGAGGGCAGGTCTACTCAGTGCTTCTCAGTGGGTGGTGGACCGGTCCTCTGGTCTGCTAAGATTCTTGTATTTGTGTCTGTATTTCTTCACAGACACCTCACAAACAAATTTTTTAAAAAAGGAAAACTATATGTTGCCTGAATCAACAAGACCAGCTGAGGACAACTATGTACTTGTTGGGCTGAAAAGGTGGCCAGGATTGGAGCCTGCAGAGCAAACGTCCTGGGGCAAATTTTGGCAAATGGCAGCAGGGAAAATCCCTTCAGCTGCACACAAAATATCAGGCACAAGCTGAGGGTGAAACTGACCAGAGAGCAAAATGGTTGGGCAGGAAAAATAAGGAGGAGGAGGAGGAGGAGTTTGGATTTATATCCCCCCTTTCTCTCCTGCAGGAGACTCAAAGGGGCTTACAATCTCCTTGCCCTTCCCCCCTCACAACAAACACCCTGTGAGGTGGGTGGGGCTGAGAGAGCTCCAAGAAGCTGTGACTAGCCCAAGGTCACCCAGCTGGCGTGTGTGGGAGTGTACAGGCTAATCTGAATTAACCCAGAGAAGCCTCCACAGCTCAGGCGGCAGAGCTGGGAACCAAACCCGATTCCTCCAGATTAGATACACGAGCTCTTAACCTCCTACGCCACTGCTGCTCCTGAACTCTGCATTGTGCACAACCAAGCAGATGTCTTGCAGGCAGCTTAGGGGCGAAAGGTACACAAAAAAGACGCCTTGAGCTAAAATAAGACATCCTGGGAAGAAAGCTGTGCAGACTGCCTTCCTAGGAGGCCTTTTTTGGCATCCCCAGACTGTTTTATTTAGGCTGTGTGGAACAGACCAGTGCTTCCTTTTCTACCTGTTGCCATCTAACACAAATACACTCAAAAGAAGTTATGGATGGCATCTATGTATGGGGTATGACTCTTAAAAGAGGGATGTGACGCCTCATTGTGCCCCCTAATTTAGAGCTTGCGTTCCTGGCGAATAACCAGAACACCGGATGACAATGCAACCGCATGCCGTTTGATCAAAAGTTGTGCTTTTTCATCAAGCCCGGAATTTCTTGCTCTGCCGGTCTTTCAGAAGTGACAGCGAAGCTAATATCTGCATTAACTTTTCTGTTAGGTGAAGCGTTTTTGTGTGAGCGCTCAGGTCTAAAAGAAACAGGTTTTTTCCCTTTATAATTTTTCTTCAGAGAGAAAGAAAAAGAGGGAGGGAGGGAGGGAGGGAGGGAGGGAGGGAGGGAGGGAGGGAGAGCAGTGGACAAATGACAAAAACGCTAAATGAAGCGCCGAAAGAGTTCTGCATGAGAATAGAATTTCTAATGCAGTCATTCCCGGTGCAATTCCCCTGCCAGTTTCCAGACCACCTATGTTGGTACAGTTGTCAGTGGCAACGGTGTCTGTGTTGGAATGAAAACGAAGTTGTGCTCACCCGTGTTTAACTGACAGTGTCACGAGGTCCTTTGGGACCCCCCGGCGGACTGATTTATTACGATTCATCTCATGATTGGTGTGGCTCAATGATTTATCTTCATAAAGGGCTCGTGACAGCTGCTGTTAAGCGTCAGGATGCAGTTACCGCGCGCAAAGGATGATGCAGGGATAATTTGTTTTCATGATTTATTGGCAGTGGGTCTCATAATTAGTAATCGGGTGCATGGCAGGGCCCCTGATGTATATAAAGTTTGGTGAGGGCTCTCTGTGGGAAGAACATAAGAACATTAGAAAGAGCCTGCTGGATCAGACCAGAGTCCATCTAGTCCAGCACTCTGCTACTCGCAGTGGCTCATCAGATGCCTTTGGGAGCTCACATGCAAGATGTGAAAGCAATGGCCTTCTGCTTCTCCTGCTGCTGCTCCCAAGCACCTGGTCTGCTAAGAAGAAGAGGAGTTTGGATTTATATCCCCCCTTTCTCTCCTGTAGGAGACTCAAAGGGGCTTCCAATCTCCTTTCCCTTCCCCCTCCACAACAAACACCCTGTGAGGTGGATGGGGCTGAGAGAACTCCGAAAAGCTGTGAGTAGCCCAAGGTCACCCAGCTGGCGTGTGTGGGAGTGCACAGGCTAATCTGAATTCCCCAGATAAGCCTCCACAGCTCAGGCGGCAGAGCAGGAATCAAACCAGGTCCCTCCAGGTTAGAATGCACCTGCTCTTAACCACTACGCTACTGCTGCTCCCAGATTTGCAATCTCAGATCAAGAAGGAAGAGAGACATAAAAATGGTGTGTTCCTGATAGCAAAAAAAAATGGCAATGATGAAATTCACAGGCTGGCAAAACTAAATTTGTTTTTATTTGCTGGCCAGAGACAGGAATCCAGAAGATACTGAAAACACAGATCAAAAAATGACATTCATATGAATTTACTCTTTTGGTTCCATGTTTAAAACATATGTTTATGCTGCTGGATGTATCATCTAAGGATGCCTTCAGAAGTTTACTGTAACTTAATGTCTAACAGTACATGGAATTGGCTTTCTAGGTCCCAATTCCCAAAATGAGGAGCTCTTTGGCTTGAGATATTAATATCCCCATTTGAACTGTGTTGAAATGCTCTCCGGCATGGTATCGTGCAGTGGTGCCAAAGGTTCGCCACCACGGGTATAGTGGTTAAGAGCAATGGACTCTAATCTGAAGACCTGGGCTCCCCCCCCCCTCCTACACATGAATCCTACTGGGTGAGATTCCTTATGGAGGGAAAGGTGGGGCATAAATCTAAAATCCTCTTCTATAAAAATATGTGCTCTACCTTCCTAGTCTGTGTCTCATCCAAGTGAAAAAAATAGCCGGTACCATACATGAATAGGCCCAAGTCACGTAGCTTGCGTAGCACACACACCATAATTACCTTGGAGTCTCAGAGTGACTTACAAACTCCTTCCCTTCCTCTCCCCACAATAGACACCTTGTGAGGGAGATAGTCACTGTTCTGAAGAACTGTGACTAGCCCAAGGAAACCCCCACGGGCTTCATGTGTAGGGAGCAGGGAAACACATCCAGTTCACCAGAGAAGAGTCTGCTGCTCACATGGAAGAGTGGGGAATCAAACCCGGTTCTCCAGATTAGAGTCCCTCACTCATAACCACTACACTACACCGGTTCTCTGGTAACACACTTTTAAGAAAATAATGTCACAGGGATGACAGTAGGGTTGCAAGGTCTCCTACACAACTGGTGGGAGGTGGTGAGACTTACCAACCTAACCAAGTGTCACAGCATTTAATTTTCAGTATGTACCAGAAGTGACATCATCACATTGGCAATGATGTGGGACTTTGTGGTATTTGGTCAACAACTCTATGGTAGAAGGGTTTTTTACTATAGATTTTTTGCCCAAGTACCAGAGCACCTCATCATCAGTGAACTGATAACATCACTTCTGGTGGATGATGGAAGTGATGCAGTGGTTGGATCCGAAAATTTTGGTAACAGGTTCCCATGGTGGTGGGATTCAAACAGTGGCGTAGCGCCAATGGGGAAGGCATTGATAATTTCTCTATTACTGTGAAAAACTCTTACTGTAAAAAAAGTTCCTTATTTCCAGCTGCTATCTTTCTGTCCATAATTTAAACTCATTATAGCAAGTCCTATCATCTACTGCCAACAGAAACAACTACTTCTCCTCTAATTGACTGCCTGTCAAATACTTAATGTTTTCAAATACTTAATTTTGTTTCTAGAAATCAAAAGAAGGATACTTCCCTTAAACAAAGAACTTTACCATATTTCTAAAACATGTTTTTAAAACAGCCCAATGGGGAGAATTTTCCCGTTTTCTACCTTCGCTAACCAGCCACATAGGAAACAACAGGACTTTATGATTTTTGGACCTAATGGAATTTCTAACGGAAAAGCAGACCCAATTAACCCCCTCTCGGCACACACAAATAATTAGTAACCCCCTCTCGGGAACTGGTGAGAACCTGCTGGATCCCACCTCTGAAGTGATGTCACCAGTGAAATCACTGCCACTCCAGTTGTTAGTAAATTCCCCCTACCAGTCAGCTGATTGGCAACAGGAGCCAACAACTGGGGACAGTGAATTCCCCACTCCCAGCAGGGCTATGGCAACCCTTGGTCAGAGACAGCCATGTCTTGGCTTGGTGGATCAGTCATCTGGCTCTGTAAGACAGCATTTCACTGTTGTTGTTTTTACCTCATGGGCAGAGTGCCCATCTGGGTGAGATATGGAACCACCCACCCTGTGTGTATCCTTTTATGGCCAGGAGGAATAAGAAGATATAGTCCTGTAAATGAAAGACTTTATACAACTACTTGTGTTTCTCTTTAAAAAAAAAGAAAATACAGAAAAGGCCCCTTTCTACTTCAAGCAGGTCATAGGAGGAAAGGGAGGTCATGCAACCTCCAGCAATTATTTTTGATATTCAAGTAAAACTTGCGTCGCCTGGAAAGAATATGGTAGCAGAAGTGTTCAGGAAAATGCAAGCCCACGTTCTGAAATGCCAGCATTTTCATTTTCTGTTTTGAATGGCTTTTGCAGAAAAGAACAACAGACAGTAACCCCTTTCATTTGTAGTTCTCATTTTCTTTGTAAAGGTTTGCAGGGGGAGGGAAAGGGAGCAAAGGGTTTCCTGGAAATGGAAATTGAATTGGCATTTGTTTTTGTTTGTTTTTTAAAAAAATCAAAGTATTTTTCTAGGTTTTCTGTAAGGTCAAATAAACATTGTGGTTGTAAATGTACCACTTATATGTGCTTAAGCCAGGTAACTCAAATGGAACTGGGCACCTTTCTAAAGTCTGGAACAAATCAGGCAGCCCTGGTTCAAATTTTTCTTGGCCATGCTTTCATTAGGTAGCCCCAGAAAAGGCAAAAGCAGCTTGGACGTAGGCAAATTTCAGTGGGAGACCAGAGAAGCATCCAAATCAACCTCTCTAATGACCTCTTCTGTAACATTTTATCCCCAGCTGCAGTATTTTGTAATAAACAAAATTTGCTGAAGGTGCCCGTGGGGAATGATAGATCTACCCATGATGTAGATCAGGGGTAGGGAACCTTTAACACTCAAAGAGCCATTTGGACCCGTTTTCCACGGGAAAAGAAAACACTTGGAGCCGCAAATAATTGTTGACATTTAAAATAAAGATAACACTATATATATAGGGGGTTTTTTACCTTTTACTCCGCTCATTCTGAGAAGCGCATGGATGCGCCCGCCTGCTGCCTGCAGGGCGGGCAAGGATGAAGCCGGCGGCTCGGCCTCGCCGGCCGCCGGGAAAGCGCCCGCCCCACTCCAACGGGGCAGGCGAGAGGGGAAGCCTGTGGCGCGGCCCAGCCAACCATGGAGCAGTTGAAATTAAGCCGCGCCTCTGCTACCTGCAGGTGGCGTGGCAAGAGATGGGGACCGGCGGCTGCGCCACGTGGAGCCACAGTGCAAGGGCGGAAGAGCCGCATGCGGCTCTCGAGCCGCAGGTTCCCTACCCCTGATGTAGATTTACATGTCACAAAGAGTTCTCATTGGGTCAACATCTCCATCAATGTATTTTTGTTAGACCTTCTCTTTTCTTTTTCTGCCAAGAAACTATACAGTATAGATCAGTGGTGGTGAACCTTTGGCACTCCAGATGTTATGGACTACAATTCCCATCAGCCCCGGCCAATCATGGCCAATTGGAGTGGAGTGCCATCTGGAGTGCCAAAGTTTCACCGCCACGGGTATAGAGCAAGACATTGCCTAAAATGAGGTCCACTTCATTCTGCGCAAGTGAATCCTGGTGCCTACCAAATCTTTTTGTGATGCCTTCACAAAGTTTTTAGAAAGTGTACAGGTTGGCCATTGGAAATTTGATTGACTGGACCTATTTTTTTAATAATGTTGTTTTGGCAACAGCTACTATAGTAACTAAAAGTAAGCTATGGCCGCCATTTTGTGATGGGCTCCAGCCAGTGGTGGGATTCAAATCGTTTTACAAGTGATTGTTTTCAAACACCATTTTAACAACCGGTTCTGCTGAAGTGGTGTGAACCGGCTGAATCCCACCACTGGCTCCAGCTCCTCCCTCTACCCCACCTCCCTCACAAGGTGTTTGTTGTGGAAAGAGGAAGGAAAAGGAGTTTGTAACTGCCTTGAGACTCCTAACAGGAGACAACGAGGGGGCATAAATCCAAACTCTCCTACTCTTCTTCTTCATTCCGCAGTCGCTTCACTTTGGCTGATGAATAATATTAGCAAAATGAGCATAATCTTATTTGCCTTTCCGAGCAATAAAAAGGGCACTTCTCCTCCTGTAAATTGGTGGTTAAAAAGGAGCCGTTTCTAAAGAAATTACATATGAATAAACGGTGAGGCATAACTTTAGTTTCATTCATTGAATCAGAGCAAAGGTTAGGACTCTTAGTGCTGCTTTTCTTCAAATCTTCGGAGGTAGTAATTATACTGAATTAATTGCATGTGTAGCTTGGTGCACACTATTCTCCTGAGTGTTGCTAAAGAACTTGGTTAAAATATGCTTTCAGACAAAAGTTGACTTTAAAGAGGCTTTGCAGACGACGGCATGTCTGGGCATTTGAACAATACAGCTAACCTCTCTGCTTCGCTATCCTGAAAATTCATCCATCTCACCTTGCCTGAATTCTATTTTATGGTATTAGTAATAAAATTGGCTTGCCGGAGGCTGAAGCCTATTTTCATATTGATGCACGTACACACATGTGTTCAACATACACAGCTGAACACATGATGTCACAACCAGGGTCAGCTTTAAGCCAATTGGACCAATTGCCTCCAGTTGGGCCTTGCACCGAAGGGGGCCCTGCACTAGGATAATCTACTCTAGTCTTCTCAAGTATACACAACAACACACTGCAACATACACCTAACACCGCATGTACTTTTCCAAGATGATCTACACATTTTGTTTGTTTTCAAATTCAAAACCTTTATTAGGCATGATGTAAATACATAGCGTAGCGAGTAGAGTAAATAAAACAATATAGTTAAAAGAAATATCGAGAACATACATACATAATTCAGTTGAGTTGGGGGAGGCACCCAGAGGGATGCTCCATAATTTGTACTAAAAAGTTGGCCACTATTTCCAGCATCTTGGGGTTCTGTTTATTCAGGAGGTAATTCAATTTAGCATTGGAGGAAAGTGGGCTTACCATAACTGGGACCCTCTGGAAAAAACTAGGTCTAAATTCTGTAAATTTAGGGCAGATAAGCGGAATATGTTCTAAGGTCTCGTCGAGCGTTAGGCAACATTTGCAAGCACTCATCTGATGTAGAGCTGACTTAAATCTCTCCAGCGATAAGGTGGGAGGGAGTGTGTTAGTTCTTGCCCTGGTAATCAACTATCTCATCTTGGGGTTGGATAACATATTTAAATAGCGAGCTATTGTACCTTTCTTAGGTATGATGCCAAAGTACAGCTCCTATTAGCTCCCATTGGAAACAATGAGGAATGGGGCACCCCCTTGGGGGTTCATAACATTGGTCCCCCTGAGCCAAACTTCACCAAATTCGGGTGGAATCATCAGGACAGTCTCCAGATGATACCATGAAATTGTGGTGTCACTAGCTTTAAAAATGCAGTCTGAAACGTGAAAAAAACACCAAAAATGCAAAAAAAAACCCAGACAAACCCGAATTTTTCGGATATACCCGAATATTCGGGTATACCCAAATATGTTATTTGTCTTATTTGGGCATACAGATATTTGGGCAATCCAAATAATCCAAATGGGCATAATTATCTGTATGCCCAAATAATCCAAATCTGAATTTTACCAAATTTCTAGGGTATTGACCAAGACTATTTGAGACTCCTTACAGTTGACAAAGGTGGGATATAAATAACTGGAACATGAGATAGAATGAGAAGAGAGGAGGAGTCATGAAAACATACAAGACATTCCTCTTCCTGTTCATCAAAGCAAAATCCCAACAGCAAAGACAATGCATCTCAACCAGGGTAAAGCTGGACGAATCTGCTCATTCTTACCTTTAATATATCTTCTTCCACACCTCTAAAGTAGCACCAGTCCACTATGACACTGCCAACTTCTTTTTAACATTCATGTGAGAATAAACAGAAACTTGAAATGTGGTACAGAAATGAGGGAATACTGCTAATATTCCCTGAACTCCTTAGGGAATGTGACTGTCTTAGATATAGTTCAGCACCAAATTCTGGCTGTTGATGATTTTGGGGGGCCCTGTGCTATGAGAAGATGTGCGTGATAACACCTAAAAATACACCATCCTGCTGGTTGCTGAATATTAACATAAACCCGTAGTTTTAATAAGTCTGGAATTAACAGGAAAATTGTAAGCCTGTTTCTCTGTACTGCTGTGCCTGATAGCGTGTATTATAAACTCTTTCCAGCTCACTGCTGTGTACTAATATGCATTAAAAAGCTTTTTGAAACCACTTTCAAAAGGCAGAATACAAACTCCTGGATACCTTATCAAAGATATCAAAATGTAGTATAAGCATTCTGGGGCCTTTCATATGTCCCTGAAAAAAACTGGAACATGAGATGGAATGAGAAGAGAGGAGGAGTTATGAAAACATACAAAATGTGGTCAATCAGTTGACCACATCATTATTCAAGGTTTCTTCCTTCAGTTTCTTCTTTTTTTTCTTTTTTTAAAAGCGTCCCTTTAGACTTTCTGGAGATAAAATGTCATATTATATTTAAAAACCATCTACATCCCAGTTTCCTGACCAGTTAGTTCCAAGTACAGTTGATGACAGGCAGTGATGTCCCCTGGATCTGTCACAATGGCATCCTTACACCCTTCTAAGTCTAGTTATTTTAGTAGACTCAGAAAAATGTAACATTGCTCAGCCCCAGTGGCGTAGCACCCACAAGGCAGGGGGTGATGCCTCGGGTGGAACAGCAGTGGAGGCGTGGCCAGGCCATCTAGGGGGCATGGCGGGGGCGTTCCAGGAGTAGGCGACACTGTGGAAGAGCGCAAGGCGTGCGCATGCCCCAGGCACAGTTTCACCTCGCTCCACCTCTGCTCAGCCCAGATCTCACGTTAACCTAATAAATCCAAGAAGCTAAGCAGGATCAACCCTGCTTAGCATTTGGATGGGAGACCACCAAGGAAGTCCAGGGTTGCTATGCAGAGGCAGACAAAGGCAAACCACCTCTGAACCTCTCTTGCTTTGAAAACCCTTTAGGGTTGCCATACATTAGCTGTGACCTGATAGTACTTTCCGCTAAAAACTCTGCTGTGGAGTGCACTATATATGTAAAACAGCTCGATTTGAATCCAGCGGCACCTTAAAGACCAACAAGATTTTGGGGGTATCTATGGTGTTGACCTTTAAAGTGCTGCTGAATTCAAAGTTAGCATGTGTACTACCAACCCTCTGAAACTATCACTACTTACTTACTTACTTACTTACTTACTTACTTACTTACTTACTTACTTACTTACTTACTTACTTACTTACTTACTTACTTGTGGAATTTATACTCTACTCTATACTGAAGTCTCAGGGCGGCTTACGAAATTATAAGCAACAATAAAAGCACAATTGTATAAAACAATCCTTAAAAGCCACAATACTAACCACCCATGTACCCTCCACCCCCCCCCCCAGACCAGCAGCTTCTAGAGGGGTCATCAAGAAGGTCAAAAGTCAAAAGCTTGGGTGAAAAACAAGGTCTTCACCAGAGGCCAAACCCCATAAAGGATTGGTGTCTGGCAAATTTCCATGGGGAGGCTGTTCAATAGTCTGGGGCCAGCCATGGAGAAAGCCCTTCCACGTATTCCATCCCCCTGCACCTTGGCAGGGACCACGAGGAGACTCCCCCCCAACCTCAGTGCTCAGGCAGGTTCATGTGGGCACAGGTGTTCCTTCAAATATTGGTTTTAAGATCCATTTAACTGGAGTACACTTCGACATGCTTATTTTAGTTGCAAGCATTGCTCCATTCAGATTTGATTTCTCCAAATCAGGTATTAAGGCATTTGAGAATTGGCTGCTGTAAGCGTTGTTTGAAGAATAATTAGCATATGGCATCTTTCATTATTTCTTACTAGATTTTAAGATCTTGCAGGAAAAAATAGTATTCATTAAACCATTTCTTCCTCCATGTCTCTTATAACAGAAACATCTGTTTCTTCTTGTTCAATCAAAGTGACAATCTCAAGAGTCCTAATTTTAAAGTAATGCCATTTAAAAGATATCCGAGCAAGATGGAATATGCTTCATTAACATATCTAATTTGCACATGAAACTGGCGTTCCTACGACTCACAGGAGGGTTAAGGTTGCATACTTTAAATAAGCAAGTTAAGGATTTTCTAAAATAAGACACGGAAAGAATAAAGCAGAGGGTAGGAGCAAAGAGAACATGAACGGTGTCACGATGAGGGTTGAAAAAAGAGATACGTGTCAGACATGTGCTCTGGTACTTAACAGCCCAATCCAGATGGGTCACGCTGGCACGCCCCCCCCCCCTTCAGCATAAAAGGTGCCTATGCCAGCAGGGAGAGCAATAACAGTGGTGTATGGGGGCTGCACAGCTCCACAGCAGCCAAACCCGGAATTGAGCTTCCGGGGAGCTATGCTGATGTCCGAGTGGACACTAGTGTGGGGGGAGGTAGGCCGAGAGGGGCTTGGACAGATTTATGGAGGAGAAGTCGATTTATGGCTACCAATCTTGATCCTCTTTGATCTGAGATTGCAAATGCCTTAGCAGACCAGGTGCTCGGGAGCAGCAGCCGCAGAGGACCATTGCTTTCACCTCCTGCATGTGAGCTCCCAAAGGCACCTGGTGGACCACTGCGAGTAGCAGAGAGCTGGACTAGATGGACTCTGGTCTGATCCAGCTGGCTTGTTCTTATGTTCTTATGTTCTTATGAGAGCATTTCTGGGGGAGGAGCCAACTTTAGTCAGCTTCCACCATCCTTCCAGTCCAGGAACGCTGTCCTCCACGCTGTCCTCATACTTATGCCACACGAAAGTGGTGTAAGCCTGTTTAGGCTATGGCGCTATTCACGCAGCAAGAGGACTTTTAAATTTCCCTCCTTTCACTCCTTTCACATATGAAGCCCCTTAGGGGGAAGTGCAGCACCGCCTTCGCTATGCCATCCCTGGCCGCTGTGGTGCTCCCTTCCACATCTGGATTGGGTTGCCCATGTTCCAAATGTGCAGCTAAAACCATCCTTGTATTGTTGAAGGCTTTCACGGCCGGAATCACTGGGGTGCTGTGTGGTTTCCGGGCTGCATGGCCATGTTCTAGCAGCATTCTCTCCTGACGTTTCGCCTGCATCAGCCACAGATGCCAGCCACAGATGCAGGCGAAACGTCAGGAGAGAATGCTGCTAGAACACGGCCATACAGCCTGGAAACCACACCTCACCCCAAAACTATCCTTGACCATAAGCAGCCCCAATCCATACACTGGGTGCCAATCACAACAATTACTGCGGAATTAAGATGTTCGGAATTCAAGGTTTTGTTTCCCTGATAATTGAAAGTAAAAGAAGAATGTGGGATTCACTTGCTGCTGGAGCTACCCAATATGTGGACAGCATCCATTTGGGCTCCATCTCCACACATTACGAGCCCCTTCTGTGTGTTGGGGAACAACGCAAGGCCTTTGTATCACGGGTGTGATGGGAGTTTTGTGCCTCTCAGATGCACACCAGCTGTCTTCTGCTTGTGATCAAAGCAGGCATAGAGAAATCTCATTTCTTTTGCAGCAGCAGAAAAGCTGGTTGGCTCTGACCCCATGTGTGTAACTGCTGGCTGAATTACAGGCAAGCTAAAAGAAAATCTTTACTTGAATGTGTGTGGCAGGCCTTTAAAAAAAGACAAGGAATGTATAGGGGTGGTGGTGTTGTTTTGCAATGTTGCTGTTTTGTTTGGGTCCCTTAGTTTGAAATTATGTAGGAAAACCGACACTTTGATATACAAGTTTTACTTGTTAGGATATGCCGACCACAAGTTGCATGATTCTGACTCATCAATTCCTTTTTTTCCCCTCTTTTTTTAATACACTGTGGAATTGTTAGGGTTTTTTAAGTTACCTATGTTATATTCTTTGTACACAAATAACAGTAATTAATTTTATATAGAAAATTAGGCTGCAATTCTAAACTTACTTACATCGGAGCAAGTGAGCAAGTCTAACTGTTATGCCTATTTGACCTTAAGTTAATTTTATATCTTTACTTCATGTGATTATTAACCAGCTTTGTTTTGTTTCAGGAGACAGACAGTGCTGAGTAGTGGTTAGAGCACCAGGCTAGGATTGAGGAGACCTAGGTTTGAATCTTAACTCTGCCACAGCAATTTGCTGGATGACCTTAGGTCAGTCCCACTTTTTTAGTCAGCCTAACCTGCCTCACAGAGATGTCAAGAAGATCTCCTCTCCTCATCCTCCAGCAGCGATGTAGTGGTTAAGAGCAGGTGCATTCTAATCTGGAGAACCAGGTTTGATTCACCCCTCTGCCACTTGAGCTGTGGAGGTTTATCTGGGGAACTAGATTAGCCTGCGCACTCCAACACCCGCCAGCTGGGTGACCTTGGGCTAGTCACAGTTCTACGGACCTCTCTGAGCCCCACCCACCTCACAGGGTGTTTGTTGTGGGGGGAAGGGAAAGGAGATTGTCAGCCCCTTTGAGTCTCCAACAGGAGAGAAAGAGGGGATATAAATCCAAACTATTCTTCTCTTCTTCTTCTATATCATTCTCACCCAGTAAACGTCCATGTAATTTCAACCAAGGTCTCTGAGATTCTAGTCCAATACTCTAACCACTGTGCAACACTGGTTTTCAAAGTAACATATTGCTGTGGTTTTTATAGTCGACTCTTTTTGTTCAATAGTGTTTTCTTATGCACTGTAGTAATCCCGTTTATTATGTTTGCTGGGAGATGTTGGGGATTGAACCAGGACTTTTATGTATGCCAGTCTCCTATATTACAGAGCCTACTGAGCCATTTTTTAATGAACATAAACATAGTGTTGTGCAAGGACAGCCAAATTGAACCTATCTTCTTTTGTTTGCAGGCACTGGACTCAACGATGGACAATGGCATGAAGTCCAACTCTTAGCAAAAGAAAACTTTGCAGTCCTCACCATCGATGGTGATGAAGCTTCCTCTGTTCGGAGTAATAGCCCACTCAAAGTAATGACAGGAGACAAATATTTGTTTGGAGGTATGTTGCCCTGGTGAGAAAGGGGTTCTGGGAGAGGGAATTGTTTTGCCTCTGAAAAGGTCTTTTCTTGACATTTCATGCCCATCCCTTCACAAGCAATGGCAATACTACTTTTTCATCTTTAAAAAAAAATTATGTTATACTACTAAAAGAAAAAAAAACTATTTGCAAACAGTATCTTGTTTGAGGTGTGAATTTCCAATTCATGTAACGATGCAATTTTATGAGAACTTTATATCTTACACAGCAGAGTCTTACACAGTTGCAGCACTGGACTGAGTTGAGTATGTTTCAGATTTTTGTATATGTTGGCCTTTTTGAGATAGAACCTTTAGGGAAATCAGAGACGACTCGTGTGAAAATATAGTGTCTTTCTGGCAGTTTTGAAAGAAACAGCTGTAGATATGTGCATGTTTGCTAATTTGTGTGTTCCAGTTGTTTGCTATATAGTCCAATGCATGAATTTTCTCTAGTAATTAAGAACATAAGAAAGAGCCTGCTGGATCAGACCAGAGTCCATCTAGTCCAGCACTCTGCTACTCGCAGTGGCCTACCAGGTGCCTTTGGGAGCTCACATGCAGGAGGTGAAAGCAATGGCCTTCTGCTGCTCCTGCTGCTGCTGCTCCCGAGCACCTGGTCTGCTAAGGCATTTGCAATCTCCGATCAAGGAGGATCAAGATTGGTAGCCATAGAGCAACTTCTCCTCCATAAATCTGTCCAAGCCCCTTATAAAGCTATCCAGGTTAGTGGCCATCACCCCCTCCTGTGGCAGCATATTCCCAACACCAATAATGCGTTGCGTGAAGAAATGTTTCCTTTTATTAGTCCTAATTCTTCCCCCAGCATTCTCAATGGATGGCCCCCGATTTTACAAGTTGGGAGCTTTTCTGTCTCTAGGACCCCATGGAGATGAGTACTCGATAGGTCCCATATATTTCTGAGGGAGATATGGAACTTGTAATGTTGGTTTAATAAATAACATTTAAAAAAACAGATTTCTGGAAAAAATACATTTTTTGGTTTACTAAAATGTGTTTAAAGAATATAGGGCCTGAGGTAGATCTTCTGCAGAAGTGTATGGGACCTATCGAGTACTCATCTCCATTTCATTTATTATTTCCTTTGTCATCTTGCATGTACTTTCAAAAAATGATGGACAGTTCTAAAACACAGAGGTCCTGATCCGGAGAGAATTGCATCCTGTTGGTGTCAATAGGATGTTAGTCACCACTGATTGATAATCTATATATATAAAAATCTATCGGTGTGTTTTTCTGCTGACAGGTACCGGTAATCTCCCAAACTATTGGACCGATTGCTTTGAAATTTTCACACAACGTTGCATTTGCGTGCGGCCAGGTTTCCATACTGTTTTCACACCTCCTGTTGTGTACATGTCACAACTGTGCCAGTTATTGTGTACATGCCACACCTGTGACAGTTGGAACTACAGTTCTGTTCCGCAACAATGCCATCTGCTGGCCGTCAAAGCAACACCCTCTGATACAAGGGAAACAACCATGCCTTCCTTGAAAAACACTGCCATCTGGAGTGAAAGGGATGGGGCGGGCCATCTGCACATGGCCCACCCACCCTAGCGGAGGAAGGGGAAGGGGAAGGTGAGGGAGGGTGAGGGAGGGTCGGCGGGTTTGCTGGACCAGACGCTCTGAATTTTGAACACAACGTAGCTCATGCCTCCCAGCGTGTTTTACGCTTGATAAATCGCCTTCAAGGGAAGGGAGTGAAAGGGACAGGACCAGCCACCTGCACGTGGCCCACCCACCCTAGCAGAGGAAGGGGAACGTTAGGGAGGGACCGGGTGGGTTGCCATGCAAAGGAATGGGAGAGATGGAGGGGAGTGAGGGGCCCCTTGCCCCTCCCCTCCCTTGCAATCATTGTGCAATGACACATGTTCGAACCGTTCGCTTCCCCTTTTCTTTCTTTTCCACTTCACCAGACTCAGCCACAGCAATGCGTGGCCAGGCCCACTAGTAGCATATAAAATTTGTTTCTTAGCAGTAACTGTTTTAAAAGCTATTAGGTAAAAGATATTCTTCAGAGAATCTGAATAGAATTTTGCTTTTGCCTGATTCCAGTTGCTTGAAACATCTCTGCTTGGATTTGTTTTATAATGGATTTCATCCCTGCATATAAAATTAGTTTCAGGGGCAAAAATATCCTTGGTTACAGAATTCAGAATTCTAAACAACAACAACAACAAAAACCCTTTCAAGGTTATTCTCATTTCACTGTCTTTCGTTGAACTATTAAAATGCATATAGAAAAGAGCGTTTAAATAGTTTTACCACCACCACCCCAAAAAAACTACAAAGCCCTAATATACGGTTCATTAAGGGTAGACAAACTCTCTTATGGCAGTGAAGATAATGAACAGGGCTACCTGTTATACAGAAATGTTGCTGCATTAAGAATGGCCTGTCACAGGATAAAGCCTTTGGTCCCTCCTTGCCACTTCGGGATCTTCTGGGAATCCCTATATACCTTTTAAATGCATCTTGGTTCTCAGATGGTCCTTCACATACTGTTGAAATAAATAAGAAATTATGACTATGTTGTGGAAAGTGCCACAGCTGTTGTGGAAAGTGCCACAACCCTAGAGGGTTTTCAAGGCTAGAGATGAACAAAGGTAGTTTGCCATTAGCAATTGGCCATGATGGGAGGGGCTGATGGGAATTGTAGTCCATAACATCTGGAGTGCCAAAGGTTCACCACCACGGACCTAGGCTAGCCTGGGCTATTCAGGTCATGATTATCTGAACCCTGAGGAAATATTTCCTCAAGCAAATATGTGCTGCTCAGCCAAAGAAGCTACCCCACAAGCAGAGAAAACTGGGGCAAGGGGTTAATAGCCATAAAACAGAATGCTTACCTTTTTGGACCCCTCCTGCTCAGCATAGTTAAACACTAGAAACCGTTAAAAATGTTGTGTTTAAAAAATTTCCACACACATACAGACCAGATGTAGGTTAAGCAACAAATCATGTCATCATTTGAACCTTTTTTGTGCCCTAATTAATACATCAGCAAAGAATATTCCAAGAATTTCAAAATAAATGTCAGTTCTAATGAAATAAGTCTAAAGGGTTCTTTCCCATTCTTAAATGAAGGGTTTTTTTAAAAAAAAAGAAATAGTTTCTCTTTTTCAGCAGTGCCAACTTTTCCTAAATCACTCGCGGATCATAGATATAGTGCAGTAAAAATTTATCCGCTGCAGTACTGAAGTTTTTTAACATCAAGTGGTGGTAGATTCATACCAGCAGCGTTGAAGGTGTTTAACGCTAAGGTGGCCCAGCACCTTTTGTATGGTATCCCCATCTGGATCCAAGCATGGCACCAGAAATTGGAAAGCATCCAATCCAATTTCCTTTATAAGATCTTTGGCACCCCGCATTGTGTCCCCTATGGTGTTCTTTGTTTGGAATCAGGGCAACATTTATTAGAAACAAGGGCATGGGTTGTAACTTTTAAGTTTTGGCTGCATCTTTGTTTTTGCACTGACCCTAACAGTTTGTCCCAGTTAGAAATGAGAGAGCTTCCAGCTTTCGAGAATGAGTGGCCTACATATTGAAAAAAAAGATATTTTCCTTGAGAAACTTCTCTTTGGGAGGCCCTACAGGAAATGCTCACCGCTCCGGAGATTTACCATCGCTTAAAGTCTAGATTATTTGATCAAGAGTACCAATTTCTCCTGAGCAAAGCACAAAGCTCTTGCTCTCCAATAGTCTTTGGGATTATCCCTCAGAAAACTAGCCCTGCTATATATCTGCAACAACTTATTAATTACAATAGCAGATGGGTCATGACCAAGAGCAAGGTGTAACTCTTTTCGTCCAGCACATCTTCAAGGTCAATTCTCTGGTATTCCACAAGATGAAGTACGCTGTCAATTCTGTCCTGATACAACTGTAACACTTTCTCATATTCTGCTCCATTGTTCAAAGTACAACAACATCAGAACCAGTTTGAGAACTGTGTTACCAACAGGATTTATGCTCCTCTCTGATAAAACAAAAATGGCTAAGCTTCTAAATAGCTCTAGTGTGGAAATATCTGAAGCTGTTGCTATGTTTTTGCTCGGTGTACTGCAAGTTGAGCAATAATGATCTTTTTATTGTATTTGAAATTCTTGGCACTGGTTTTATGCCTAATAAAGGTTTTTGGATTTGGATTTGGATATAGTGCAGTGATGGCGAACCTTTTCGAGACCGAGTGCCCAAATTGCAACCCCAAACCCACTTATTTATCGCAAAGTGCCAACCCGGCAATTTAACCTGAATACTGAGGTTTTAGTTTAGAAAAAATGGTTGGCTCCGAGGCGTGCGTTACTCGGGAGTAAGTTTGGTGGTAGTCAGTGGCTTTGCTTTGAAGCAACCATGCAACTCTTCCAACGGGTGACTCATGACCCTAGGAGGGTTTACTCGGAAGCAAGCCCCATTGCCAGCAACCGAGCTTACTCCCAGGTAAAGGATTGCACTTTAGTTCTTTGCATGAAAATCAGTGGCGTTTAACAGTGCTTAACAGGGTTACTTACACTGCTTCCCCAAAACTAGGTCTTAGGTTTAAAGCTAATAATTGAGTCCAGTGGCCCAGGCCAGCCTAGATATGGGGGGGGGGGACACTCTGTGCATGCCCACAGAGAGGGCTCTGAGTGCCACTTCTGGCACCCGTGCCATAGGTTCGCCATCACTGATATAGTGAGTTTCTTCCAGTTCCTTGGTCAAATTAGCTTAGTAGCTATTTCTAAGTTTGTTACTACTTTTGTTTCACATAAAGATTTTAGTTTGGTCAGCTGGGATGCAGCAGATGAGAAAATTGTATATTTCCAAATTAGAATGTCCCAAATGAATATGATAATTATCATTAGTTTTTATGCACTGCTTTGTCAAAATTATTCTTTTGTGCATTATTGAGCATGGTACTTTGATACAAGAGCATTTATGCCAAAATGTATTTTTACTTTCAAATGGATGGGGGGAGCAGGGAAAGGTAGGCACTGGGACCCAGTCGGAGCATTCTACCACAAAGAAGGTCCAACATGCTTTGATCTGTAGCAGAGGAATATACAATCTACTAACATCTTTATGTGAAACAGAGTATAGAAGGTTAATATCTTACTAAGTGTAATTTTAAAAAAATGCCACAGAATTGTGCTCATCATGATTAAACACGTTAAATACTATGCAAAACTCTGCTAAAATAAATATATGCAGATGTTTAACATTTGCTATCTAAACCCCGAATGTGAAATTTCAAATTTTACTCTCTAGTTGGAATGTTTTAGACTTTTTGATATCTCTTAAGTGCTTTGATATCTACATTTTCATATACCCATCACCTAGCAAATTCAGTCAAATATTAAATACCTTGGCATGATGAACAGAAAATATGGACTATTCCACATCAACTAACATCAAGCAGTGGTGGGATTCAAATAATTTAACAACCGGTTCTGGTGGTGGGATTTAAATAATCTAGTTTATTGAGAAAATAAAGTATCCAGACAGAAAGAATCCATACATACAGTATACAGAGTGTAGACCAGGGGTCTTCAAACTATGGCCCTCCAGATGTTCATAGACTACAATTCCCATGAGCCCTACCACTTGGCCATTCTGGCAGGGGCTGATGGAAATTGTAGTCCATGAACATCTGGAGGGCCATAGTTTGAAGACCCCTGGTGTAGACTCAAGCAGAACTTGACCAGAGCTTACAAATGGTTTATAGCCCAGTCCGGGGGTGGGGGGCAGGCAAATTGCTGCTCGGATGCAGTGCAGGGCCATGCTGATGCATTTGCCCCCTACGCCAGCAAAAGGGCACTCCAAGCAGTGGAGAGGGCAAAGACACCAGCATGCAGGTGCCCCACAGCTCTGTAGCAGCGAAGTGCATTCACACATCTGTTATAAGGAAAGAAAGAAGTCCAAAGCCAAAAGGACATAGGTGGGATCCAAAAATTTTAGTAACAGGTTCCCATGGTGGTGGGATTCAAACTGTGGGGTAGCGCCAATGGGGCGGGGCGGGGCATGACGGGGGCATGGCTGGGCATTCCAGGGGCTGGGCATTCCTGGGTGGGGCTGTGGCATGGACGCAGCCACTGCGCCGGTCCTTGGGCGGGAAACAAATGCACGGAGGCGCAGGCTGCCATGCACACCGGTGCACCTCCTGCTAGACTGCTTCAAGTTCTGCGCGCTACTGCTGAGAGGAGGGCGTAACTAAGGCAAAAATCACGTGACAAAATCACCAATTAGTAACCCCCTCTCGGCACACACAAATAATTAGTAACCTACTCACGGGAACCTGTGAGAACCTGCTGGATCCCACCTCTGACATAGGGTGCCTCCTGGGGGTACTTCAAGGTGGAAAAGTTCTCTTTCTGTGTGTAAAGTACCACCAAGTTGCAACCAATTTATGGCGACCTCACCCTGGGTCTTTAAATGCAAGTGAGAAGCAGAGGTGGTTTGAAAGCCGGGAAGAGTTACCGGTAAATATAATTTTTTAACAAAAAAATCTCAAGTGAAACCTAACTAATCAAAATGAACTAAGTTGAACTTGACAGTCAAGTTTATCCTTAGAAGAGTCTGATCTCTCATGCCTTTTCTTTTTACTCATCTAAATCTATTCCATTGAAAGATGTATACATATCCCATCTAAAATCTGACAAGTTTTTTTTTTCCTCCTTAGTAAGGGTTTTAAAAAAAGAACAGGACCAGAGCATTTCATCCTGGTGTCTGTCGAGCATACACAGAACACTCTCCATTAAAAAAAAAAAACTTTTACTGTTCTCTAGTTGCACCTCTTTTTGTAAACATCCCTTGCTGGGGAAATTATCCAAGGCTTAATATGAGCAAGTGCTTGAGCAGGGGAATATGTTTTCTGTGTTCAAGCTCAGCCCTGGAACACCAGAAGTAGGGATTGGAATGTATTACTGGGATATGAAGGTATCTTCTGCTAAAACAGCACAGTCTCAAACCCCTCAGCCTCTGCTTGTATACTTCTGGTGACTCTCAATTCTTTTAGGATTTATATCAGAGATATATATTCCCAGTTCTAAAAGCAGAAGAATCTGTTTTAGCATTTCAATTCTCTGTTCGTTGTGTGGGGTGGGAAGGGAAAGCAGCTTGTCAACCCCTTTGAGTCTCGTTACAGGAGAGAAAGAGAGATATAAAACCAACTCTTCGTCTTCGTCTTCGTCTTCGTCTTCGTCTTCGTCTTCTTCTTCTTCTTCTTCTTCTTCTTCTTCTTCTTCTTCTTCTTCTTCTTCTTCTTCTTCTTCTTCTTCTTCTTAAGCATTCCCATTCATCTAAGTCTACAAAAGGAAAGAGCGTAATTTGGAACCAGCCTGAGTGGGAGGGAAGGGGAGTCAGTCCCATTGTCAAGAATGACTTCTGGGAGCTTCTGCTGAGTGTAATGGAGCCCAGCTGACCTCCAAAGAGTTCCAGCCAAGGGCCCAGTTAATTTACCAGGAGGCATGGAACAAAGGCAGGCCTCTGCCTTAACAATGTTCATTTTCACAGTGGATGAGAACAAAAGAAATGGTGGGGCAGAAGAGGCAAGGACAGCAGACGACTGATCTCTTTTAGACAGTGGTGGAGCGCCAAGGGGGCAGGGGGATGCATCGTGTACCGGGAGCACACCTGGGGGTGCCCCCGGCCCCTCCTCTTTTTCCCTGCGCCTCCCTATGCCCCCTCCACAGCGCCCCCTGCGGCACACACCCCCGGCCCCCCTTTCCACACTTACCTACGTTCCTTTTCTTTTTTAGTACTTTTTGAGGCTGAAAAAAGCGGCCTCTTCACAGTTCAGGCTAAAAACTGTCTGAGGAACTACAGTTCCCAGGAAACCTTGGGACTCACAAGGTCTCCTGGGAAGTATAGTTTGTCTGGCAGTTTTTTCCCTGAACTGTGAAGAGGCGGCTTTTTTCAGCCTCAAAAAGTACTAGAAATAGAAAAAGAACGTAGGTAAGTGTGGGAAGGGGGGAAAGGGTGTGTGCCGGGGGGGCCACGGGGGGATTGGGGGGCAGAAAAAACACACTGCGCACCAGGCGCAGTTTGGCCCAGTTACGCCTCTGCTTTTAGAAGTTGGCTTCAGATGCAGACCTTCTCTGTTGCCCTAGCTAAGAAGACTCCTCTGAGCTTGGTCAATTGGTCCCTTGGAACAATGATGGTACCACCTACAGATTTCAGATATCTACTCGGGCGCTGTCATTTCATCAGCTGGCCATTACAGCTGCAAAGGATTAGACAATAGATCCAAGGCAAGACTCCTAGCTTCATAGTATCTTTCTTTTCACAAAGGGAGCACTGGAAATACTCTGCAAGTTACATCTTGGAGTCATTTATTTTCCTTTGTGATTCCATTGTGAACTTATCCTCCTAGGTTTATGATGAGGCTTTCAATCATCCTTTTAATTTGGAAGAGGGTTTTTTTTATTTGTCCTTGAGGCACTTTTTCACAACACATCCCATAATTAATATTTGGGTAAAGAGGGAATTGTATCTCAGAAGCTATTGTCGTAGCTACCCCTGTCTGCTGGTGTTTCCAGTTGTGATGCGCAGTGAGAGTCAGAAGGGAATTCTTTAATTCTCTGCCTGTGAATAAATCATATCTGGAGCTTTCACCGACTCTGTCTTTTGTTGTATTATGATGGGGCTTTTTTCTCCCTAGAAGATTCAGAGATAGTCATAAGGGACTTGGAAATGGGGAAAAAGGACATTGCGCATTCAGTTCTTTGAGTTATGAAAAGCTGTGTGTGTCTGCACAGATTGAGAAACTGTGTATGTTGGTAGGACAGGCACTATATATCTTAGTTTAAGTATCCATTACCCTTAGCCATCTTTCCCCTTTCTTTTTGCGCATGCACTTAATTCCTTTTTCTTTGCTTTTTCAAAGAACTGTGGGATTGGAAGAAGGGAGCGCCTTCCCCTTGAGTTCTCTCAAGAGAGCTGTGTGGCGTTTGTTGTTTTTGCAATTATGTGTAAAAACAAAAGAGCTTCAGAGCAGAGATGAGTCCATTAACCCCAGCCGAAAGTGTTTGGACATTTAGAAGTATGGGCTTTTATGAGACTCTTTACGCTCATGCCGGCCCGTTACTATTTCTGCCCAGTGCCAAAAAGAACAAAATGGAGATACAGTTAAGAAAACAGCTCCACCCAGTCCTGTTGATCGTCGTTCTGTTTTTCATTGTTCCAACCTAAATTCATTCTTTCAGGGTGGAACAGAAATATTTTCTGAAAGATCCTTAAATTATGAAAATCTTTGCCTTAAAACAAATCCTGTTCGCTGCCAGTGTTTTCTCTATTTGCTGCTGCTATTGATGGATGCAATTTTCTTTTCTTCATCACCACATCTTCTTTTTTTCTACAACCCCTTAATAAAGGCTACTTCACACCATTCAGACCCAACTGAAATACCATAGAGATGTCATATACATATCAAACCTTCAGATTTTCTCCACAACTACGGACCTTAAGCTGCAACCTATTTAGGTCTGTCTGTCTGTCTTCCTGTCTGTCTGTCTGTTTAGGATATATGGACACTAGAGTGCCCTTTTAGTGGACAGCCCAATTCGAATAGGGGGGCTGATCACTCACAAAAAGCAGTGGAGGGGCACACTAATGCATTTGTCCACTCCACCAGCACACGGGGCGCCCATGCTGGTGGGGGTGGCAGAGGTGCTGGCACCCAGCTGCCCCTCAGCTCTGCAATGGTGAAAGTCAGACGTTTGGGCCACTGTGGAGCAGTACTGGCCTTCGCTTGGATACCAGGGTGGCGGGTGGGCTAAGGGCTCCAGGGATGGAGCCAATATTAGTCAGCCTCCACCGGTGTTCCAACCTGGGAATGCCGGCCCCCAGACCTGCAGACTTACACCACACAAAAAGTGTGCCTTAAGCCTATTTAGCCTATGGGGCGATTTGGGCAGCAGGAAAGTTTTTTGTTTTCCTTTCCATCTGCATCCTCTGGTGCCCCTTTGGAGCTCCCAGCTGCCTCTGCGCAGCCCCCTCCCCCATCTGGACTGTGCAATAAGTAAATTGTATAATTGATGCTGCTGCAACTTACAAGACACCTCTCTCCTTTTTTTAATTCAAGAGATCCATGGACTTTTATTAGGGTTTTTCTTTCCATAACAGTGCTTCAACTTGTCAGAGTTTCCATTATGTACACTCAGTTCTATTACATAAACTCACAATCATAATACATATATTGTCTATTCATACATTGATTGATTGATTGATTGATTATTGATTGATTGATTGATTGTCAGATTTATATACCACTGTTCCCCAAGGAGCTCTGGGCGGTGAACAACACTGAGTTTAACATTTCAACACGGTAGACAGCTTCCCCGCCTCGAAGTTTTAATGGAGATTGAGTTTGCTGAATGATTTTAGCCCACATCCAGGAGTAAGTTAATCCTAGTAGTAAAACACATGCTAAATAACCACATATCTCTTACAGGTATGCTTTGGGCCTGTATAGTTATTTTGGAGGAATTGCTTATGTCAATTTTGTATTGGAAAATTAACTGATTTTTAAGTATATTTACATATTTTTAACCTATTTGGTGGTCTATGGACTAAATGAAAGACTAACAGATGGTCAGTGGAAATGGGCCCTCCATGCCCTTACTGTTGCTAAAAAAAGTTATATTACCACACTGGTAGGATAAATTGCCCATCTCAAGTGATCCAGTGGATTAAGGACCTTACAGCATTATCAACATTTGAGCATACAGATGATGTACTTACTGGGATTCATTTTTGCACCCGTCACAGTGCATCTAGGCTTTGGCCAGAGTTGATAGAAATACTGTAAAATCACAAATGGCCTAGTGTGTGTGTGTGTATTTGTGTGTGAATGAAAGGCCTTTTCCCTGGAGTGGCTCATTAGATGCATGCACATTCCAGCTGTGAAATTTACAGCAAGAAAGGGAGCTGTTCTGTGACATTTTATATGATATTTGAGAATATGGTCTGATGCCAGCTATGAATAAGCAGGAGGAAAAAAATATCGTCAAGCTCCAATGAAATTTATAATTCCCTCCTCCCCCCCCATGTATCTTCCAAACTAACAAGAGAGACATACCTAGCTCCAGTCCCCACTCCACCAAAAGGAAATGATACCAGCCCGTAGAAGCAGATAATTTGCAAGGCTGTGCTAAATCGATAGAAAAGTCCAGGGGGAGGGAATAAAAACACAGTGAGAAATATGAGTCCATTTCTCTAATTTGAACACTTCCATTTGTGAACTGCTGCCACTTAATATACTTTTACGGTATATTTGTGACAGCGTCAGTACTACGTGCAGGGATACTGTTGAACTAATACAGAAGACAAGCTTCAATAAGAATTTAAATGATTTAAAGATTCACTCTGCCGACAGATCAGCAACCTGCTCTTAAAACTGTTCTGCAGAATATCTGAACAGGTGCAAGACGTGATCCGTCCCTACACTGTTTGCATGCAAAAGACTGAGGCGCAAAAGAAGCTTGACCCCATCCCATCTTTCTCTCTCCAGCCCCTTCCGCACATGCAGAATAATGCACTTTGAATCCGCTTTCACAGTTGTTTGCAAGTGGATTTTGCTATTCCACACAGTAAAACCCAGCTGCAAAGTATATTGATAGCAGATTGAAAGTGTATTATTCTGCATGTGCGGAAGGGGCCTCCCCAGGCCATAACTGGGAGTGGGAGGTTCAGAGCTAAGTTTAAGACTGATGTGCACATCCCACTAAATGATAAGGTAGAATGGTCGCCGCATCTCAAAAAGTCCAGTTCTGGTCGCCGCATCTCAAAAAGGATATTGAGGAGATAGAAAAAGTGCAGAGAAGGGCAACAAGGATGATTGAGGGACTGGAGCACCTTCCCTATGAGGAGAGGCTGCAGCGTTTGGGACTCTTTAGTTTGGAGAGGAGGCGGCTGAGGGGGGATATGATTGAAGTCTACAAAATTATGCATGGGGTAGAAAATGTTGACAGAGAGAAATTTTTCTCTCTTTCTCACAATACTAGACCCAGGGGGCATTCATTGAAAATGCTGGGGGGAAGAATTAGGACTAATAAAAGGAAACACTTCTTCACGCAACGTGTGATTGGTGTTTGGAATATGCTGCCACAGGAGGTGGTGATGGCCACTAACCTGGATAGCTTTAAAAGGGGCTTGGACAGGTTTATGGAGGAGAAGTCGATTTATGGCTACCAATCTTGATCCTCCTTGATCTGAGATTGCAAATGCCTTAACAGACCAGGTGATCGGGAGCAACAGCAGCAGAAGACCATTGCGTTCACATCCTACATGTGAGCTCCCAAAGGCACCTGGTGGGCCACTGCGAGTAGCAGAGAGCTGGACTAGATGGACTTTGGTCTGATCCAGCTGGCTTGTTCTTATGTTCTTATGTTCTTAATGGACAGTGCCACTTTGAGTTGAAGGTAGGGGAGATAGTTTTTGAGTGCTTTAAAAAATCAGTGAGGTTCTAGCCCCTGCGATCATCAGCAATGTTTACAACTTCTGCTTCTCATGCATTCCAATTTGCAAGCTGTCCATAAGCTGAGTTCAACCCATTTGAAAAGGAGACAAATCACACGGTCCCCCCCCCCAAAAGAATTCATGCCCTTCTTTTTTTCTAATTGATTTTTACTGCAAAGATGGGAGACAAGGATGGAGAACGCTGAGTGAGGATACACAAATTATTTGTGATCAATTTCAAATATGGGAAAGTACAACATGTTCTTTGTTGCTGTGTGTCATTTGCAATAAAGTTGTGATCCAAACAGGATGGGTGTAGAGCAGTGATAGTGAACCTTTTCAAGACCGAGTGGCTAAATTGCAACCCAAAACCCACTTATTTGTTGCGAAGAGCCAGCACAGCAATTTAACCTGAGGTTTTAGTTTAGAAAAACCGGTTGGCTCCGAGGTGTGCGTTACTCAGGAGAAAGCTTGGCGATAGTCGGTGGCTTTGCTTTGAAGCAACCGTGCAACTCTTCCAACGAGTGAATCACAACTCTAGGAGGGTTTACTCAGAAGCAAGCCCCATTGCCAGCAACCGAGCTTATTCCCAGGTAAAGGATTGCGCTTTGGTTCTTCACATGAAAATCAGTGGGGTTTAACAACGCTTAACAGGGTTACCTACACTGCTTCCCCAAAACTAGGTCTTAGGTTTCATGCTAATAATTGAGCCTAGCGGCCCAGGCCAGCCTAGATGTGTGTGTGTGGGGGGGGGGGCGATTTCCCCCCGCATGACAAACTCTGTGCGTGCCCACAAAGAGGGCTCTGAGTGCCACCTCTGGCATCCGTGCCATAGGTTCGCCACCACTGGTGTAGAGAATTCCTGGGCAAGAAGGCGAGAATGACCCCTGTGCTGACCCTTTTGCATACAGTTTACTACAAAGCACACCCCCACCCACCCCCTACGCCAACAGAAAATATATTAATGTCATTTCCTCTACCATATCTCATGATCTCATTTCCGTGGTGGCACTGTGGTCTCAAGTTGGAACTGAGAGCCAAAGTACACAGAATCTTCCCCAAAAAAGGGTAAGAGCCCATTTAACCAAATAAATAATGTCAGTGGAGAGCCAATATTGCCTTTGCATGTGCCCCTGAGATGAAGGTCCTAAGCAGAGTTACACCCTTCTAAATCCATTGAAGCACAAGCATAAGCATTTATTGTCATTGTGCACGCACAACGAAATTTACAGCAGCATTCCTCGATGCACACAATTTCAGACTCATACCCCATCCTCACTTTCCCCTTCCTCCACCCATCCCTACACAGCCCCAAACACCCAGTGGTCCTGCACCTTTCTAAGGCCATTGACTTCAATGTCTTTAGAAGGATATAAATATCTGTCTGCTTAGGACACGAGTGACGATTTCAACCTAGTGTGTTGTGGGTTTTCCGGATTTTAACCTAGTTATCTTAACTAGTAACAGAGAAGGGTAGGATAACTTGAAGAAGCATTCTGAAAATATGTCTTCCAGTACTGCTAAACAGAAGAAAGATTAATTATGGAAGATAATGATAATTAATCTTGTTTTCTTTAGCACTACCATAATCCAATTGGAGAACTATTTGTTACTCTATTGCTTGCTCCCAGTAAGAGGTCATTGTTGGTTAAAAAGCCATTCTTATGCCTGGTGTGTACACTCTCTCTCTCTCTCTCTCTCTCTCTCTCTCTCTCTCTCTCTCACCCCAATTAAATTTGTAATTGTCTCCCGCAACTCTGTTAAAACAACCTATAGGTAGTTGTTTGCGCCTGGGACTGGGAGCCAATTAAATCCTATTGTGTTTATACTCCCAGCTTGCTCTTAGCCCCTGGCACTGCACACACTAAATCCCATTATATGTAAGTAGTAATCTAGGGCTGCTACAGAAACATTGATTAAAATTTCTCCGATAAATCATGGTGTCACATTTAGTGCATTTTCCTGTGAAAAAATGGACACTATCTAGTTTCATCGTCACTGGATTAAAGCTGATCTGGCAGCTGGAATCGGACAGCAAAGCTGAGAATTGAATATTTAAAATCCTCTATTTCTGTTATAATTTGTAAAGCACTGAGTTTACCTGACTCCTGCATCCGAGTTCTGGGAGGGCGATGCTTCCTAAATGTGTCTCCTCAAATGGCTGCTTATGGCCATTTAGTTTATGACCCTTGTTAGACTTTATACTGTCTATTAAGAAGCATAACATGCTATTCAGATTACCTTGTTGTTGGGGAGGGTTTTTCTTGAGATGGAAAATATTTTCTTAATGGGTTGCTGAATATTTAATAGGAATGTGGGCGTTGTTACTTGAGGGATGTTGGAAATTTTAACGCTTACACCTGACAAAGACACAACTATTTTGCGTCACGGCTGTGGCTGGAACTGAACTTTCAATGTCGGATGTAGAGTTCACAGTCCTGTGTTTGCCTGAAACGTATAAAGAAGGGTGGATCAGACAGTTGTAGGAGATAAATTAGAGGTGATTCCCCCACCCAGCACTTTTCCACAGCACTCCCCCTGGTCTAAAGGTAAAGTTTCCCCTTCACTCGTGTCCGACCCTGGGGTACCACTGCAAGCAGTGATTTGATAAGCAAGCTGTTTTTGTGGGGTAGTTTGCCATTGCTTTCCCCGGCTATTCTTTACCCCCTAGCTATGTGCTAGGTACTCATTTATCGACCAAGGAATGGATGGATGGCTGAGTTGACCATGAGCCAGCTGCCAGGATATCTGACCCACAGGGGGCTCGAACTCCTGACCGTGTGAGTGGCAGTGCAAGCACTTAACCACTATGCCACACGGCTCAGCCCTAGAGCCAGGCAGCATAAAAGACATCTAGGGTGGCTTTCCAGATGGAAAAACAGCAGAGAAGAGATAGGCAAAGCACTATCCACCCCACTTACTGTTTCTCTCCTACAACTGGTCCCTGTAAATCAGAGGTGGGATCCAACCAGTTCTCACCACTTCTCTAGAAGTGGTTACTAATTTTTTCTGAGTGCCAAGAAGGGGTTACTAAAGCAACCCCCCTGCCCAATAGGGACTGGAGGTGCGTGTGTGCGGCGGCGCCACTGTTTGAATCCCACCACCATCGGAACCTGTTATTAACATTTTCGGATCCCACCACTGCTGTAAATACTGGTCTGGAAGTCCTGCATTTGCCACTAAATATCTTGCTTCAGCACCTTCAATAGTAGCATTCAGATAAAAGCTTGAAGCATAGAAATGGAACTAGTGAAGCTCTTCCTGTCGCCATATGTTTTTACAGGACAAATTTCTAGTGGTGAAGTGACTCTTAAAGGCTCAAGAAGAGCACCAGAAAAGACTGTCAACCATATCATAATCCATACGTTGGAGGTGATGTGAAAGTTCTGTTTGTGATAAGTCAGAGTTGCACATGCAAGCGGATGATGCCGTAACAGATATATAAGTAAAATGTGTTGTCAAGAAGCAACTGATTCACGCCCACCTCCACACCCTGAAGTTCCACCTCCTGGTGTTTTCAAGGCAAGAAACAAGCAGAGGTGGTTTTCCACTGCCTTCCTCTTCATAGCATCTCCACTCTTCGTTGTTGGTCTCCCATGCAAGTAGCAACCTGTTTAGCTTCCAATCTCTGATGATAGGTGGCTAGTCTGGATTATCAGGGCTGTTTCTATAGGTCTATGCATATGAACAAATTTTGTGAAATCAAACTCTTTCAGATATTATCTTTTTTTGGTGCTGCTGAATGTTCAGTCTCTACATTTTCACACACCTAGGGTTGGCTCCAGGTTGTGGTGGGCTCGGGGCAGCAGAGTATAACTGGACAACTCTTCTTACCCTAGGGGGGACTCCTCTTCCTCAACGTGGCCTTTTGGCTCACACACCCCTTGTGGATAAGGAGGACAGAGCAGGCTGATGGAGATCAGCAATCTGCTTCCACTCCCCACCCTATCAGCCACAGCAGAGGTCTTCAAACTATGGCCCTCCAGATGTTAACAGACTACAATTCCCATGAGCCCTACCACTTGGCCATGCTGGCAGGGGCTGATGGGAATTGTAGTCCATAAACATCTGGAGGGCCATAGTTTGAAGACCCCTGATCCACAGTAAGAGAGAGCAGCCGGGCAGGGGCAGAGACCTAGTTTCTCCCTGTTTTAGCACCCAGGTGACCCAGGCCCTGGCAACTGCCTTACCTCACCTGTTGCTGTTGCCTGTACAAATACCCTAGCAAGGCTGAGCATACAGGTGTAGGGTCAAGGAGCTCTGAAATCTAGACTCCCACTTAAAGGAAAATGAATGGATCCAATTAATCCAAAATATTTCCAACAGCTCCCCAAACCTCATGCAAACATTAATATTACAAATGCCTGAATTGCCAGTTTATTTATGTCCATTCTCCCCTCTGATTACTATTCTGTCTGGTATTTTGTTTTTGTTTTTTTCTTGCTTTCTCCCCCTTTTAGCTTATTTTATCTCAAGAAATTGAATCCACATTGACCAGATCTTGCCAAAGTTCTACTCCCCACCCCCCTCAAACCAGAAGAAAATCTCAGCTGTTTGTTAGTCCCACAGCAGAGGCAGCTGGGGACCCAGAATAAATCCCAGCAGAATGAGGCAAGAACCTGGAGGGAGATGCTGGTCTGACCCTATCTGGGAAAGCTTAAGAATGCAGATAGGTATGAGCCTTATAGGCAAAGTCAGAATCTGTCTGTTGCCTAGACAACATCCCAGACATAGCCTAGAAGTACTTATGAGACCAGAACAGCCAGATCCCAGGAAGGCTTGGGAGAATCAATGGCAGAAGTCTAGGTGGGTGGAGGGATGGGGAACCCAGAACAGCAGGCTGTGAGGACCAGCTTTCTACAGCCTTGGCACTAGATCCAGAGTTGTCATATCTGGTTCTAGCTTCTCCTAAATGGGATTGTACAGTCTAAATGTGTTCATTTATTTGCTTCATTTGTAGCTTTGTTTTATCACAAAGGTGGGTGACAAACGATAAAACGATGCAATTAGACAGCATAAAAGCGATAAACAGGGCAGTAGGACTGGATTACAGGCATGGGAAACCATGTCAGGAACACACTACCTGGAAGAAGGTATAGTCTACAGAAAGTGTCTGGTGGAATGCTCTGTCCAATGGGATCTTATACAATTTTCCAGGGCCTGTAAGACAGACATGTTCCACCAAGCATATTGTACCATCTGGCCTTCCCCTCCCCTCCCTTTTTCCCATCATGTCCGCTGTCAACCCTCAATGGATTTGGGTACTGTTTTATTGTCATCCTGGAGATAATTATAAATGTAATTTATTTGAATGTTTCAAATGTTTTAAAATTGTTACATGAAATTATATAAGCCACCACAAGTCTGAAAGGGGAGGGGCACTAATCTGAATAAATAAATGTCGAAACACTGGGCCAAGGAGAACAAGATTCACTAAGCATGTTTCCACACTAGAACATAAGAAAATAAGGAAGAGCCTGCTGGATCAGACCAGAGTCCATCTAGTCCAGCACTCTGCTACTCACAGTGGGCCACCAGATGCCATTGGGGAGCTCACATGCAGGATGTGAAAGCAATGGCCTTCTGCTGCTCCCGAGCACCTGGTCTGCTAAGACATTTGCAATCTCAGATCAAGGAAGATCAAGATTGGTAGCCATAGATCGACTTCTCCATAAATCTGTCCAAGCCCCTTTTAAAGCTTTCCAAGTTAGTGGCCATCACCACCTCCTGTGGCAGCATATTCCAAACACCAATTACACATTGTGTGAAGAAATGTTTCCTTTTATTAGTCCTAATCCTTCCCCCCAGCTTTTTCAAGGTATGCCTCCAGGTTTTAGTATTGTGAGAAAGAGAGAAAATCTTCTCTCTGCCAACATTTTCTACCCCGTGCAAAATTTTATAGACTTCAATCATATTCCCCCTCAGACGTCTCCTCTCCAAACTAAAGAGTCCCAAACACTGCAGCCTCTCCTCATAAGGACGGTGCTCCAGTCCCTCAATCATCCTTGTTGCCCTTCTCTGCACTTTTTCTCTGCACTGAGTACTGAAGAAAAATATCATTGTGTGGCCACATCCTATTTGGGGCAGATTTAGCAGTTTTGCATTCATCTGAATGTGTTTGAAGTAGAGCCTGAAGAAGGAGAGAAGGAAGCATGAATCCATGCCCACCCCAGTAGTTTCTTGGGTAGCATTGATTTGCAGGGACTGTATTACCCACTTGAAGCTAGCACTGTTGCACAAGCAGTTCCAGAATCTAGTGATGGATTTGGAGGCCTGGTTACAGTACCGACTTCTCCCACCATGCATTAGTTTAACACAATGATTTACAAAGCCTGTCTGGTCTTGTTAGATCTATGGATAGTTCCCTAGGTGGAAGTCATCTGCATGTATTAGCCCCTGGGGCAGCCTATGCAGGCTATAAGGTGCATTGGGAAGAGTGACTGGAAAGGCTGATGTAGCACAGACTGCACAATAGCCATGGATGCTGGAATCAACAGTGTGAAGAAGGCAGAGGAAGAGTTGGAGTTATACCTCATTTTTTCAACCATAAGGAGTCTCAGGCCCCTTCCGCACATGCAAAATAATGCGTTTTCAAACCACTTTCACAACTGTTTGCATGTGGATTTTGCTATTCCGCACAGCTTCCAAGAGCACTGAGAGCAGTTCGAAAGTGCATTATTCTGCATGTGCGGAATGAGCCTCAAAATGTCTTACAAACTCCTTCCCTTCCTCTCCCCACCACAGACACCTTCTGAGGTAGGTGGGGCTGAGAGAGTTCCAAGAGCACTCCGACTAGCCCAAGATCACCCAGCAGGCTTCATGTGGAGGAGTGGAGAATCAAACCCACTTCTCCAGTTCAGAGTCCCCTGCTCTTCATCACTGCCCCACGCTGGCTCTCTAGAGCACACTGCTGGAGTACACGAACACATGAAGCTGCCATATGCTGAGTCAGAACACTGGTCCATCACGGTCAGTATTGTCTACTCAGACGGGCAGCAATTCTCCCAGGTCTCAGGCAGAGGTCTTTCGCATTCCCTACTGCCTTGTCCTTTTCAGCCAGAGATGCTGGGGTCCTGCTGCATGCCAAGCAAATGCTCTACCTCTAATTTACAGCCTTTCCACTTTAAGCAGAAGCCATTATGAAAAAAAGGAAGGTGCAGGTTTAGCAAACATTTAAGGGGGGTGGGGGAAGTTCCTGTTGTACCAGATTTTTCCCCCCAGAGGAATGGGGGTTCCTTCATGGAGCCAGTAATTCTTTAGCCTACCACATGAGTGCACAGTTGCTATGTAGCTTGCTGTATATCTGAGTCACAGTGAAAATCAGCCTCAGGCTAAAAAGGCCCTTAAACCAACAAGCGGTTTCCCAGAGCAAGGAAGTAACAGCTTTAATCCTGGAGCGTCTCAAAGCTAGTGTCTTCCCTTATCAGAAGTTGAGCTTTGCAGATAGAAAATGCAATATTTGGAAGAAATCCTGTGAGTGCTCCCTGCCAGTCATCCCTGCAGGGTAGGCCATCTTGACCTCGTAGGAGCTTGACCATCCTTTTGGAATAAACCGGACACAACTTCAGCTTTAGTTCATAAGCTCTTTACTTGCAACAGGTGGTTAACAATACTCCCGCAAGATTGAGCCCCTGCACCACACCAACCTGCTCCCTTTTGCCCTACCTCCCTTTTATCCTTCTCAAGAGGTTCCCTTCCCTATGGGAGATCCCTGCTTCAGCCTCCTAGTGGCTGGTGAGCTGTCTTGCCCTACCAGCCTGAGACTGGCCCTTCAGCCTTCCTGACCCTCCTCTTTGATTGCAGCCTGGCTGAGGTTGTGCTGGCCCTGCCCCACTCTCCATGGTTGCTGAGAACTGCTGATTACAGCTTGGCTAGGGCTGTGCTATCTCCACCCTGTTCCCTGGAACTGCTGAGGCTTGCTGCTCAGGCTCTCCTGCCTTTCCGCCTTATTTCTGCTGGCTTCCTGGAGATACCTGCTTCTTATAATATGTCCAGAGGTGAAGCTGTCAGTTGTGGGGTGCTCCAGAGACCCTGAGTGAGCATTTGTGAGGGGGGTGGAACAGGCTGCCAGATGCTGGGAGGCAGTCCTGTCCCCAGACACATTCATTTCCAGATAAATGTCTACCCCTTCATATGATTGAGATTTGCGTGTATGGGTTTCAGTCCAGTCTAGTTCTCAGTCAGTATTCTGCTCCCGTGGAGTTTGCACAGCAGCGGGTTCACCGCAGGATTTTTGAAAAGAATCACCAAATCCCGGGATGAGGGAAATATCACAGGACAAACCCACTTTAGGACCAGGGACCATGCAAACTTCTTGGCCACACCAGGATATTTCCCTTGCTCAACCCAGGATATTTGAAACGTGCAGAAACAACCAATATGCTCTTTATTAATACAAATCTTTCTAGAATCCCTTCAAAATTAACTTCTAGTCTGTGATATATTAATATGTAGGGATATTATTCTGCTTCCCTTCTTTTACACAATTTCATTATCACTGCATACAAAAAAGCTGCTCATATAAATAGATCACCTTTTCCTTGGCACAAAAAATGATCAAATAATAATGAGGTTTGGGACAAATTTAGCACTGTCTGTTTTGTGGAATTTAAAGACACTGCAGACATTCATTCCAGGGTTTATTCTAACATGCAGTAGGACACATTTTGTGCAGTTGGAAAATGAATTACACAGTAGGAAATTTTTTTTGTGCAGTTGGTAATATGGGCTCTAAAAAGGAACAAGGTTATATTTTAAGACAGTTTGATGTTAAAAAAAAAGAGAAAAGAAAGAGAAAATTAAAATGGTTACTGTTGCCTCAGCCTGCATAACCATAGATTAAAAGTATATTATATGGCAGGGGTGGGCAATTATTTTTTCCATGGGGCCGCAGAAGAAACAGAAAATATTGTGGAGGACCAGGCCAAAAGGCAGGGGGGCGAGGCGCTTTTGAAAGCCCTGCAGAAGCCGACAGCCAAGGCAACCGGCTTCTACGGGACTTTCAAAGACGTCTCGCTCCCTAGCAAGGCAGGGGGGCCAGTCAGGGTCATCCGGTGGGCCAGATGTGGCCCGCGGGCCTTATGATGCCCAGGTCTGTTATATGGGGACCAACTACTTGAAACTAGTTGAAACTCATAGTGAACTTTTTAAAATGAAACATTTAAAAAATGCAACAGTTACATAGCAATACAAATGCAGAAACGACCCCCCCTTCCAATTATGCCTTACCCAAAACTTTTTCCCCGCTTCGTAAGAAGCCTTTTATATTTATGTGGCGTGTTTTCCTGTTTGATTCTAGGCAGGTTTGGAGTGATTTATTTGCACAATTTGGTCTTATTTGCAGACTTACAGACAGATGGCCCTGTTTGGCGCAAAGCATTTCAATTTCACTGTTTTTGTGTGTATCAGGTAGCAAGCAGACGGCAGACATTTCTGCATGACGTCGGAGCAAGAATTTCAAACATTTTAAGGCTCTCACAGTCTGCAGATCATGAGGAATATGTCTTCCAGTGCATGGCTGGGATGTGTGTGCTCAGAATGAAAACAAATTAAGCAGGCTATACAGATAATTTCGCCATTTCCTAGGCAAAGCAAAATTGTAAGAAAATTTCAGAATGAGATGCATTTAATTTTAAAAAAATGGAGGCAAAGAGGAAGTTAGAAAAAAATGGAAATGAATCAGCTTTCTGAAAAATAGTTGGTCCAAATCTGATAGCAACATTAAAAAAAACTGCTGCAATTTAAAAAAAAATAGCTGGCGGAAGTAATCTCAGAACCACTGGCAATAATCTTTGAGAATTCTTGGAGAGCAGGAGAAGCCCCAGCAGACTGGAGGAAGGCAAATGCTGTTCCTGACTTCAAAAAGGGAAAAAAAGTCCTCAAACAATTACCATCCTGTCAGCATGACCTCAATATCAGGAAAGGTTCTAGTGCAGATCATTAAGCAAACAGTCTGTAAGCACTTAGAAGGGAATGCCATGATTACTGAAAATCATCATGGGTTTCTCAAAAACAAGTCATGCCAGGCTAATCTTATCTCTTCTTTTGATCAAGTGAAAAGCTTGACAGATGAAGGGAATGTTGTGGATATAGCATACCTTGATTTCAGTAAGGCTTTTGACAAGATCTCCCATGATATTCTTGCAAAAAATCTAGTAAAATGTAGGCTAGACAATTCTACTGTTAGGTGTATTTGTAATTGGATAACTGACCAAACCCAAGGGGCGCTCACCAATGACTCATCTTCATCCTGGAGAGAAGTGACTAGTGGGCTCAGTGCTGTTCAGTATTTTGTAAATGACTTGGATGATGGAACAGAGCATGCTAATCAAATTTGCAGATGACATCAAATAAGAATGGAAGCTAATATTCCAGAGGACAAGGTCAGAATTCAAAATGACATTGATTGATTACAGAACTGTGCCAAAACTAACAAAATTAATTTCAACAGGGAGAAATGTAAGGTCTCCTTTTACCTTCTGGAACAGTTATAGGAACTGGGTAATGCTTTATTTCACCACGCGCTGCCATACCAAACAGCTCTGTCCCTGAGAAAAGGCGGGAAATCTGATGAGTCTAGTCAGAGAGTGTTTAGCCTGCCTCAATAAAGAAGGATGGTGAGGGGGGTCCATCACAAACGGCAACCCCTGGCTTGACAATAGTATATGTGAAAGGAATTTGGGAGTCTTAGTAAACCACAAACTGAACATGAGTCAACAGTGTGATGTGGCAGCTATAGTGCCTAGATGGAGGGAAGTAATAGTATCCCTCTATTCTGCATTGGAATATTGTGTCCAATTCTGGGCACCACAATTCAAGAAGGATATTGAAAACTGAAGTATGTCCAGAGGAGGGTGGCCAAAATGGTGAAAGGTCTGGAATCCATGCCCTATAAGGAGAGACTTAGGAAACTAGGCATGTTTAGTCTAGAGAAGAGAAGGTTAAGGGGAGAGATGGTAGCCATGTTTAAATATTTGGAGGGATGTCATCAGTGATTTAAATAATTTAACAACTGGTTCTGGTGGTGGGATTCAAATAATTTAACAACTGGTTGTTTACAAGCCCCATTTTAACAACCGGTTCTGCCAAAGTGGTGTGAACCTGCTGAATCCCACCACTGGATGTCATGTTGAAGATGGAGCAAGCTTTTTTTCTGCTGCTCCAGAAACTAGAGTGGCAGGACGACCTGGATTGCAGCATTTCCTGCCAGATGTCATGGACCATACAATTCGCCAGCATGGCCAATTGGCCATGCTGGCAGGGGCTGATGGGAATTGTAGTCCATGACATCTGGAGTGCCAAAGGTTCGCCACCACTGAACTAGAGCATAGAGTAATGGATTCAAACTATGGGAACAGATATTCCACCTAAACATTAGGAAGAACTTCCTGATGGTAAGGACTATTTGACAATAGAATACACTTCCGCGGCGGCGGCGGCGGCGGCGGCGGCGGCGGCAGCGGAAGGGGGGCGGTCTCCTTCTTTGGAGGTTTTAAACAGAGACCAGATGGCTATTTGTCAGGAGTACTTTGATTGTGTCTTCCACCCTTCACTGGTTTTGCATTTTGGTTTGGTAGATTTGATTATATTTGGTATGCATGTCATAGGGTTTTTGTACACAATTTATATGGATGTTTATACAGATGCCCTACGCCTTTAGTACATTAAATATACTATAATGCTGATTTATTTATACCCAAGTAACAATGAAAATTAAGTTCAGTGTGAGGAACCAGCAAATGGAGTAAAAATAAAAGATTTGCATTTCAATCTGCATGGGGATGGGGGTGAGAAGTGAATTCAAAAGAAGGGATTTTGAGATTCAAACAGCCAAGGTGAAGAAATTGAACATATGTATACTGCTTATCTGTAGAACACAGATCCAATTGTGATCATATGAAAGTTTCTGACCACATAAACCAGGCCTGTGTTACCTTTTTCATGAAGAAGAAGAGTTTGGATTTATACCACCTCCTTTCTCACATGTAGGAGACTCAAAGGGGCTTACAATCTCCTTTTCCTCCCCCTTCCCACCACCACAACAAACATCCTGTGAGGTAGGTGGGGCTGAGAGAGCTCCGAAGAGCTGCGACTCGCCCAAGATCACCCAGCTGGCATGTGTTGGAGTGCACAGGCAAATCTAGTTCCCCAGATAAGCCTCCACAGCTCAAGTGGCAGAGCGGGGAATCAAACCCAGTTCTCCAGATTAGAGTGCACCTGCTCTTAACCAGTATGCCACTGCTGCTCACGCATGGGCAATAACAGAATTGATGCTCTGGTTATGTTTAAAATGTTGAAGCCACTTCCATGTGGCCTCTTCCCATGATGTTCAGGTCATCTGAGGAGTCCCAGGTTATGAATCAGAAACCCCAGCTACAACACTGTCTCATGCAGACAGTAGCCATAGCAGAAATTGAGGTTTTTAACCAGAGGTTGAATGGCCATTTTTAAAGAGTGTTTTGATTGTGTATTCCTGCAGGGCAGGGGATTAGACTCGATGGCCCTTGTGGTCTCTTCCAGCTCTATCACTTTTGAAATTGCAGTGGTTCATGGGCAAAGCTTAAGATGGCCAACTTGGATTCTTCTAGAATCAATTGACGTTTTGACACCACTGTAATTATAGATCAGACTGATAATTGAATATGAAGGAACAGTTGTATTTTTTTTGCATGCTAGAATCTACATTTCCCAACCAATTTCACTTTTGTTAACTTTGATACGCAACACAGGACAATTCTGTGACTCATTTTCCATTGTCTTTTACCAGTGGGGTAGCTGGTTTAGTCTGCAATCATGGAAACAGCACAACAGACCACCCACAGGGAAGGTAGGGGTCTATATCTAGCTGGAGGGACTTTCTCAGCCTCTGGAAAAAATATTGCTGTGTAAATTAATATTCTCCAAAAGAGAATTAAAAAAAACAGAACAGTGTGGTGCAGAGTAAATAATCTCTAGGAGCATTGGATTTTGAGAGCAGCAGAGTTTCAATTAAAGGTAAAAGTCTGCCGTTTATGTCTAAGGATTCAGATGTGGCTCATTAAAGAACCAAATATGGCTCTTTTCAAAAGAAAATGAAAGGTTTAAATCATGATATATTGGAGGAATAGGTGGGATGGCCCGTATGAGAAGGGAATGGCAGGCAGAGATTTTTTTAATGGGACTACAAGATGTTTTACAGAAAGGGGGAATGATAAAGGGGAACAGTTGTTGTTAACTCAAGGGCAGACCATGTACAGGTTTATGCCAGCACAATTGAACAATTGCACAAAGTGCTCCAAAGAATGTTTATGGCTGATTGTGAGACCTTATGTGGGCAACTTCCTAACAAAGGTCTTGCAAAAACCAATGATTGGGCCTCATAAGCTTTATAGATTATTAATCGACATTGTCTCTTCCATTGTAAAAGACTGCAAACTCTTGAGTGGAAGACAGAAGGAAATGAGAAGAAATTAGTCTGCTCAAACCCCTGGGAGTGGGGAATTTTTTTTGGGGGGGGGGGATTTAAAGATGAATTCTGAAATTTCCTCCCATAATTCCTTGTGAGTCCCCAGCTTTCATGCATGTGTTACTGTACCATGCCACTGAACCAGACTAGACCTGCTATCAATCTTCTACCGTTCTTCTGAGCATTGTCATCAGTTAGTTCCTTTCTATACAGCCTTGGGGATTCTTTCTTTGCTGCTCAACTTCCCTTTGCCTCTCTACACAGAATCTCTCAATCAAAGGGAGGAGATAGCATGAAAGCAACCCAAGTGTAATCCAATTTGTCTTCTGTCTAAATGTAGAACAGGCTCTATCATCTGGGCTGCCCGGAGAGGGTGAGGGATGGAAGCGTTGATAGGTTTATCAAGCGTTCTCATCTCTTTGAGAGCTAAATGAAAACATAACGTTCCAGAGCAGTGGATGGGTACATTCTGATAGCGTGTTAGTGCTGGCAGTATGAAATTTAGATCTGTACTAAACTGTCACTGTTTTCTTTTTTTAAAAAAGAATGGATAGAAATGGGTTTTTAAAAAAAAGAATGGATAGAAAGGGGTTCTTTCTTCAGCAAGCATTACATATCAAAATGAGACTAGCATCTTCCCAAGAAAGTTTTACCTCACAGTATTAAAAAAATGTGTGCGATGATCAAGCCTTGATCAGAAATAGGGTTTTAGGTATTATTATTTTATTTTATTACATTTAATTCCCCCCCTCCCCAGCTGAAGCCTTGCTTAGGACGGTGTACAAGGGTTTGGGACTCTTTAGTTTGGAGAGGAGACGTCTGAGGGGGGATATGATTGAAATCTATAAAATTATGCATGGGGTAGAAAATGTTGACAGAGAGAATTTTTTCTCTCTTTCTCACAATACTAGAACCAGGGGGCATTCATTGAAAATGCTGGGGGGAAGAATTAGGACTAATAAAAGGAAACACTTCTTCATGCAACGTGTGATTGGTGTTTGGAATATGCTGCCACAGGAGGTGGTGATGGCCACTAACCTGGATAGCTTTAAAAGGGGCTTGGACAGATTTATGGAGGAGAAGTCGATCTATGGCTACCAATCTTGATCCTCTTTGATCTGAGATGGCAAATGCCTTAACAGACCAGGTGATCGGGAGCAACAGCTACAGAAGGCCATTGCTTTCACCTCCTGCATGTGAGCTCCCAAAGGCACCTGGTGGGCCACTGCGAGTAGCAGAGAGCTGGACTAGATGGACTCTGGTCTGATCCAGCTGGCTTGTTCTTATGTTCTTATGTTCTTAAAACAATCTTACTAATACATAAATACACCATATTTATCATTAAAACCCACTAAAACATAACATGGCAACAAACAAATTTAAGTCTCTAAAAAACATCTGGCCCAGCTTAAGTGTAACTCTCCTTAAAACTATCCGAGCATGGGCCGAGGTCAAGAAGGGACAATGCAGAACAACCATGTTGTAGGGAGGCGGGCTGATGATATCTGGGCACACAAGTGGCCAAAGGCCTGGTGGAACTCTGCAGAACGAAGATCCCACAGGGCCCTCGTGCCAGCTGATAAACAGTTCCACCAGGCTGGACCCAAGGCAGAAAATGCCCTGACTCTGGTTGAGGCCAGTCACACGTTCCTGGGACCAGGGACCACTAGAAGGTTCTTTTCGGAGGACTGAATTGTCCTCCTTTGGTAATGCAATATAAGGTAATGCGGTTCCACAGGTATGGTGGGCCCAGAACTCCCAGGGCCTTAAAGGTTAAAGGTGCCCTTACCACTGGTGTGTGGTAGGGTGAGGAATTTATCAGACTTACCAGCAGCCAACTGAGGCTAAGTCTTTGCCACTGGCAATGCAGCAACATCACTTCTGGTACACCCCGGAAGTGACAACATCGCATCACCACACCACAGCGTGGTGCAATGGTTGGAGTGCTCAACAGCATTGGACACCAAAGTTCAAATTCTCATCTGGCCATTAAAGCCCACTGAGTGGTCTTGGGCCAGCCACCAAGAAAGAAAGAGATCGCTGTTCCAAGAAAAAGAACGCTGCTTTAAAAAAAGGGGGGGGGCATGTATTTATTTTTAGAATGTTATGTGCCAGCTTGCTCCCTAGATGCTTTCAAATCACATGCTTTGAATGTCATTTCATTCTTGCACCTTTATTGCAGGTGAAATCACAAAAAGGCTTCGCACTTAGACTAATATTGTGAGGTGTTAAATGTCGTTTGATGTCTGGATGCGTGTTTCTTGTGGTTTAGAGGGAGGAAAAAGGCAAACACCGTACAATATTTCGCACGGCATATGCTTCTTGTGCAGATTTTTCTGAGTTAAATTACCCTGCTTAGCTTTAAACGTGGAAGCAAAGGATCAATCCACAGCTGGTGCAGATGATTGTGGCATTTACAGGCAACACCGTTGGGATGAAAACAGACACAGTTGTTTGGCACTTTATCCTGCTGTATCTGCACCCTGTTTTTTTGTTTTGTTTTTTTAACCAAGAACTGATGTTCACTTGATAGTTATAACTGAGTCTTAGAGAAGGTAGCCTGGGGGTGGGGGGGTGGGAGGGTTAAGGGCAGAGGTGGGATCCAGCAGGTTCTCACAGGTAGGTTACTAATTATTTGTGTGTGCTGAGAGTGGGTTACTAATTGGTGATTTTGCCACGTGATTTTTGCCTTAGTTACACCCCTCCTCTCAGCAGTAGCGCGCAGAACTTGAAGCAGTCTAGCAGGAGGTGCACCAGCGTCCGTGGCAGCCTGCGCCTGTGTGCATTCGTTTCCCACCCAAGGACCGGCGCAGCGGTTGCGTCCTTGCCACAGCCCCGCCCAGGAATGCCCTGCCCCAGGAATGCCCCGCCACTCCCCCATCGTGCCCCGCCCCACACCATTGGTGCTACGCCACAGTTTGAATCCCACCACCATGGGAACCTGTTATTAAAAATTTTGGATCCCACCACTGGTTAAGGGCAAGTTTATACAAACGTCTAGGTTTGGTTGTCAGATTGCCAACTTCCAGGTGGGACCTGGAGATCTCCCAGAATTACCACTGATCTCTGGACTATAAACATCAGTTCCCCTGGATAAAATGGCTACATGTTAGCTTGACTCTGGGTGTTGGTTGCTGAGGCCTGGAAACCTGTAAGGGGCCTCTGTGCTCTATGCTATTTTCCTTTCCCTCCTGTCTGCTTGGTACTTAGATAACAGAGGGGTCTTTGGTCTCGCTGTCTCCCTTCCAGCCTTGGGGGTTACATTCTCTTTCCCACGCTTTTCCAGTTTTGCATTATGTGGTAAGGGGCAGGTTGGGGGTTGGATTCAGAGGGGTTATACTGTGTGGGAGGGAGGGTTGAATGTGGGATCAGAACTGGCATTCGCAAAGCCAGGGACTTGTCATCCAATTCAATAAAGGCTTTTGGTTCAAGAAATCCAGGGCTGGTCATTGAGTGGATTCATAGGTTTGACATTACTATGGAAGATAGATTCATTGGTATTGTGCCCTACTGAGGTCCCCTCCCTAAGCCCCACCCTCCCTAGGCCCTGCCCCCAAATGTCCAGAAATGTCCCAACCTAGAGTTGGCAAAAACTACTTGCGTATCTTTGTTTTCTTTAACTGGCTCATGTAAGGTTCCACACTGGTAGCAGCATCACATTTAAACTTAACTTTAGCTGCCATAGTGACCCACAACAAAATTTAAATTGAAAACCAGCCCACAGTTGAAACAACAGACAAAAAACTGTGGTCTTCAGCAGAATGGGGGGCTTAGAATAGAGGCCTGGTGGGAAATGTTAAAAGAATAAAATGTAGCAGGTGTTATATGTGCAGCAGGTTAATGAATCAGGTTGCCAATTCTGGGTTGGAAAATGTCTGGGATTGGAGCCTGAGAAAGGGAGGGATCTCAGCAGGGCCCGGTGCCATACAACCCACTCCTCAAAGCAGTCGTGATCTCAAGGGAACTGACCTTTGCATTCTGGAAATCAGTTGTCATTTCAAGAGTTCTCCAGTCCAGTCGAGATCGGCAAGTCTATTGACAAAAGTGTGGTCTGCCAGTGGTGTGGCTTTCTCTGCCACTTGAGCTGTGGAAGCTTATCTGGTGAAGTAGAGTAGCCTGTGCACTCCAACACTTGCCAGCTGGGTGACCTTGGGCTAGTCACAGTTCTTCTGAGCTCCCTTAGCCCTACCCACTTCACAGGGTGTTTGTTGTGAGGGGGGAAGGGCAAGGAGATTGTAAGCCCATTTGAGTCTCCTGCAGGAGAGAAAGGGGGATATAAATCCAAACTCTTCTTCTTCTTCTTTTCTCCTCCTCCAGTGGAATTGTCTATAATCTGGTCAGCTGCAGCCCTCTGTGACGTGTTGAGCAAGTATGCTTGAATCTCACAGCATATCATAGCAATTCCACCAGAGTTCGAGTCCCTGCAGAAGCAATCTCATATGGAAATGCTTGCTACCTCTGAATTTCTCTCTTTGAATTACCTGGTTTGGTTTCCAAAGTAGAATCAATGCATCAAGGATACTTGATTTTTTAAAAATTTCTGTTTGTTTTAATAAAAAAGAAAGGCTAAATTTTGCTACAACAGCCTGGTGCCCACGTACAGATTGATAAAATACTACCCAAAAGAGAAAAATCATGATACGATCATACATTTTTTGCTGTCGAGATTCATGTAGGTTTTTTTTAATGAATCACTTTGTATCTGTGTATTATTATTATTATTATTATTATTATTATTATTATTATTATTATTATTATTATTATTATTATTATTATTATTTATTGGGTTTATAGACCGCCCTCCCCCGAAGGGCTCAGGTAGTAGTAGTATAGTGTATTGTAAACCATAGGCTATAACCAGTAGATAAAATACCATAAAACCATGCAATCCCCACACTCTGGCACAATATCTCTTTCAACATATCAGTGTTAAAAAGTAAAATGCAAACACCACAGGTTACATTTACAATTTAGCTTTAAACTTTGACCTGCAACTCGTTTCCTCCTTAAAGTGGTTGCTAAGAAAATAAAAGTAGTGGCCTTAGAGGGGACCTTAGGAAAAACATTAGCCAATAAGAAACACAGCCTGTTTTCTTCAGAACCCATAATTTCAGATAAGATTTGGTTGAGATGTTTACCTCGAGTAACATTGTAAAGGGGGCACCATAAACATTTTAGCCCCATCCGGGGGGGAGCAAATCCGTCACAGTGGGGGCAGACCGGAGACGCCAGTGATTGGAAATTTAGACTTATGCCACCCTTTGGGGCAATGTAAACCTATTGAGCATAAGTTGATTGAGCCCTGTTGAGCCCCATAGAGGCTTCTCAGCTTTTTCACTTTTTGAGTCTACTGATGTATCCATTCAGGCAGCTGACTCTCGATTACTACACTTTGTATAGAGGACCTGTCTGCAGCTGGGGCAAGATCCGGCAAGGCATGATGACAAATGCACTGCTTAAGAAGAATCACGAGTGTGGTTGAACTACAAGACCTCTGGCTGCCAACACAAATGGAATGACCTCTTTTAAGGATCCTTCTTGCCCTCGCCCTCTTGCAAGTGATCACATTTTTATCCTTCATGGAGTTCAGGCTGGTGTATACTGGCATGTTTCCTGTCTTCCTATCTTCTGCATTTTGTCATCACAACAACCCTGTGAAGTAGATTAGACTGGGACAAAAAGAGACAGGCCCACAGTCACCCAGAGAGCTTTTTGGCAGTGAAAGACTGGGACTGGATCTTTGAAGTCTTAGTCCAGCACTCTTAACCACTAGACCAGTGGTTCTCAACCTTCCTGATGCCGTAACCCTTTAATAGAGTTCCTCATGTTGCGGTGACCCCCAACCCTAACATTTATCCATTTTACAGATGGAGAACTCTGATGCAGAGAGTCTTAGGCGACACCTGTGAAAGGGTCATTCGACCCCCAAAGGGGTCCCGGCCCCCAGGCTGAGAACTGCTGCATTAAACCACTTTTGCTCTTGGTTTTGCAGACAACACATTTTTGTGTCAACACTGAAGCTCACCTGAATTTTACCACTGGATATAACTGTTAATTGTTTTGCCTGGAAATCATAGCAATGATATAGAAATCAACACAGATATCAGAATAATATATCGTTATGACTGTAGCAGTGTCATGAATGACCAGTACATGACTGCCCAAGTAATAAATGCACCACATGTATCCATGAATCTGTGCTTTACATTAATAAAATTCATATATGTCAGTTCATAATGGAGAAAATAGGCAAGAGAAACAAATCACCATTGCTGAAGATAACTTTGTCTGAATTTTTCTGGCTGCCATGTCTGGGGATCCCTGACAACTTCAAAGACGTTATGTTTCATGAAATGTTGATTTTAAGTATTCTTTTAAAACCTTCAGTCGTCGATCTTGTTCATTGGAGTCATGGATCAAACTGATGTCAGAATGGATTAAAGAGGAAAGCGATTCCTCCCAATTTATGGGACTGCTGTATCTCCTCTGATCCTCTTTGATGTAATTTTTTAAAAAATTAATAAATTATAAGGAAATTGACAAGAGAAGACCGGGAGAAGCGTTATTCATCTGTCTTTTACAATTCCACAGCTCAGATACTGCCTCCTGATGAGATGGAATTCTCAGTGTGTACTGCTGCAGCAGTCTACCAAATTATTTTTAAATGGAAATGCAGAAAAACTGGATTGTTTCCTCAAAATTGTCTTTGGAAACAGCCCTTTTAAATAAAGAGCAAATAGAATCTTATGGTTTAGTGAGCACGCGTATAATTAAGGGCAGCATTAGATTTGATAGGGTAGAAGTCGCCAAACATCTGATGAGAATTTGATAGCTTGGATTTGCTGAAGATAAATCCAGCAAAACACAGGGATTAATTTGAAAAAGACCTGGACGTTCCATGTATTGCATGGCTTGTGTCTTAAGTAGAAAGGTCCAAGTGTATTGGAAGGAGAACCAAACGTATATCTCTTTTGAGAAACAGTCTTCTCCAAGGCACTAATTGCAACTTCTTTTCAAGATGTTGAAACTGTTACTTGCACATATGAAAAGCTGTACTGAAAATAAGCATGACACTGATTCTAAATATTTTTGAATTCTGGTTCAAATAGAATAGGTATCCAAATGGTGAAGTCATTTGTTGCCTTGTAAAACAGTTACTGAATAAATTTGCTTAAGTTTAAATGAAGGGAGACAATGGCTTTTTCCATGCAACCAAACAAGGACATCCTGGGGATGTCTTTAAAAAAAAAACTTGGCTCCAGACAGGATCAAAAAAAGAGTCTGAGGTGAGAGCAGGTTTTTTCTCCCATCCACCCAGCAAAGCTCTCACAGTAGCGTAGGAGGTTAAGAGCTCGTGTATCGAGCAGCAGTGGCGTAGGAGGTTAAGAGATCGAGTATCTGACCTGGAGGAACCAGTTTGATTCCCAGCTCTGCTGCCTGAGCTGTGGAGGCTTATCTGGGGAATTCAGATTAGCCTGTACACTCCCACACACGCCAGCTGGGTGACCTTGGGCTAGTCACAGCTTCTCGGAGCTCTCTCAGCCCCACCTACCTCACAGGGTGTTTGTTGTGAGGGGGGAAGGGTAAGGAGATTGTAAGCCCCTTGGAGTCTCCTGCAGGAGAGAAAGGGGGGATATAAATCCAAACTCTTCTTCTTCTTCATTTCCTTTGGTGCCTGCCGTTTTCCGCTGCTTGAATCCTCCACTGTGCCAGCCATTTTCTAAACTTGTCCCGAGACATTTGCTCGGCGTGCATTGCACCCAGGCGGCCTTTCAGTAAATAAACCACATGAATCAACTCAGATGTTCCTACCAATTTCGGCAATATATAGTTTTCCTGTTGGTTTGTTTTTAAATTTTCGATGAGCTGTCTTCAAAGACATGACCACATGATATGAGAAGCACAGTCAATTTTTTTGTTGGTGAACAGATTAGGGTCTGTGTTGTACAGTTTAGACCCCTGTCTGTTTCATACATCATAGTAAGTGGTTCCCTAGGGGAGGTCTTCTCATAGCTTGCATCTCCATTTAGATTCCATAACAATGATCAATACAAAATGTATAATGTTTCGATATGTTCATGATGGGTATACTCTGCTCTTAGGAGCACTCTGCGGTCAGGATCTGAGTCACGTACCTGCAACCACAGTATCTTTGTCCTGCCTTTGCAGCACTTCTAATTTTCCCCACCTCCCCTCTCCTATATCACAATACCCAGCATGCCCCTGCCAAACAATCTTTTGTGTAGTCATCACAAATGGAGCCAAACAATTGCTGTAAACAGGCACTTGATGGTTAATAAAGGAAGGACCTTAGGTTGTTCAGGTGCTCCAGAAGTGGCATTTCTAATGCATATGGGAACTGCCAAATGTTCAAATATTCAAGGACCTTCATCTCTCTTTCTGTTTTTCACAATGGAAATTTAGAAAAGTATTTGCAGATCGGATGTGCATTATTCTTCATACTAGGCTTTTTGTACATCATGTTCCTGATTTTTTTTTTAAAAAAAATGGCTCTTTTGCTTTGTGGCCTTAGATGAGCATCATCTAGCCATCAGGATTCTTTTGTGTGGGCTTAACAGCAATCTTCCGAAAACGACCAGTTGTTCAGAACACTGCCCCACAAAAGAGAATGTGCCGTTTTCACAATGAAGAGTGGAAACACACAGATTTTTGCAACGTTCCTCCTCGCGTTCATCACCACAGTTTTCCTCAAGCTCATGTGCATGTCGAGGTTGCAAATGCCTTAGCAGACCAGGTGCTCGGGAACAGCAGCAGCAGAAGGCCATTGCTTTCACCTCCTGCATGTGAGCTCCCAAAGGCACCTGGTGGGCCACTGCTGGACTAGATGGACTCTGTTCTGATCCAGCAGGCTCTTTCGTATGTTCTTATGAACATCTGCCCAACTTCTTACCTTCTTTCTTCTCAGAAAAAATGACACAGCTTAAAAGATGGAATCGGGAGCAGCAGATGATCCCGAGTCTGTATAACATACGTGGCCCAGAACAGTTGCTGAGATGGTTTGTTTGTGTGGGCCATCAGCTGCTGCTGTGTGAGACAATGGAGTGAAAGGGGAAGTTCTTGTCCTTTCCAGCAACTGTTGATGGTGGGGGGTTAATGATGGAATCTGGTGCCATCTCATTTAGTTCCACGCAAGTGCCGGTTTACTGGCCAGCTAACCACCATCATCCATGTTGACATCTTGCCCTGAGTCAGGACTGGATAGCAAATGAGCAACCAGGTGCTCGGACACAATTCATTGAAGTGGCCCTTGCCTCAATTTGTACCTCCCGGAGGTTAAAGCAGGAATCCTCCTCAGTCCCCCTTCAGTGGCCAATATTTTTTTGTGTGTAAATTACCCACACAATGCTTTCTGCAGGAACAAACAAACCAATGAGGAATACCTAGTATGTTTGAAGTCCAAACAGCTCTTCTGTCTGATGGATCAGATCTCCATTTCTGGCAGAGCGAAATGAAGAGAGCCATCTGGTGTGAGAGGGAAATGAGGCTCAAATCCACAACCTTCAGGAATGTAGACAGATTCCTTAATACCTTGGCCTGTCTCATCAGCATCGTTCCATGAATATGTGTTCTTTTTCCTAGTGTGATGATGCATGATAAAAGAGTATTTTAAAGCAGACTTTAAAGCATCAGAAGGAAAACAAACAAATAGAACACTAATTCCTACGAGGTTTTCTCCTGATAGACATCAAATAACTTTTGGAAACAAAACTATGTGCAGCTCTCACCAGGATAATTGGGGTCACTGCTAATGCAGTCTCTGTCTTCACCCAGTGTGGTCCCGCTATCTGTTGGAATGCAAAATAATGACCTTGGCAAATCATCTCCATTAACATAAATAAAATGTGATAAGCATCATCAAATCCCTCCCCCCCCCCCCAAAAAAAAAGTTGGTTTCTTGGGCTGCCAACCGCAGGGCACGAAATTGAGATTCTGACTGTGATCGTAAATACAATTGCTGGTCCAGAGCCATGCTGAACTCAATGGGGCCGTGTGAGTGCTTTGAGGAGTATCACATCTGTTTCCAAGAGAACACATTAGCCGAACATTGCATGGGCTGGATGATAGGAGAGCCTTGTTCGACTGGGCTAGAAATGTGAGAATTTCAAACACTTCATTGTACTCAGATTAAATAACTGTGGTTTGTTTAAGTTTAATAAAATGGTAAATGAACTGGCAATACAGTAATGGGACTTTAAATAAATAGAGATATCTCTGGGAAGTCTACGCAAATCTTGAATCACAAATAGTACAATAGCAGAGCTACATAGAATGTTCTCAGGGTTTTGTTTTCCAAACAGAAACTAGAACTTTCATTAAAAGGTATTCGGTTCCAGTGTGACTATCCTAGTCTATAGGCAGGGTTCTAATGCATTACGGTACCAAAGTCTTTATAGTCCCTATATGTCAGTGGTGGCGAACCTTTGGCACTCCAGATGTTATGGACTACAATTCCCATCAGCCCCTGCCAGCATGGTCAATTGGCCATGCTGGCAGTGGCTGATGGGAATTGTAGTCCATAACATCTGGAGTGCCAAAGGTTCGCCACCACGGCTATATGTAAATAATATGATGGGCACATGTTAAGGGTTGGGGCTGCAGCTCAGTGGTAGAGCATCTGCTTTGCATGTAGAAGGTCCTAGGTTGGGGGTCTGCAACCTGCGGCTCTCCAGATGTTCATGGACTACAAATCCCAATTGGCCATGCTGGCAGGGGCTGATGGGATTTGTAGTCCATGAACATCTGGAGAGCTGCAGGTGGCAGACCCCTGTCCTAGGTTCAATCCGTGATGTCAACTGTTAAAGAATCAAATAGTAGATGATATGAAAGTTCTCCCCGAGACCATGCCCAGCTACTGCCAGTCATACACAAGAATGGCCTTGATAGATTGTCTCAAGGTAGCTTCGTAGGTTCATGGGCGCAGTAGGAATGTGCAATCAGCTGTGGTATTTTAGAACTTGGGTAGGGAATTGGAGGACGGGAGAGAATGTCCTAGGTCACCATTTAAATTTGTTGTGTGGTTTGACTCATGAAGAATGCAAATAGTGGCGCCAGCTCTGAGATGGGAAATACTTGGAGATGTGAGGGGTGGAGCCTGGTGAGGGCGGGGCTTGAGGAGGGGAGGGACTTCAATGGGCTATAATGCCGTAGAGTCCACCTTCTCCAGGTGAACTAATCAGAGGTGGGATCCAGCAGGTTCTCACAGGTTCCTGAGAGTAGGTTACTAATTATTTGTGTGTGCCAAGAGGGGGTTACTAATGGGTGATTTTGCCACGTGATTTTTGCCTTAGTTACATCCCTCCTCTCAGCAGTAGCGCGCAGAACGTGAAGCAGTCTAGCAGGAGGTGGACTGGCGTGCGGGGCAGCCTGCGCTTGCATGCATTCGTTTCCCACCCAAGGACTGGCGCAGTGGCTGTGTCCTTGCCGCAGCCCCGCCCCCGGAATGCCCCACCCCCGGAATGCCCCACCCCCGGAATGCCCCGCCCAGCCCCGTTGGCGCTATGCCACAGTTTGAATCCCACCACCATGGGAACCAGCCGCTAAAATTTTTGGATCCCACCACTGGAACTAATTTGTATCACCTGAAGATCCCTTGTACTCCCAAGAAATCTGAAGCCATCCTCCCTCTGGTATCAGGTTAACCAATCAACCCTGTGCTATTCTTCCAGTCAAATGCTCAGATTCTCATAATTGCTTTTAATAATTAAAAAAAAAAAACCTTGGAGGACTGTGACAGGCTGCTGTGTTGTAACATCTCACTTGGTCTTCAGAAATCAAATTTCATAAACAGACCTATGCCAGTCTTCTGTAACAAGAAGAAGTGACTAGATTTGTACCCAGTAGAACCTTAGAAATAAAGAAGATTCTTAAGATATAAGCTTTTGACAGTCTGACCTCCCTAAAGGGACTTGAATGTAACACTTCTACTACAGATCATCACAAGTACGCTCCTGAAATAAAAGAAACATTTTGTTTTGGTTGATATGAGCAGTTAAAGAAAGCATATGGGACCTCACAGGCTATCAAAACATGATTCATAATGCTCAAGGCACCATTTGTAAGCTTATAGTAACAATATTGTTCTTGTTGATTTTCCTGCGTGTGACCCGTCTACCTGCGTTAAGTGAGCTTCAGAGACACATGTCACATTTTGCATTAGCTTTAAGAATTTTTTGTGTGTTTTCAAAAGGAAGGTTTTCTCAGTTTTGTGGAGTGTGACGTTATTGCTGTAGTTGAATGTTAGAAGTCCTTTGAATTACGGATTTTTAACTCGTAGGAATCTTTCACAGAACTTTAGCTTTTTTAGAAGTTCAGTTGAATTGGTTACTAGGTCCTTAGCATGCCAAACCCAGAGGCTCATGGGGCAGAATCTTGTAATATCATGGGCCAGGAGGACCTAGTGACATCACATTGAAATAGTAGTACAATTGTTAGTACCTCTTAACTAACTAAGAATTGTACCACAGGGTATTCGTGAATGTATAGCAATTCGAATATAACATGGAAAATTATTTGTACACTAAACACAGATTGTAGTTGAGTGTTTATTGCCTGTCAGCTCTAATGCAGTCATCACAAGTAGACATGCCTAGAGAACCAGCATGATTTGTTGGCAAGACTTGAGACTAGCATCCGTGAAATACAGGTTTGAATCCACAGTCTGCCAATTTCAGCATGGTTGTGAGGATAATATGGAGAGAGACAAAATGATCATGTGAATGGCTTTGGGTCCCCACTGAGGAGAAAAAGAGGAGTGTAAATAATCCAAACAAATGAATTTAGAGAAGTCTTAAAAGAAGCTGTCAAGTGTATGGGTTAGCTGATGCTCCAACTGGAAACTGGAAACGAACCCCAAAACCTGAGCCTCAGGGCCCAAGACTGAATGACTGAAAGATTTATAATCTGATGATGATCCAGGACAGTGGTGGGATCCAAAAAATTTAGTAACAGGTTCCCATGGTGGTGGGATTCAAACTGTGGTGTAGTGCCAATGGGGCTGGGCGGGACAAAAGGGGGCGTGGCTGGGCATTCTGGGGGCGGGGCATTCCTAGGTGGGGCTGTGGCAAGGACGCAGCTGCTGCGCCAGTCCTTGGGTGGGAAACGAATGCACGCAGGCGCAGGCTGCCATGCACACCGGTGCACCTCCTGCTAGACTGCTTCAAGTTCTGTGCGCTACTGCTGAGAGGAGGGGCGTAACTAAGGCAAAAATCACGTGGCAAAATCACCAATTAGTAACCCCCTCTCGGCACACACAAATAATTAGTAACCTACTCTCGGGAACCTGTGAGAACCTGCTGGATCCCACCTCTGATCCAGGAAACAGTTGAGTTAGCCACTATATACTCCCCCCCCCATACTGTTTTCTAGGTAGATTAAGGATGCTGAACAGTGCAAAGTTTTCTGATACATTGAGAAGACAGGTGTCAAATCCTGCTGGAGTCCGTTCAGTTCAACAGAAGACATAAGCTCTTGCTTACCTATTAAAAGCAATGAAACAGCCCACTCTTACACGTTTACTCAGAAATAAGTCTTATTGCATTCAGTGGGTGCTATTTCCAGGTCCGAGGGTGCAGAAAAGTGAACTCAGATCTACTTAAGCTAGGCTGAATCATGGTTTGCATGCAGTTCTGATGACATCCTCGGCATTCTCACTCTGGAATGAACGATGCTGAAGTGAATGAGATTTACCTCTGAGCAAAAAATTCCAAGGTTGGCCTATAAGTACAGTATGATTTATTCACTATATCCAGCAAGTGAACATAAGACTTGTTGCTGGGAATGTGGTACGGATACGACTGCATATCTCATTACTTGGCTTTTATATCAGCTACCGTGTTGCGGAATTACACACGCGAAGACTGATTTGCCTTTCAGTGACAACACGCAAACCTCCAGCAGAGAGTTTGATGACACTCTGCAATACTAACAGAATTACTTGTTGTATGGTATGGGAGATCATCAAAAAAGTTAAATGGTTAGATTCAAAGATTAACTGGGCCGCAGTGAAGAAACTCATTTATTTTATCTTTTCTTTTCTTTTTTTTCAAAAAAAAAATCTTGCATCGATCGGATTCTGCAGTTGGCTGATTGCTTAGGGATTAAAGGCTGTTATGCAATGACGAAGGGTACAAATTATGAGGATGGGGGAAAGTGCATTGAAATATTACCCAATTTAGATCAGTTAATGCTACAAGAATAAGACTAAGCAGTTTTCTTTTATCCATCCCTTTCGTGTATTGTAATTTTACGAGAAGGTTGCAGGCCCCCTGAGCAAAGGGAGGTCTTTAAACATTTTCCCAAGGTGTGCAGTAATTGCTCGACCTTGAACTGCATTTCCCAAACCTCTGATAATTTCAGTCTGTGGAGGGCTTATTGGAAAATAGATGCAATTTCAGGAACAGATTGGTTGTGGAATTTGTACTAAACTTTGCTAGAATTACTAAAAGTTTAATACCTGGAGTTGTTTACTTGGGTCATGGCAGATGTTGAAAGGGGAACACGGGTTCTGCCCTTATTACTACACAAAGGATTAGGAAAATCACGGCGTTATTGTAGCGATGTATCCCAACTTCCTCTCAAGAGGGGGAATTTTTTATCATGTTGCTGAGTATGTTTGCACCACAAATTCAACTGTGGAACTGTGGTCATTATTCCTGTAAGATACAAAGGTTAAAGGAAGGGAAAGAACATAGCTGAAGACACCAGGATCATTTTTTAAAAAAATCTGAAAGTGGATGAGTCGTCCATAGAGTTACTAGCTATAGCTGGCAACCCACTGGGAAAATTTGGGAGGCAGAGTCAGGCACGCTGGCAAATGAAGTCACTTCTGGCAAACACTGGAAGTAAAGAAATCACATGGGGGTGGGGGTGGGGCTAAACATGCTAAGGGTTACCCCAAATTCTGTGATTTAACCAAAGAGTTTTGGGTGAATCCTGGAGCATAACTCCTGACATCACGATGGTCCATTCTGTAAAGCACAAAAAAGACATCTGGGGGAGGTCTTCAAAAGAGACGCCTTCTTAATTTTACTTTGCACACAGCATAGGTGTCAAAGAAGGAAAGAGGCTTTTTCTTGCTCAACCATTTAGCCAGGGGGGTATATGGGGTCAAATGTCTCCAGTCTGCAGCCATTTAGTCACTCGGGGGCGGAAAATCACCCCCCCACACACACCCTTCCTCCTTCCCTGATGACCTGGTGCAGAAAAAGTTGTTTGGTTATGGTGGGGGGCGGCGGCCACTGATGGCGGGGGGGTGGGGGGTGGGGGGGGGCAGAAAACTCAGATTTTGCACCGGGCTACATTTTCTCTAGATTTGCCTCTGTGTTTAGCACTTTGGTCAATTTCACCCTCTGCTTGTGTGCTGCTGAAGGGATTCTCCCTGGCCCCATTTGCTGAAGGTACCCCCCTGGATGTTTGCTCTGAAGACTCTGATCATGGGCGCCTTTTTAGTCCAAGAACTACATAGTTGTCCTCAGCTCTTTCTGCCGATTCTGGCATTATATAGTTTTCCTATATATATATATTTGGAGGAGCTGTATTTGAAGCTACCAGCCACGCATACTGGAATCTTAGTTGCTCAGAGGACTGCTGTACCACCCATTGAGAAGCATTGAGTAGACTTGCCCTCAGTGGACCATCTTCGTTTTCTCTACACAGTCAAAAAAAGCCATTATAGTGGGACACCTTGCCCCTTTAGTCCTTTTGCTGCCATCACGTGTTCTGCTTAGCTGCATGGCTGCCACCATTCAGCCCAAACAAGTCAGACAGTGGTGCCCACCTCAACTGTGCAGCTTAGTAGTGGTTCCACTTCCAAGCCCGAAGCAGCATGCAAATCACCTGTACCTAGCCTCCCTGCATCAGGAGTGTGTAGTGGGGACGGAGGATGTGGTGAAGAAGAATCCAGTCCCTTTTACAAGGTCTTTTTGTATTCTCGGTTTAACACCTTTTGGGGGGTCAATGAGCAATGAGCAACCCAGCCCAGTATTGTTGTTGTTGTTGTTGTTGTTGTTGTTGTTGTTATTTATACTTCTATACCGCCCTCCCCCGGAGGGCTCAGGGCGGTGGACAACAAAATACATGAATAGAGCACAGATAAAATCAGTAAATACTGAAATTAATTAATAATACTTATGGCTCTATACTCATTAAAACTAACCCCATTAAAAAGCAGCTATCAAATATCAAGCGCAATAGATGGCGACCTACTATCGGATCCCCTAAAAGAGGGGGGAGGGGGGCGGCAGGATCCACTGATGTTATGAGGAAGTATGCAGAAGTCAGGTTCAGAAGTAGCTGAAGACTGTATTCTCTTCAAAAAGCATGTTATCTTTTCCTCAAAAGCCTGCATAAAATTTCCCACTCACATGTTCAAGATATGTCCATACCACTCAAATGTTGGAATTTTGTGTACTTGCAGGGCAAATTGCAGTGATTAAAAAAAATAAGGGAATGTTGTACATTTCCCCCTCAAAATATGGAGCATATGGCAAAGGTATTAAACTGTAGCTAGAATTTTCTGCACGTGTGACCCAAGATACCCTTACTATTAGAAAAGTCAGGAAATGGAACATTTTGATTTCTAAAAGCCAAGACATGACATTTTATCTCACCCGTTGTTCAAAGCTCCAGGCGCGCCTCGTAATAGAGGGTCAGTGCTTCATCACAGAAGTGGTGAAGCAATGTATGGAATGGAATGTATGGAATGGAATCTCACACTACCAAGCTTGCTACTTCAAGCCATTGAACTGGTGGTGGTGGGAGGGGAATTTAATGTTTGGATATTAATACTTCTCATATTAAGTACACGTGTAGTATTTAAAAGGCCAGTTTTGACTTGGAAATCAAATGCGTAGGAAATGTGGAGAGATATGCGGACTAAATTTCACATTTTGTCTCAAAATCATTATCCATTAGGTTGCCAATTTTGGATTGGGAAATTTATGGAGAATTAGAGGTAGAACTTGGGGCAGGTGGCGTTTGAGGAGAGGAAAGACCTCAGCAAGGTATGATGCCAGAAAGTTCACCCTCCAAAGCAGCCATTTCTCAAGGGGAACTAAAGTCTGAATATCAGTCGTAACCTCAGGATATCTTCAGGCCTACATGGAGATTAACAACCCTATTATCCATATTTTTGACTGCAGTTCAAGAAAAAGTTAATTGCCTTCTCATCAAAGTTTGGCAAATTATTGTTGAGCTAACCATTGTATATAGTTCGGCGAAATTTTGGAGTAACAGCTAACTTAATTTAGGCCTTGATTGTATGATGTCTTCTAAATGGCTTTTGAATTGAATGCAGTGAGTTTCAGGATGTACATTAGCCCTTTTCAGACATTTTTATCTGTACACACTGGCATGCCTCCAACCCCATATAGATCTTTCTAATACATGTGGTCACCACCTTGTCTGAAAGGTGCACTGTGTGGGTTTTTCTCCCCTTTGGCATACATGGCACAGAACTTTGAAAAGCTATGGTTTCTTGTAGCATGTACAGAAGCTGTATGCACATGTCAAATCTGTATGCGGTTCATTTCAGACAACATGGCGACCATGCATATGGGAAAGACTAAAAGTAGGACATGCTCTCATTATCTGGAATTCGCATGTATGTTCAAATCATAATGGTCCCTTCTGCATAGCACAAAAAAGGCGTCTGAGGGTCATCTTAAAAAGAGGACACCCAGGGGACTTATTGAAAAGAGGTGGCTTCTGGGGTGCATTCCTGACAGCAGAGGCAACACAGGGGGTGTCCGATCCTGGGTGCCTTTTCAACCCCAAAAGTACATAGTTGTATTCAGCTGGTTCTGCTGATTCCGGCAATATCAAGTTTTCCTTTAAAAAAAATTGGCGGAGCTGTCTTTGAAAGTACGCAGACACACACAAGAGAATCTTAGTTGCTCGAAGGACTCCCATTGAAAAGCATTGGGATTGGGACCACGGAGGACAGGTTTTCTGCGCATTGAGAAGCATTGTATTTTAAGAAGCAAGTACTATGTACTTTTTTTGGCTGAAAAAGCACTCAGGATTGGAGCCTGCAGAGCAAACGTCCTGGGGCAACCTTCATCAAATGGGAGAATCCCTTCCTCTGCACACAAAATGTCGGGTGCAAGCTGAAGGGGAAACTGACCAGAGAGCAAAACAGTTGGGCGGGAAAAATAAGATGCCTCCTGAGCTCTGCATTCTGCACAGGCAGGCAGGAGATGTCTTGCAGGTGGCTTCGGGGGGAAAGATGCACTTTGAAGCGTTCTCCAAAAAAGATGCCTTGAGCTAAAGCAAGGGAGCAAAACCCTATACCACGTGGTTGTGGTGATAGCCTTGTGGATACTTGCTGCATTTTTGCATTGTTTGAGCTACAACAAGGCATCCTGAGGACATCTTGGGAAGAAAGCTGTGTAGAGCGCCTTCCCAAGACACCGTTTTTAGCATCCCCAGGACAGCTTGTTTAGGGTGTTCGGAACGGACCATCGTCTGAAAAGGGCTATTGTGTTCCTACATTTCGGGACTAGATTCTCTATGGAATCCCACCTGGCACCAGAAATACAGTCTATACGGTGCAATTTAGGTGCCAGGTGAAAACATTTTTATTTTGTCAGGTGTTTTAATTCTCCTAAATGGGTTTTTAATCTACTGTGCCTGTTTGATGTATTCCCTATGACTACTTTGTTTTTGTTTTGTTCGGCGGCTCTATTTTTAGACTGGTGCCTTTTCCGCTTGGGCAACTTTTCAAATTCAGGCAATCTTTTTTGGTATGTTTATTTTTATTTTGATGACATCTATTGCCTTTATAGTTGATGTGGTGTTAATTTTAGGGGTTAATGGTTTAAATATTTAATTGGTTATTGTTGTTTCAACATGTTGTAAACAATTACAGTTACAATTTTGTAGAGTGCAAATATTTCAAAGAAGCCGGTAAGTAAGGGGGAAAAAAGGTAAAAACGAAGTATAAGCTTCTCAACTGTGAGATTAAAGCTTGATAGATCATATAATCAATCATTTCTTATCAAATGTGTTTGGGTATTCTCATAGTAACACAGATTGCTTGCAAATCCCTTAACTAATACTGCCATTATTACAGAGTCTGTCGACAGATTTTCATCAATTATTAACCGGGGGGATCCAACTTGTGCTTCAAAGCAGATTTTCACTAGTAGATTTTGTCATATTTATTCACTCCAACCGTGCTTAATACCTCATCTTCCCATAAAAGAGAAAAGGATGCAACAAATGTATCCAGCCTTTCTAGCCACAGTGAACACTGCCTAAGATTTATTATTTGTGGCTAGAAACTAATTGAAGCTATTAGTCTTCCAATTAGTCATGTGAACAAAGCGGTCCTGAGCTTCTTGTGATTTTTTTCTCAAGCACCGCTAATTGAAAGAAGCTCGCAACGGTAGGGCAGAATTAGCATTGCTGTTACTTTTATCTCAAGTTTCTCTTCATTGGATCATCAAATGGCAAAAAGAACAGAACGTCCTTATCTACCTGCTTTTTGCCTTCTTCTCTTAAACCGTTGAACTGGCTGAGGTGGGAGAAGTTCCATCAGAAAGCTTAGATACAGGGGAACACAAGAGAGTGCATTTGGAGAACCAGTGGCCTATTTTGTAGGAGAGAACCCCCTCCCACAATTTTTCTTCCTGTAGCAGGGGAGACAATTGCCAGCACTAATCCCAAATGACAGCATTGTAACCCTGCCCTTTATCCCCTGCCTTATGAAATATTGGATTTCATATTATTTCCTACACTGTGTGTTATAGAATGCCAGTTTCCATGTTTGTATGGGTGGATAGCAGAGTGTCCAAGTGGAAAGCAAGCCTAAGGTGAAACAATCTGTTTGCAAAGATTAGCTCTATGAGTTACTCCAGTGATATAATCTGGACGTCTCATGACACAAGGACATACATACAGGGATTTTGACTGTGTGGCTGAACATCAGCTCTGGCATCCATTTTGTAGCATCCGTTTTGTGCCTGCACTGCTGTACTGTGTCAGAATTCCTGAGGTGCCCACAGGCCCGAAAAGGTTGGGGACTGCTGACCTATGCCATCCCCAGATCCCTTCAGCTTGTTTTGATCTCATTGATTTATGCAGAGAGAATAAATCTCAGCTTTTCAGTTCTTGTTTGTTGTTGAAAAGCTACACAACCCCCTATTATCTTTGCCATGTGCGGCATTATAGGTGAGTCACACAGGGAATTAGCCATTTCAATAGGACCTTAGCAAGCAGATATCATAGTAGAGGGGGGAAGAATTAGGGGAAGAATTAGGGGGGAAGAATTAGGACTAATAAAAGGAAACACTTCTTCACGCAACGTGTGATTGGTGTTTGGAATATGCTGCCACAGGAGGTGGTGATGGCCACTAACCTGGATAGCTTTAAAAGGGGCTTGGACAGATTTATGGAGGAGAAGTCGATTTATGGCTACCAATCTTGATCCTCTTTGATCTGAGATTGCAAATGCCTTAGCAGACCAGGTGCTCAGGAGCAACAGCCACAGAAGGCCATTGCGTTCACATCCTGCACGTGAGCTCCCAATGGCACCTGGTGGGCCACTGTGAGTAGCAGAGAGCTGGACTAGATGGACTCTGGTCTGATCCAGCAGGCTCTTTCTTATGTTCTTATGTTCTTAGAGGAGGTTTGCCCCATAAAGGGTGACACTTTTACCCTACAGGACTTGACTTCATGTACAAACTGGTTTCGTTCCAGTAAGATGGAATTGTTAAATTGGAACAGTGCAGTCAATGTGGGGGAAAGTGGTTGGTCTTTTATGCATGCATCAGAAAGCTTAGGTCTGCATCTTTGAGGTTCACCTGAACCACACTTCGCTATTTAATGCTACAGATTCTGGGAAGTTCCCAGTGATTGTGTTTGGCGGGTGAACCTAAATTTTTTAGCCATGGTCACTTGTGAGCCAAACATCACTGCTGACTGACTCAAATACATTTGCAGCTGCATTGAGGCTGCCATGATAGGGTTTCCATTTCTTTCTGCCTCTCAGCCTAACTTCCATTGGCACAGTGGAATCAATTCTGCCCCCGTGTCTTGGATGGCTGGCTAAGATAACTAAACTAAAAAATCTGAGGCCAGCCAAGCCTAAGAAACATGGACTGTATATATAGTGACACAAGGCAATGAACTAATTGGTATATGCAATTAGTTTGAGTATAAAGTCAATAGATAATTCATACACCGTTCATAAAGATTATTCATAAAGATATATTGTGATTATATTATAAGTAATATTCAACTGGATATAAAGGTAACAACAAAACATACAATGGGGGCACTTAGGCAACCTAAGAAACGTAATGGGACTGTACTTAGTAACAAATTCTCAAAAGCATTGTATAAGATGTCATAAACATTGTACATAAGGCAAGAAACCTGTAACATTCATATTGCGTTCCAATAATTTGAAAGAGTCAGTATCACCCATATTCAATGAGTAAAAAATATTAAAACGAATTGTGGTAGTAGACAGCAGCAGCTCCAGCGAGTGGATGAAGACACCACGGTGACAGCAGCCACATTCGCAGAACGTGTTGCGCGCTAGTCCACGTTTTCAACAGAAATTTCTTCAGTGCGTTCAGGTAGATATAGTAGAAATAGAGTGTGTTTAGCTAAGTAAAGCGGCATACAGCTTCAACATTCAGTGAATCAGCAAGTTACAAAGTTACTTGTTATTACCTTCATATCCAGTTGAATATCACTTATAATATAATCATAATATATCTTTATGAATCATCTTTATGAACTTTATCTATTGACTTTATACTCAAACTAACTGCATATACCAATTAGTTCATTGCCTTGTGTCACTATATATACAGTCCATGTTTCTTAGGCTTGGCTGGCCTCAGATTTTTGAGTATTGGTTTGACTGTATATATTTGCTGATCTGTTTAAGATAACTAAACCTCAGCTCCCATATCACTGGGGAAAATGTGTTGGAATAATCACCTGGTAATGGGGATTATTTCTGTTCACATTGAGCAGAGTGCACGGGTGGCTGTAAGCACAGCAGAAGCCTTACCTCGTGTGCGGGCATGACAACATGAGTGCCCACTCTGCTGGCATAAGGGACAAATGAGCTGGTGAAGAGGTAATATGCCAATTTTAGGGCACCGTGCAACTGTATGGCAGCCAAACCTGAAAGTTGCCACCTGCACTGATGTTCTTCTGCTGTGGGAGCCTGCACTTGTGCAGGTAGGGGCAGTCCAGGACCAGTCCCAGGAATGGAGCTGACTTTCAGCAAGGAATGCTCCCATACCACTTGGGGACATACGCCACATTTTTATGAGGTATAGCCCATTGGTTAGCAATAGGTGTTTCAGATCAACTAGAGAGTGTTTCAGTTTTTATCCTCCTCATGCCTCCTGGAACCCCTTAGGAGGTGGCACAGCCATGCCACAGTAGCACTATCAACGGCTGCCATTGAACACCCCCCCCCCCCCCCCCGCAAATGACCAACAAATAGTAAGGCTTGTTCTGGTGGGTTCTCCGGGCTGTGTGGCCATGGTCTGGTGGATCTTGTTCCTAACGTTTCACCTCCATCTGTGGCTGGCATCTTCAGAGGTGTATCATAGAGGGAAGTCTGTTACACACTGTTACACAGACTTCCCTCTGTGATACACCTCTGAAGGTGCCAGCCACAGAAAACCCACCAGAACCAGTTGAATCCGGCCGTGAAAGCCTTCGACAGTAAGGCTTGTGTTTGAAGTGTCCATGAGTAGCTGATTGGTTTACTGGTTCTTTATTATATGCTTCCCCTCATGCTTTGATGTGAGCTAGGAAAACCCTGCACCATGAAATTCAGGGAGAGGTTAACAAAACCGAGGCCTTCTTGGTGGTGATTCTCTTGCTGTGTAACTCCCACTGAGGAAGGCTCTTCCCACAGACTCCCTCCTTTCTGTTTGGAAATGAGTTAAATCTTTCCCATTCAGCAGGGCTGTTGATTACCAGTGCTGGCTTTAGATGCTATGTCTATGATGTCTTGTAGTCAGTCTTGTCCCAATTACCTGACGGTTATTGGGATTATTCTGTTTCCATTGTGATGTGAGGACCAGTCGGATTAGTCAGCAGGGCGGGCATCAAATTTCAGGGATGAAAGAACGGATAAGTAAATAATGCCTGACCAATAAGCTCTTCATATGGTTCCATGTAAAGTTCTATATTTCACACCACTTTTGAATGCTTTGACCGTCTGTGAGGATGAAAGACTCTTTATACCAGAAACTCTTCACACAACCGGAGTTTTCTCCCTCCTGTGTTGAAAATATTTCCCTCCTTTTTTCATTCCCAGATTTTTTTTCATTTTTCAAAGGCAGGGAACTTGTGAAGAAAACATTAGCGATTCATTTAAATAGCATTCAAAAAAACCTCCCAACTCGCAGCCTTTTATTATAGTCAGAAATAATGGCAGGGAACCATATGCTTGTGGAAGATAAGGGGTTGGTTCAAAGACTGCAGTGCAAGGAATTGGAGTGATGCCCTCTACTTCTCATTACGGCGAGTGTCTATAAGACAGGTCCAGAGGTTCCCTTTCTCTTGCGCCACATTCAGTTGCTATTGAGGTCAGGCGTGCCAGGTGAGGCTGAGTCACAAACCGTCTACATTCACTGGAAGAACAGACTTGTGTTTCATGGTCAAGGAAATTTGCAGTTGGATGGTTTGGAATTTGTTATACCCTGTAGTGATGAGACCCTCCTCCTAGAGAGATCCCCATTCTCCAATTTGTTATACCCTTTAATGTTGAAACCCTCCTCCTAGAGAAATCCCTGTTCTCCGATTTGTTACACCCTTTAGTGTTGAAACCCTCCTCCTAGAGCAGGGGTAGGGAACCTGCGGCTCTCCAGATGTTCAGGAACTACAATTCCCATCAGCCTCTGTCAGCATGGCCAATTGGCCATGCTGACAGAGGCTGATGGGAATTGTAGTTCCTGAACATCTGGAGAGCCGCAGGTTCCCTACCCCTGTCCTAGAGAGATCCCTGTTCTCTGATCTGTTATAACCTTTTGTGATGAAACCATACTCCCTCCTCCTAGAGAGATCCCTCTTCTCCAATTTGTTACACCCTTTAGTGTTGAAACCCTCCTCCTAGAGAGATCCCCGTTCTCCCATCTGTTATAACCTTTTATGATGAAACCATACTCCCTCCTCCTAGAGAGATCCCTGTTCTCCGATTTGTTATACCCTTTCATGTTGAAACCCTCCTCCTAAAGAGATCCCCGTTCTCCAGTTTGAACCCACCAACCTTTCTGTTGATTAACTGTCCTTCAATGCCAAGCACCTTGGCCCAAATACCTTTTGGATATCCGCTGAACCTGCAGGCCTTTGGCACTCGTATGGATCAGACCTGAAACCTGGAAAGATGTAACTGATCCAACTTCAATGCGTACCTGTTGTAGCTTGGCAAGATTTTTCTTTCTTTCTTTCTTTTGCTCTGAAGTCACAGCTGACTCCTGGTGACCCTGTAGAATTTACAAGAGATGTACAGAGGAGGTTTTGCGTAGCCCACACAGCATAATGATCTTTGACTTCTTTGTGGTCTCCCCTCCAAGTACTAACCACGACAGACTCTGCTTAGCTTTTGTGATCTGACTTGAGGCTAGCCTGGGTCAGACAGGACAGTGCAGTAAAGATAATAAAACTGAACTAAATACAGGAATATTCTGGTATTATCCAGGGGTAGGGGACTCTCTCCTAGTGGCTCAACAGTTAAGACCCTTTCTAATGAATAAAAGATTGGTAGAGAGCTGTGTGGTTTCCGGGCTGTATGGCCGTGTTCTACAGCCCGGAAACCACACAGCACCCCAGTGGTTCCGGCCGTGAAAGCCTACGACAATAGATTGGTAGAGACTTTTAAAAGAAGAGTTTTAGGGGAGTGCTCATGGCTCTTTCTTTTAGTCCGTCAGTTTTAAATTACAGTTGTTTATTAGATCATTCTGATACTGTTTTAAGGTGTTCTGGTGGATGAAATAATGAATGTATGCAACTGGGCTCTTTCCCCACCCTCTGTCTGAAAATTAGATATCAATACATTTCAATCAATACATTTTCAACCTGTGTAGTGTGGCTCAGAGGCCAAGAGTGCACATTACGACTCAAGTGCTGTAAATTTCTCTACAATGTATTGTACAATCAAACTTAATGCATTTCCAGGGCCAGAGCGAGGGGGAACTGCTCCCGGGGCACACGTGCAGCCTGCGGCCCTGCCACGCCCACGCCTGCCCCGGAATGCCCCTGCCATACCCCAGAACACCCATGCTATGCCCTGTAACACCCATGTGTTAGATTTCATTTAGAGTCATGGATATGCCCAGTAGTGTGTGTGACTGCAGTTTATAGAAAGTTCTCCAGAGACATAAATGTAAAAGGTAAAACTTACATTTATTCAATCATCTTCAGTTCACAACTTTGTTCCAAGAAAAGGTAGATAGAAAGAACCCTAGTCTAAAGAGATTACTTTCCCTATGACAAGTGGGCACAACTAACGCGCCATCACGTGTGTGGAAGTGAGTGGATGCTGCAGTGGCAAAGGCCCCACTGAGCAGGCTGCCATTGACCATGCGCTCGGTTCAAAGGCTAGAGCAGAAGTGAAGCTAGCATGGGGAAGAAAGGAAGTTAGTGGGCGGTCTCCTGGCCCAGACAAGGAGGGCAAACAAGAGAGGCAACATCACAGTTAGAATGAGATACACAGCACCCCCCAGTGTCCAGGCATGCAGAAGTCGCTTATTCCAACACCATGCCCGGTGTGTTGCGCCCCCCGTCCCCTTGGTGCTACACCACTGTGTCAGTTGCATCGGGCTTTAGCAAAACTGTGCATGCTAGGCTTACCAGCCCCCCAGATGGGTCCTGGAGATCTCCTGAAATTGGACTTGATCTCTAGGCAACAGAGATCACTTCCCCTGGAGAAAATGTGTTGGTCTCGCACAATCCAGCTCCCAGGGGGTTTAAAGTTTGTATGGAAAGCAGTTGTTTAGGTCACTGCTTATGACCTGGTCTATTGATCAGCTGTCAGTCAGCAGATCGGCATTGCTTGCATGTTGGTAACCACGTACACCAGAAGTTATAAAGTCACCTGACTGTCTTTGTTACAGAACACGAGAACAGAACACAAGGAGATGCGGTCTTAACTGTGCGTTTTGTTAGTCTAGCATTCCTTGTTTTTCACTCCTGTAACCCTTCCCTTCTTTTAAGCTAGTAAACTTTTCTTTATAAAAAAGCAAACTCAGCATCTCTGCATATCTTTATTTTTTGCCACTGCGCGCTACTCTGCTACTTAAGTTTCTCTCTGAATAGATATTGTTCAGAAAACCCCAACAAAATGACTGCTTTGGAGGGTAAACCCTACAGCAGTGGTGGCGAACCTTTGGCACTCCAGATGTTATGGACTACAATTCCCATCAGCCCCTGCCAGCATGGCCAATTGGTATTATGGGCCCGCTTTGGATCCAAGATGGCGCCCGCAGCGGTAGCTCAGCAGCGGAGCTCCGCTAAAATTGGATTTTAACTTAAATTCTCCTCCACGTTTAGCCTGAAATGAGAGCTTTACCCACTCTCCTAATTTGTGTGTGCCTTGAGAGCTTGGAAACCCGGATCAAACTGGTGGAAAGAAAGGACTGGCGAACGAAAGGACTGGCGAACGAAATAACTAGTGAACGAAAGGACTGGTGAACGAAATAAGAGGAAATAAGAGGAAAGAAAGAAGGGCTGGGTCGTAACAGACTGGGACAAACCGAGAGAGACGACGGCATGAGGTACCTGGCTTCTCCTGTGCCCGTGTTTTGTATCCCTTGCCTCCCCCGCCTTTCCTGCCTTCGCTTTTGCAGGGGCTTGAATTTCTTCTGCCTTTGCCGTTTTTTCTCCTGCCGCTCCTCCGTGGAGTCTCTTTACTACCACTCCCCTGGACTGGAGGACCCCCCGCATTCTGTCACTTCAGACTTGAAGGGCCGGCAATCGAAGCTGAGACAACTGGATGGTTGTATAGTCGGGGATCGGTGGCAGAGATCCCCGCTATTATCCCAGCCCAGAATTCATCGAGCCGAGAGCCCTGTAGCTCTAGAGTATTGAGCGTGACGTCTGAGTCTGGAGTGATTCGGCGGCGGCGGCGGCGATATCAGGGGCAGGGGGAAGCAGCCCCCCCCTATTTTTCAACTTGGATTTCGCCATCCCAGGAGTCCCGGGGGGAGAAAAAACTGGGCGTAGCAACAACTGCACCAAGGCCCGTCGTGGGAGGTAGTAAAGCAGCTGCGGATAATACTGCTGATATCGCTGCCGCAAATACCACGTCTTTAACGCGGCGGCCTCCCTCGTTAACGCGGCCTCGGAAATTTATTTTTGCGCAGTACAGACCGCATTTTTACATCTGTGAGCAGCGGAGGGGAACATGGGAGGCGAGCCGGGAGGCTGAAAGTCCCCGCTGGCATAGTCGACGGAACCCATTTGTGAGGCCGACTGTGCAGCGGGGGGTTGCTGGAGCACAAGCACTTTATAGCATCATTGGAGCACAAGCTCTCTGTGACACTATTGTTCTCTTATGACGGGCTGAATCGACCGTGAGAGGGTCGAAAGAGGCCAGACCTCGGGAGACCATCTCTGATGCAGAGCGCTCTGTTCCGGGGTTGAGTGGAGCAGCCGGCGGGTTGCCCCGATTATTCACTGCCGACCCCCTATGATCTTTCCAGCCCGGGTGGTCCGCACATTAATGGTTGGCCTGGGTGGTGTGAGCCCCATGCCTGCCGCCTGTGCAGTGACACCCACTATTATCTTGGGTGGGCCACGTTATAAATTCACCCTCTTTATCGAGGGCCGATCTGGTGGCAGCAGCTCTGGTTTTCACCCAACCTCTGCTGGCCTATATGTTTCCTAACTCTCTGATTATGCTTACAACTTAGATGAGTGTAGGGGGAATTTACAATTTACTATTTAGTTGTTATAGACTGTGTTACTAGTGATGAGTGGGTAGCTCAGTTAAACCCATTTAGGTACCTATTGTATTACACTGTATACTGTTAGTTTAGCCCAGCCTGACCTGTAGCTTAGAGTTAGTTTAGTTTTATTGCAGAGCTGGGTCTATTTATATATTTTTGTGGGGATTTTAGTCAGGCCTTAGGTAGAGGGAGGTCGGTGGAGCTATGGGGGCGCCAACCCTGGGGCTAGGGATCCCCGTTTTGATGGGACGGGGTAGGTATTGTGGTAGGCGGTGGCCATATGATAGAAGACAATAATGAGATACGGTTATGCTCGCTCGCCTTCTGACCTCCTCAACCCATCCCCGAGGAACCATGGTGGTTGGGATCAGGGATACTCTGCTTCGTCCTTGGTGCTGCTTAATGCCGGATCCATTAATAAATAAGACCATGGTGCTCGAGCCCAGACTCTGGCATGTGTCAAAACCTGGGTGCGCTGGCAGGAGACCGGTCGCTTTGGGCATGAGGTCGCGCAGCCAGGTTTCGCGGTCTCCACCGCATCACGCAACCCAGGGCCGGGGGGGGCGGGGTGGCATTGTTCATCCATGAGTCTATCCCCTTCAGGGCTGTCCCCACCCCGGAGATCGCCGGCATAGAATGTGTCGGCCTGGAGTGGCTGACCTCGGAGAGGTTGGCCGTTCTGCGTACCGGTCGCCTAGCTACTGGAGACGGCCTGCTGCTGCTGGAGGCGTGTCGGACTGGCGCTAAGCGGTTTCCCAGGCTTATTGTCCTTGGGCTTACTTCAACGCTCCATGTCGATGCCGCCATGCACCGTGGCTGCGGACCTAGTGTCATCCATGGCGACGCTAGGCCTCCTCTTCTTGCAGTAAACTCTGGCCCCACTCACGCAGGCTGGACACGCTGGATTTGGTCTTTGGGTCGGGGATAAATTTGGTCGTGATCCTCTGTTGACAGAGTGCCATGGTCCCACCATTTCGCCTTGAAGGATTTCTAGGCGTATCGGCTGGATTTATGTTCGCCCGCGGAGACTTATGGATCCACTTTGGTTTCCTGAATGCTCTAAGTGACCCTGAACCCGCCTTCGCACACTCGGGATGAGCAGGTGAGGACTGGAACTCCCAGCCTCCCGATGCCATCGGTAGTTGCCCTCGGCGCCCCTTCTACTCGGCGCGCGCCCTGTACACGGAGGAGTTGCGCAGCATGAAGCGGGTGCTTGTGGGACGCCTAGAGCGAAAGTGTGGAGGGAAATCCCGTGACGTAAGCCGGGCATGCAACATCTTATAGGACGCTTATGAAAGCCTATGAGGTGGCAACGGCGAGGCTAAGAGAGTTTTCTTCTCTCCTCTTGCATCCGGCCAGCTCCCCGCTCCGCTAAATTATTATTTCGCAGATACCTGGTCTTTAACCTCTCTGTCGGAGAGGTCTTCAAATCCTCAATTGAGTATTAGCTGTGAGGCTTTTATGAGCTTTTTTGGCGGATAAGGTCGCGCCGCCCGCCAGGATCTTCCCTCCACGCTGGCTACAATCAGTGAACTGGAGGCTCCCTTTGTCGCCTTCAGGCCCTTATTTTGGCCCAGTTTTCCCTGCTCTCCGAAGGCCGCTAAGTTGACAGGACCTTAGCTGCTGTTAGACCTACTACCTGTCCTCTGATCCGTGTCCCTCCTGGCTTGTAAAAACTTGCAGGGCGGCGCTACGACCCCATCTGTTGAGCATCATCAATGCCTACCTTGAGCAAGGAGTTTTCCCGGATGGGTTGAAGGAGGCAGTGGTCCACCCACTCTTAAAAAGACCACCGCTAGATCCAAGTGATCTGGCCATCACCGCCAATCTTTCGCTCCTGGGGAAGGTAATTGAGAGAGTGGTGTTGGAGCAGCTTCAAGGTTTCCTGGATGACACATCGGCCTTTGATCCCTTCCAGTCCGCTTCCGGTAGGCATGGACGGAGACTGTTCTCGTCGCCGCTACAGATACGCCTCCGTATTCAGCTCGACCGAGGCGGATCGGCGCTGCTGGTATTGTTAGACCTTACCGTTACGCTTGATGTGGTCGCAATTACACCTTTTGACCCACCGCCTGGTCGCTTCCGGAGTGCGGGCACTGTCCTTCAATGGATTGCCTCGTTCCTCCGGGGCCGGAGTCAGTGAGGCGCGGGGACCAGGCCTCCCGGAAGTGCCCGCTGATTGCACCCCAGGGGCTCTGTACTGTCCCCGCTGCTTAATATCTACATGCGACCCCTGCTCAGCTGGTACGGAGTTTTGGGCTGGCGCGTCTTTCACCAATATGCGGATGACACGCAGCTCATTCTGTTGATGGAGGGCGTTTCGCGCGCTCTACAGCACTGTTTGGAGGCGGTCGCTGGTTGGTTGGCGGCAGAGCAGGTTAAAACTGAATCCATCAAGACGGAGATCCTCTGGCTTGGCCGCCGGCGAGGTGGGATTTTCCAGCCGCCGGTGCGGGAAGGGGTCACATTGGCACCGACTCTTCTGTGCGCTTTAACCTGGGGGTCCACCTGGATTCGCTCTCTCACTATGGAGACCCAGGTGGCCCATGTAACCCGGTTGCTTTCTTCCATCTCCAGGTTCGGGCTGGCTCCCTTCCTCTCCCAAGCGGACCTAGCCACTGTGATCCATGCAACGGTCACCTCCAGATTGGACTATTGTAACTCGCTTACGCTGGCCTTCCCTTGCGCTTGATCCGAGACTTAAACTGGTCCAGCATGCAGCAGCGCTGCTTAAGCTTACGGGCAGCGCCAGCTGGGACCATATCCAGTTTGTCCCACGCCAGCTGCACTGGCTCCCGGTGGAGTTCCGGAATCATTTTCAAGGTGCTGGTGTTGACCTTCAAGGCCCCACGCCGCCTGGGACCCTCGCACTCTTCGAGACCGCATCACCCCATATGTCCCTACGCTGCCTCCGCTCGGCGGAGGCCAATCTGTTGGTGGTCCCTGGCCTCTCGATGATGCGGCTGGCTCTCCACGCTGGCCAGGCTTTAATGCCCTGGCCTCCTGGTGGAACACTCTTCCTCCTTCCGTCCGGTTTATGCGGGACCTTTGGTGAGTTCCGCAGGGCCTGCAAGACGGAGTTGTTCCGGAGGGACCAGCCGCTGATGGCGCCCCCCCCTGTTCCAACAAATGGGTCTCGCCGTCCCTCCCTCCTAGGGAGGGATCTTAAAGGCGGGGTTGCTGGACGCCTCTTGTTATTATCGCTGCCTTAAATTGTTTTAACTGGTGTTTTAATTATGTTTTATGTTGTACACCGCCCAGAGCCCCCGCGGATTGGGCGGTATAAAAATCTAAATAATAAATAAATAAATAAATAAATAACATCTGGAGTGCCAAAGGTTCGCCACCATGGCCCTACAGCATTATACCCTGCTGAGGCCCCTCCCCTTCCCCTCCCCCTCCCTTCCCAGCTCCATCCCCAACATATCCAGGTATGTCCCGGTCCAGAGCTGACATTCCCAGTTTATGTGCAAAGCTGCTCTGATTCAGGCCAATTGATAACCATTACTGTCCCAAGGGTCTGCTGACATGAAGGGTAGGATTTAATTGAAACGCAGTATTTCCTTATGACGGATGTATGCGATTTGGGCCTGCTTTAATTGGCTATTTAAACGATGTCCTGTTGAGACAAGATGTGACGTAGCCAGGATGTGGATGACAGAATTCAGCTGGGCTGTTTGAGAACTCACATGCGTGAGAAGTCAGTTATGCTGTGCTACGTGGTTAGGAAGGAAGGAGGGCAGTGAACCGCCCTGTCAAATGGTTGATACAGTTGACCCATTAATCAAAAATCCAATTCCCCGTTCACGACCAGCGACACTGGTAGGTGCTTGAGTTTCTCTAGCTAGTCCCAGAAGTTTGATACAAATTTCACTTAGCTATGAGAACCGGTTCGCAGACTTCGATTCCCCACTGCTCAGGAAGCCGGCTGAGCATCCTTGGGCCAGTCACCATTCTCTCAGTACTCTCTCAGACCCACCTACCTCAGAAGGTATCTGTTATGGGTGGGGGGAGGGAAAGTGGTGGAAGCCATCTTGAAAACCCTTAAAGGTAAAGAAAAGTGAAGTATAAAACCCCTTCTCCTTTTCTTCATCTTCTTTTAAACCTGTGTATAGAGGATATTTATATGGTTGCTCAAAAAATATTTCCTTCTCCAGAGAAGTGATAAAAGCTGCAGTGGGAACTTTAAATGGAAGAATATTTATCTTCATAAATATTTCTCGCCCATCATCCAAGTCCCTGGGCAGGATACAATCATAAATTACAGGAACAATAGAGGAGAGGCCAGAGAATTAATTCTTGATTTTTGTCCCTCTTTCTGTTAACTTGTGGAATTTTTCCTGTAAAAAAAATTCTTTTCCCTCACATAAACTGAATAATGTTGGCTCAGCTTTGTATTGAAACTAGGGTTACCAGACCCCCAGGTCAGGTGAGGGATCCCTTGCTTTGTGCCCCTTCCCCTGGGGCCATTTAGGCAGGGTCTTACCAGGGCCAATTGAGGCCCAGGTCTTGACATCATCAGTGTGTTGACATCATCAGTGTGATGCATTAACCAGAATGTCATATGAAGTCTCCTTTTCTTGCATTCGGTTAAGCTGGTTCACACTTTTTTATTAGTCACTTAATTTCAAACAGGATGCTTAGGTACACCTAGAAACCAGCAAAAAAAGGTGTGGGTGGAGTCTTACCAGTCGCTAATTGGGGCCTATGGCTTAATACCATCAGCTTGCTTGCTTGCTTGCTTGCTTGCTTGCTTGCTTGCTTGCTTGCTTGCTTGCTTGCTTGCTTGCTTGCTTATTTATTTATTTATTTATTTATTTATTTATTTATTTATTTATTTATTATTGAGTTTTATATACCGCCCTACCCCCGAAGGGCTCTGGGTGATGAACAACATAAATATATAACATATACAATTAAAAACCCATTAAAATGAACACAGCGGTCAATATATTAAAACGGTGTCAGCAATAAACCCTTATTAAAAAACCCATAGATAGTAAGGGACCCCAAACACAGGAGAGTGAAATGGGGGCAGTTATCAGCGGCTGGACACTCCAGAAGCCTGGTGGAACAGCTCCGTCTTACAGGTCCTGCGGAACTCGCCAAGATTCCACAGGGCCCAGACAGCTGGAGGAAGAGTGTTCCACCAGGCAGGGGCCAGGGCCGTGAAGGTCCTGGCCCGAGTGGAGGCCAGCCACATCATTGAGGGGCCTGGAACCACCAGCAAATTGGCCTCTGCTGAACGCAGAGGCCTAGTAGGGACATATGGGGTAATGCAGTCCCAAAGGTACGAGGGTCCCAGGCCGCGTAAGGCCTTAAAGGTCAACACCCATACCTTGAAGATGATCCGGAACTCAACTGGGAGCCAATGCAGGCGATGCAGCACAGGTTGGATATGATCACGAAAAGTGCCCCCCGTGAGCAGATGGGCCATCACATGTTGGACCAGCTGTAACTTCTGGATCAAACGCAAGGGTAGGCCCGCGTAGAGCGAGTTACAATAGTCCAACCTGGAGGTGAACGTTGCATGGATCACCGTGGCCAGGTCTGTGTGGGAGAGGAAGGGAGCCAGTCGCTTCACTAAGTATGATGTCATCATGTTGTTGACAATGTGTGAGACTCTCTGGTATATGGCAGACTCTATGGTAAAAACAGCTTCTGCAATAGCCCAAATACCAGAACATCTCCCAAGTTGTTGATGACATGATGACATCACTTCTGGAAGTGACATCACTTCACTGAGTATTGAGCCCAAGGCCCTTTCCTGCTGGTTTCTAGGTATATCTAGCTATCCTGTTTGAAATTAAGTGACAAATAAAAAAGTGTGAACCAGTTTAACCGAATGCAAGAACAGCAGGCTCCATGTGACATTCTGGTTAAAGAACCAGTCAGCACAGCCTACATTAACTGACTCTTTAAGGAAATCTTTTTTAGCCGCTGTCTTGGAATGTGAATGAATGACCACCCAACCTTTTCCGTAGATGGCACATTCTTCCTGTAATTTACATTCGGCCACCAATCTCGAACAATTTGATGTTTTTAGTGGATTCGATTCACTTTCTTCCATGTGTCATTGTACAGATAACCATCTGTGTATATATTCAGCTGAGACCCAAATCGATGCCTTTCCATATTGGAAATTATGAGCATGAACTTAATAACAGCTGGTATAGGGTGTAGTTAATTCTTGAATATTACTTACAGACCATTGCTCTGGGGCTGCTTTGGCACAGAGGTTTGAGCAAAGTAACCTCTCAACTACCCTGACTTCCTTATAGCTGTCTATCGGTTGCCATACATTAATGCAGGAAACCCAGGGCCAGTCCATAATCTATTGATTGTCCACACAGCTCTGCTCCTCTGTCAGCAGCCCACAGGATCCAGTTCTGTTAGTGTTACTGTCAGGCATCTCTTTGTAATCCACTTTTGAAAAGAGAGGTGTGAAATGGTAGGATGCTGATTGGTAGTTGCAAGGAGGATCCAGTTAAAGAACTGGATTTGGAAACAAAGTGCAGAAAATAGAATCCGGGGGAGGGTGGTATAAAAATCCAATAATAAATAAACAAACAAATAAACAAACAGATGAATGAATGAATGAATGAATGAATGAATGAATGAATGAATGAATGAATGAATGAATGAATGAATGAATGAATGAATTTGATTTAATATTCCGCCCTCCCTGGCCAGAGGCTGGGCTCAGGGCAGCTAACACACATGTTTAAAAGCAATAATAAAGTTACAAGTAATAAGTTAATAATCTAAATTTAAAATTCTCCAATACATAATAAATATGCAGATGGCGATTATAGCACAGTTGCTAACAAACATTCCCACACACTGTAATCCTAGAAATAATGGGGGAGAGAGAAGGGGGTGTAAATTCGAGGGCCAAGATGTTTTTGTTTCAGGCCGGCTTCATTAATTGTCCGCCCAGCAGAACATTTTGGTCTTACAGGCCTTGCAGAATTGATTTATATCCCACAGGGTCCTGATGTTCACCAGGAGTGAGTTGCACCAAATGGGAGCCAGGGCTGAAAAGGCCCTAGCTCTGGTGGAACTCAGCCTGGGGCTGGGGAGCACCAGTCAATTACCATCAGAGGACTGATAGGTCGTATGGGGAGAGACGGTTCCAAAGATACGAGGGTCCCAGACTGCTCAAGGCCTTAAAGCTTTAACTCTTGAAAGTTCACACTCCAGAATTCTTGCTGGTCTTTAAGGTGCTCTTGGACTTAATAGGGAGAGGCAGTATTTTCAAAGCTTACACAAGTAAACCATATAGAGAGAAAAATAAGAAAGAAAAGGAAAGCCAAAGCAATCTGCAATTTGGAAAGCCAGAGCAATTTTTTGTCTGTTAACTAATTTTTCAAAATCTCCAAGTTAAAAATCAACTTTTAGGGGGAGTGGAATGTAGGACAAAATAAAATCATGGAACAATGAAGGAACAAAATGGGAAGACTTCGTCATTCCCAATATCAGAGGACTGTTATTGCATTTGCAACCATGCCTTATCCAAGAAAAACTGGAAGTAAAATCTTACTTTTTAAAAAAAATATACTCAAAATGGAGAGTTAGAAATGTTTCCTTTCCTAAAGTAGCAGCCCAGTTGGTATTTCAGGTTTAAACTATTCAGAAAACTTTACAGGTCAAGGAAATTCAGTAATCAAGCCAACTTAATGTATTTTTCATTCAAGGCAGCCAAGAAACTATTTCCAGCATCTTTCCAGTGTGTTTTTTGAATTCTGTGAGCAAAGAAGAAAAAGTATGCCTACAATTGCATGAACTCCTACTGGTGAGGCATTTGAAAATGGAAAAGTTGCCTTGCGTTTAGAGACAATGCAATATTTTTTACACAGAAGGAAATTATATCCTAATAGTTCTGAATCTTTAAAAGTCTGGGGTTGTTTTTTTCCTTTGGTGAGCTGAACTGTATTTGTGCCTTGAGTGGTTTTGATGCAAATGGAAAGAGTGATGAATGGCTGTAAAACTGTAGACAGAGTTTTGACAGCCTCTGTCCCTGACAATTCCTTCGTATTCAACTAAAACAGAATTTGGTGTATTCCATGCTTATGTCTATTGGAAGGCACTGCTTCCTCATTTCTATTTCTGTTTCTGTGTATCACATTCTAATCTGTTGCATTCTACAGAGGCACATTTTGTCAACAACCTTGTGAGGCAGACATTCCCTCTTTTATTATTCATTCTCTCGTTTATTATTAATATTAATATAGTTTGCTTATTAGAATCTGCCTCAGATTTTAAAAAAAAATAGTTGGCTCTCTGGTGTTTAGAATTGTAATTAAGAAAAGATCCATTTTCTTTTCTGTTGTTCTTAACTGTTTTTCTGATATCTTTTTTATTATTGAAAATAAAACAAATCTTTTTTTAAAAAAAACCTGGTGGAAAAAGGCTAAGCTGAAAGAGAGTCTCCCAAGGTCACCTGGAAGGTTTTATTAGTGAGTGGGGATTAGAATCTGGTTTCCTTAGGTAAGGTTACCAACTCCAGGTTGGAAAATTCCTGGAGATTTGGGGGTGGAACCAGGACAGGGTGGGGTTTGAGGAGGGACTTCAGCCACAGATTCCACCAATCACAGCAGGCATTTCTTCAGAGTAACTGATCTCTCACAGAGCAATCTTCAGCAGAGTTCTGCCCTTTCAAACTCACTGACATCACTGAACTGTACACTGGCAATAGTTATTCCAAAATCTCAGATGCATTGGTAAGAAGGCAAATGTCCTCCTGTGCCTTCTCTTGCCCAGTATAAATTACATTTCTGAAGGCATTGCTATAAATGTCAATGCTGAATCAGAAGAGGAGTTGTATATAGCTTGTTACTGAAGCAGAGTGTTTTGTGGAACAGCCTTGCCACATTTACTCTACAGGATTTGGAATGGGCGTGGCCTTTTTAAGCTTGTTTTGGAAGTTGTGAGAAGACATAAGAGCTCTTCCCAAGGATTTCCTGAAATCTCCCAGGGCAGTTCCTCCTTTGCTGGTGTTATATTCCCCTTTTTGGCTAGCTTCCCTCATTTAAACCTCCTCCCCAGTCCCATGTCAGGATCTGTCGACCCCTGTAATAACCAGAGAAAACAGTTTAACAGGAAGGATATTACGAACAGCGTACAAGTGGTCTTTGCTGGAACTGAGTTCCACTGCAGCATTTCTTGGGATTCCAGCAGGGTGAAATCACTAACTGTGTTCTCAAGCAGTGCAGAGTCTCCAAGGCCAAACCAGAGATCAGGCTGGTGCTGGCGGGCCCGAAGGATGAGAAAGTTACTGCACCCCTAAAGCAACAAAACAAAACAAGCCAGAGGAGCCCACGTTGTCACCTGTTCCTGGCAAGAACTTGGGAACAGCTGAAATGTGAACAGGTCTTAAAAGGTCTTGACATCCCCAAAGTTGCACGGTAGGGTGGAAGATGGCACCTGAGAGTGCCTTCAAAAAACAGGCCTCACAGAGGATTCTCTGCTGTCTGCTTGCTCAGACTCTTTGTTCTCAACAGAGACGTTGGGAATTGTACGTTTTCCAGAACTGTTGGTCTAGACCACAGGTGTCAAACTCGCGGCCCTCCAGATGTTGTGGACTACAGCTCCCATCATCCCCTGCCAGCATGATGCTGTAGTTTGACACCTGTGGTCTAGACGCCAAACACTGGTCTTGGTTTCGCTTTAGTGGCTGTTTTGTCTTCCCACCCCACCCCCTTCCACCATAATAAATCCAATTAATAATAATAATAATAATAATAATAATAATAATAATAATAATAATAATAATAATCAAATTACATCAAAGTTAAATGGAGGAAATACAATAAAGGCAATTAATACTTGGGCGGTGCCTGTAGTACGCTACACTGCTGGCATAATTAACCGTGCACAAGCCGAATTGGACATCCTGGACAGAAAAACAAGGAAAATTATGACCATCAATCAAGCACTGAATCCAAGAAGTGATGTAGACAGACTCTACCTAGCAAGGTCAGAAGGAGGAAGAGGACTGCTCCACATCAAGCAATCAGTAGAGGAAGAGAAAAGAGGCCTGAAAGAATACATCCAAGAAAGTCAAGAGCCAGCATTGAAAGAAGTCCACAAGGCTGAGATGCTGAAAGCCAAAGAATCAAAAGAGTATAGAGTCCAACAGTTTAAAAATGATCGAAAGGAGCAGTGGCTAAACAAGCCACTCCATGGGCAGTAAATTTTTAAGAATATCATTGAAGGGAAGGTTGACAGCAAGAAAACACATGGGAGTGGCTTCAGAAGGGGAACTCTTAAAGAAGGAAACTGAAGGCCTGATTTCTTTGCTGCCCAGGAAAGCAAGCATTACGGACAAATGCAATAAAAGACAATTTAATCGAAAAAGTCTTACAGATTTGACCCAAAGTGCCGCTCTGCAAAGAGGGCGTGATGAAACTGTGGGAGCACATCATCTGTTGTTGTAAGAAAATAGCCCAAACTGACTATCTTGAACGGGCTGCACAATAGGGCTAGCAGCAATGGTGGACTGGAACCTTTGCATAAAAAAGTACGGCCTGCCCTGTAGCAAGACCTGGTAATGGTGCACAAGCCAGAGAAGACCATACAGAAAATGAAGAAGCAAAAAATACTCTGGGACTTTAGGAATAATAAACAACAGATTAGGTAGACACCTGGCACACACAACACCCCTATGACATGTAACAATAACAGTGATAGAGAAGAAAAAAAACACATGTTTGATCATGTAGATGTTGCTGTGCCAGTTGACAGCAGGGTAGAGGACAAAGAGCTGGAAAAGATCACAAAATACAAGGACCTACAAATTGAAGTTGAACGATTGTGGCAGAAAAGAACAACAGTAATCCCACTAGTAGTCGGGGCTCTAGGAGGAATCCCCAAGAAATCTTGAAAAAACATCTGGAAAGTTTCCTAAACTTGGACAGAACATCAGTCCCTCATGCTGCAGAAAGCAGCACTTCTAGGAACTCGCAATAATATCTCTTGACGCAGAATACCTCTAATATCCTAGGTCCTTTGGGAAGGACCTCGAGCATTATTCAGAGGATGAATTCCAGACACTTGTGCTGTTAAAGTTGCTTATGTGTATAATAATAATAATAATAATAATAATAATAATAATAATAATAATAATAATAATAATAATAATAATAATAATAATAATAATAATAATAATAATAATAATAAAAAATGTGGCCAGTTTGTGAAAGTATGGGAAAGGTGTGAGGAAGAGAACCGCAGCAACTGATAGACCAGAGGTCACATGAACACATGAAGCTGGCGGACTCAGATTCAGAACCTCGGTCCATCAAGGCCAGTATTGTCAGTCTCAGTCTGGTAGTATCCTTCTGTGGTCTTCTGCCCAGGTCTTTCACTTCACCTACTACCATGAGGTGCTGGTATTTGAACCTGGGACATTCTGCATTCCAAGCAGATACTCTACCACCAAGCCACGGCTCCCCCCCCCCAGTGCCAAACCTTCACAAGAGATATTCTAGAGCAGGGGTAGGGAACCTGCGGCTCTCCAGATGTTCAGGAACTACAATTCCCATCAGCTCCTACCAGCATGGCCAATTGGCCATGCTGACAGAGGCTGATGGGAATTGTAGTTCCTGAGCATCTGGAGAGCCGCAGGTTCCCTACCCCTGTTCTAGAGGTCAGATTGAATGGCCTCGAGATGTCCTAAGGGACGGTGTGTATTTCTGACCCCCATCTCAAATTCTTCCCCATCCCTCTTTGGAATAGAAGAACTCCACATTTGCCATTCCTGAGATCTATGGAAGTTTCCAAAGACTCAACTTGACTATAAGGATGCAACGGCATCTTGTTGATGGGGGCAGCAGCTGTTGGGGAAGACTGATTACTGCCGGCGAGGGCTCTTTCGCATACGGCATCTCTGACTTCTGCTGGTATGCTCTCGGCTTTCATAGCTTGTCAAAGTGAAATTGCCTTTTATAGGCGCCACATATGGTACATATGAGAACAAGGAGAGAGACCCTGTCATTTTGAAAATGTGGCGAGCTTTATTCCAGATTCTTTGTTATGGGGGCGGGGGGGGGAATGCCTTGCTGTAAAATCTGCCAGGCGGAATGCGAACTGTAAACATATGCTGCAATGTAATCGTTATCCGGCTTTCTACCGTGCTATCTTCTATTCTGTCTGCTAAAACTGGGGATACAATTGCAAGCAATTATTTGAGCCAATTAAATATTTTCTCTGCTCCGCACATAGAACGGTATTCTTGTAAATACTGTTGCAGGCTATTACATTAAAAATACGCGCAGATTAGGTGCGAAGAGGAATGCAAAAAGCTGAGAGCCTTCCAGCACGATCTCATTTTGACTTGGTGCACTATGCTCACTTGTTGCATGCTTTCTGCACGCTTGTGGCTTGGTTGGAAGGAAGCCATGCATCTTCCAAAAAACTGCCAGCTGAGAAAATGCTGTTCTTCTTGAAGTTAGCGCTCTTTTGTTGATTATGGTTGCTTAAGTACCCCATTTCAATCAGTACTTTAGCACTCCAACCTTGCAGGATGAGACAACATGCTATTTGTGATCTTCCCATTGTGCACAATTTCCATCAACACAGGTGTTTTCAGGCTTCATTAGGAGTGACCACGTACCTGTAATAAACCTAGTTTCGAGTAGATAGCTGTGTTGGTCTGCCACTGAAGAGCAAGATCTTCTAGCAGCGCTTCAAAAGCCAACATTTTTCCCCCAGTTGTAAGCTGTTGAGAGTCAAAGCCTGCTTTGTCGGATACCTTCAGAGGGATCTCAAAAATTTATACCCCCTAAATCTTCAAGGTGTTGCTGGACCTGAATCTTTCAATAAACCTGAGTTTCTGACTGCACGTAGCCAGGCTGGAGGATACACACAGCCTTATTGGAGCAAAGTGATGATGGCGTGAACTGAGAGGACTACATAAAAAAAAGTCACTGCTGAAGAAGGACGACCTCGCTTTTCTCAACCACGAGGAGTGTCAAAGCGGCTTACAAACTCCTTGTCCCTTCCTCTCCCCACAGCAGACACCTTGTGAGGTAGGTGGGGCTGAGAGAGTTCTGAGAGAACTGTGACTGGCCCAAGGTCACCTGGCAGGCTTCAGGAGTGGGGAAACAACCCCTGACTTAGATTAGAGTTCACTGCTGTCCCGCAGTGGGCCCGATGCAGATCCTGTTCCCTGCTGATCCCCCACAGTCCTTGTGACTTGCTTGAGGAAACAGAGTATGGGGTTGGGGAATTCCTAGAGATCTGGTGGTAGAGCCAGAGGAGGGCAGGGTTTGGGGATGAGAGGGACCTGACCAGAGTATATTGCCATGCAGTCCACCATTGTAAACATTAATTTTCTCCAGGAGAACTCATCTCTGCAGCCTGAAGATCAGCTGTAACGGTGTAATTCATCGGGCCCCACCTGGAGGTTAGCAATCCAAGCAACCCCCTGTATGGCTAAAGGTGCTGTCGAACCAGTATCATTAATATTCAACACTGCTCTTGCACTTGTTGATCCGGATAACACCACTGCCAGTTTAAAGAGGAAGCTTCTCCAACTCGAGGCCTGGTTCGCCTTCAGGCTGCCCTCCGGTTCCTCTTTCTTTGGACTCAACCAGAGTTTGAACTTTTTGTAAATTGGACATTCTTCTCCGTCTCTTTTGTGTTTGACATGGCACTTTAACTAGTGAGGGGGTTTGCTAATAGTGGCTAAGCCAGAGTGGTGTAGTGGTTAAGAGCAGGTGTACTCTAATCTGGGGAACCCAGTTTGATTCCCTGTCTGCCACTTGAGCTGTGGAGGCTTATCTGGTGAACTAGATTAACTTGTGCACTCCAACACAGCTGGGTGACCTTGGGCGAGTCACAGTTCTTCGGAGCTCTCTCAGCCCCACCTACCTCACAGGGTACTTGTGAGGGGGGAGAGGAAAAGGAGATTGTAAGCCCCTTTGAGTCTCCTTACAGGAGAAAAAGGGGGAGGTAAATCCAAACGCCTCCTCCTCTTCTTCTTGAGCGATTATGTTTCATTCATTTAACTGGATAGCTTTAGGCAACGAGTGCTTTCAGTAGAAGGTACTGAGACCAGACCAGAGTATCAGACCAGAGTCTCTAGTCTGGTAATTCTTCTTTACTTTTTTTTTTTTACAAGTGTTTCCATAATAGCAAACTTCTATATGTATTTATGGGTTATAGGAGAGCCAGTTCTTATACAGCAATGCATAAAAGAACCTTAAAGATTTTTTTGATAGCATTTTTGGAAAACAATTTTTGGGAGAATTACAAGTAGGTTCAATTCACTTTGTCATGTTACTATATTGTTTCTGAAATGTGTTTAGACAATATTTATTTACTACTGTTACACAGGATGACGGGCCACTGTTCAGGTTTCACAAAGTCATTCAACAACCAGGGGACGACACCTGTGTGCAATTTGTTTATGTTAATTTGTTGTTGTGAGCCCTTTGAGGATGGACTGTGTGGTTTAGGAATCTTTGTGTGAACTATCACACAATAATAAGCCTGTGTACGTTTTGTTTATGTTGTTAAGTTTAACACAATATAGAAGCTTATTTCTAGTTTTTAAAGTGTTTATTGAATATTAGAGATATTGGTATAACAGTACCATTAGCCATATAGGTGCTTGCTTGGATTGCTAACTTTTGAGCAACCTACCACACTTTCATTATGGTTGACCCACCTGAACCATGCCTCAAACATTTAACACAGAATATGTGTTTCCTGATTTCTGAGATTCCTTCATAAATACAGGTTCAGCCCAGTAACAGAATGAACCTGTGCCACTGACCTTGCTTTGGAAAAGAAAATGGCTTTGGTAATAGTGAATTCACCTTGCAGAAGATTTTGTGTTGCTTCAATACTTTGATAAATCTGTATTTGGCAACTACACTTCATGTCCCAGATTATAAATCCTGCTGTGACTAATATTCTTTTCCCACACAATTTCACAAAGAATGATGGAACAGAACAGTGGTTCCCAACCTTTTTTTTCACTCGCATGCCCCTTGGCAATCCATTTCCTTAAAATTGTACCCCCATATTAGCAAACGCATTATGTAATTTTTTTCACATGTCCTCAAATACTCAGGCACGTACCCCTAGGGGTACACTACCCCAGGCTGGGAACCACTGGAATAGAATGCATTTCTCCAGACTCCTTGTAGACCACTAATTCTGATCACTGGTACCATAACAATGGCAGTAATCATAACACTTAGCATTTTCATCTTCTGGGTAGTTTAAAAATATTCAATGCTTAATCATTACTTATCTGCAGGAGAAAAGCAATCAGTGCTCACATTTTAATGCAGTACTGAGAACTGGGAAATCACGTTCTTATTTTATTTGTGTTGGATCCTACATATCTGCTCCACTGGTGAAAGCAATTTCCTCCAACAGAAGAAACCTTTTTCAGGCGCAAGATGCTCTTCTGAGAGACTTGCCTTGGGGTAGGCATCCCTGCTGAATGAACAGACATGAGGCAGAGAGGAAAAAAATAATCAGATTGTCACAGAGATTATTGCTAGACTCTTTAATCAAGCACTAAAATAAATGGAAAGTGGGAATATGACTATTTGATTTGAAATCTAAAAGATGAACAGGGACATCAGCCTAAGTTTTGATAAGTTTCAAACATTTGAATTGACACAAAGCTGGATCCCTCCCCCTGCTTGTGTGAGATTTAAAGTCAAATTTAACATAATGTATAGAGACAACTCCAAAAAATATCTGATAGAAAATATATTTTATCATATTAGATGAATTCTGTTTATGTATGTGTATGTGCGATTCTGCTACCTTCTCCCTATGAGTAAGAAATTGTTGTAAGGTTATGTGTGGATTTTAAGATGAGGCAGTCCTATCAGTAGATCTGTGCATGATAAGTAATATGCATTATTTTACATAGCCAGCTATTTTAATTTCGGTTTTAGTTTTTTGCAAGCACATGGACGTTATTCTATTTGACAGTGTAAGAATCACATTATTATCCTACAGTCCCCCTCAAGAAAGAATGAAACATACTGGGATTTTTCTACAGCAGCCCTGTATCTAATAGGCGAGAGCTGATCTCCTTGCCGTTAGGCGCACCTGCCTAACAAGGCCAGACATTGCTATTGTTTTACACCCTGCAAATCCCAGGTGCATAAAATATCTTACTTTAAAAGAAGCCCTTCCTTTGAGCATAGCCCCAAGTTAACCGAAGCTTTTATGCTGTACAATCATGGTTAAAAAGTGCCAGAGTTTGGGCTACCTAGCAAACTCAAAGGCTTAGCAACTGAAATGGCACACCAAAGTGTGGCAGCTAGGCTTGGTCAATACCTTAAATATTTGGTAAAATTCGCATTCGGGCTTATTCAGTCACAAAAGTATCTGCATGCCCGAATAAGCCCGAATACCAGATTCGGACATCCGAATACATTCGGGTCAGTCTTATTTTTTTGTGGGTTTTTTCACATTTCGGTCTGCAGGGGGTGCATTTTAAAAGACGATGTCACCCAAATTTGGTGATATTTGGTTTGGGAGGGGGCAAAGTTATGGACCCTCAAAGTGGGTCCCCCATCCCCCATTGTTTCCAATGGGAGCTAACAGGAGATGGGGTTCCATAACTTTGCCCCCCCCCCCATCAAACCTCACCAAACTCAGGTGGTATCATCAGGACAGTCTTCAGATTAGACCCTGAAATTTTGGTGCCAGTAACTTTAAAAATGTGTCCCTGCTTTCTCCCACTCAAACTGTCCTCTCATTAACACAATGCGTCCTTGACAAGCACCCCAAGAAATTTGCCCAGATTCTCTGCTCAATGGAGCCATGCTCAATGGAGCTGTGCCTTGGTTCCATTTTAGCCAATAGGGAATTTCTGATTGTGTAAGAAGGCTGCATACTTTTCATACTTTTCCTGAGGAGGACAGACACTGGCCTGCAGGGAAGCCAGGAGGATGGGCCAGGCGGGCACTGTGGATGCCATGGCACAGGCTGGCAGAGGAGCCAGCCTGCTGCCGTGGCATATGTCTGAGCTTCCCCCGAGCCCTGCCCTCCCCTGGCTCCTCTTTTGGCTCCCATAACTGGGGAGCCGGGGGAGGGGAATGGGGAGGCAGTCATGTGCCCGGGCTCTATTTAGGCCCAGTATGCCACTGCTGCCCTATCATTTCATTTAACTGTGTGAATAACCAGACTGTGATGTCCACTTAAGCAAAATAGAAGTCTTTAATCTTTCTCAGTGGTGTGTACTTTCACCACCTAGTGAGAGGACAGTTTCCCTAGGCAGTGAGTGCAAGCTAAGAGCACTTGCCCTTCCTTTTACCATGGTTGGGATCCCTGGGCATGTCTGAGGCGAGCAGTCACAGCCGCTCTACGTAGAACGACTTGCCCAGGTGGTTCAATTCCAGCTGGTATTGCAGATGCTCAGTCCTGAGGAGATGACGCAAGGCTTCTCGTCGAACCTGATAAACACAAAAAGGGCATGAGTGGTTCACCCTTCCCTGCTGCTTTTAGATCCCCCTGATTACTCAGGATCCATTTTCCAATACTGTCACCCCAGCCCTCGTATCTGTAGCAGAACAGGCCTGCTCGGACCGGCAGGCAATATTCCACCCCTTCCCTCTCTGAGGGGTTCCCTACAGGGGCTTCTCTGACCTTTTCCACACAGACACTTTAAAATGTTTTGGGGCAGAAAACAAAACATTTCCTCTGAGAAGTTCTGCATTGTTTTACTCCCCAAAATGCTTTATTTGCAGTCTCAAAACATTTTAAATGCATCCTCTTCTCTAGCAATTATTTTTGGTTGAAACTTTTTTGAAGGCTTCATTTGTGTACTGTTCCTTTAAGCCACTTCTTGCCTCCAGAAGCCCCTTGCCCTGTTCTTTCAGAGCATTTTTGGAGATTTGAGGGGGCTTAATTTACACAGCATTGACTATAGACTCAGGGGACTGCAACACAAGACTATGAAGCATAGAAGCATCAATTTGTCCACACACACAGACAGGGAAAAACAGCAAGTAGAAGCCAGGAATTGTTTCAAGGGGGGGGGGGGTGCGAACAAAAGGGAAGGGATTGAAAATGTTTTACAAACGTTTGAGGAGATTTGTAAAGAAGGGCTTCTCTCTCTCTCTCTCTCTCCCCCTTGGTTAACCTGTCTGTAGTAGGAACTGGCCACTTGGGGGCGGGGTTCACAACCCCTCAGCTTCCCTTCCAAACTCTGAGGCTTTGCCTCGGTGTGTCCCCCACCCTACGCCTGGGTACCACAGAGACAGTTTACTGCCTGGAGTACTCCTCCACATGAAGAGTAAATCCAGTAGCCTAATTAAGCCAAGTCTTTTCCCCTCCTGGCTCTCCCTTTTTAAACTAGTATGTCCAATACAGTGACTCTCAACCCCACCCACCTCATAGGGTGTTTGTTGTGGGGGAGGAAGGGCCAACAAAAAAAATCTTATACTTGAACAATGATGTTGATAATATAATCCAGACAACAGCCCAATTTCTATGTCTCACTGTTGAGAAGTATCTACAAATGTAGAGTAAAACTTTTGAGGTAATGCAGCCAATTCGCAAGATCTATTATGTTATATATGGATACATTCTTTTTAAATCTGTTTTTTATGCTGATATGCCAATAAAGGTTGACTTGACTTGACTAAAAAGAAAATGTTTACAAGCATACTTTTAGCACAGCACCAGACTCAGCAAGGGATCCAAAAGAAATGAGAGAAATGCAGTTCCTCTTTCTACACATGTCCTGTCAGATGTTAGAATATAGGACAAGCTCTTGGGCTTATGATGTTCTAGATCTCTACAGAGTTTTCATTATCTGAAAGGATTCCCCAACTTCCTCCTCCAGACTTCAGGTGAGAGTTTTGTCTCCCTGAGAGACCCAGCCAGAAGAGAGCTTCCTCCTTGCTCCTGGGAAATGTATTCTTTCCCTTTCTCCACCCACTGACCAGACTTTTCCTGGAGTCTCCAGGAGTTTTCTTCCTGAGTCTTTTTCTGGCATTTTGGAACCTCCAACTCTTTGATCCCTGCTTGAAAAAATGGGGAGGGAGCTTGGGCCACCATGATCTCTTGGTATTTCTATTAGGAGGAGGAGGAGTTTGGATTTATACCCCCCTTTCTCTCCCGTAAGGAGACTAATTGGACTTACAATCTCCTTTCCCTTCCTCCCCCACAACAAACACCCTGTGAGGTAGGTGGGGCTGAGAGAGCTCAGAAGAACTGTGGCTCACCCAAGGTCATCCAACTGGCGTGTGCTGGAGTGCACAGGCTAATCTAGTTCCTAAATCTAGTTCTAAATAGGTGGCTGAAGTCAGGCTGGGAAGCAATTGAACTGACTTCCCCATTCCTCCTCCCCTGAGGAAAAAAAGGGTTAAAATGTTCAGTTCAAACCTCAGGTGGAAAAAGCCATTTCTTCACCTCCTCTATTGCAGTTGGTAACTATGGATGCCCATAATGACCCACAAACCAAGGAATTAAACAGCTACTCTGCATAAATAAGCATCTCATCTTCTAGAGTGGGTTTTGGCAGATGCAGTCCGCAAAATGAGAGACAAAATGCAAATCGTGATTATGTTGGTAGCTATGATATATACACAATGTTAGCCTTTGCTGTATATTTCGGTGCATCCAACCCTGAACTCCTTTAAAGGGGAAATGAGATAGAATCATAGTAATAGGTAGATGGTTCAGCTGGGAAGATCATCAGGGATGGGCTGTGTTCCCTCTATCCTTCTATGATAGGGTAATTTGCAGCTCTTCCAGATACAAGACCCATAGTTCCCATAATCCCCTGCTAGCATAGTGCTGGCAGGGGATTATGGGAACTGTAGTCCATAACATCTGGAGGGCCGCGAATTTGACACCTATGCTCTATGATCTTAATGGACAGCATTCATAAAATGCCACTCCATGGTAGAGTTTACAAATGCAAAGCAAAGCATTCCTGCTGTCTAAGTCCCTGCACCATGAATAATGCCATCCCTTTTGTGTACATGGCTAGCAATATTTATGGCAGTCAAGGTGCAGAAAATATGGGATGGGGGGAATCTGGGAAGAGCAACTGTCCTTCCATCAGCACATGAGACAAAGTTCATCAAAAGGGGGGATTATTATAATCGCATTTCCAGAGGAGAAGATTTCCCCCCAATCTGCCTGCCTGTTAATGGAGGAAGGGGGGGGGACCTCACCATTGTCAGCTGTTTATCAGCATGGTAAAGCTCTTCTTTAATTTCTGCCTGCTGCCTCTGCTTGATCTTTGCAAAACTGATGTCCTCCATTTTTGCCAACTCCAGGCCTGCTGCTCGACCACGCTCCCATCTGCAGGAAAAGAGGCCGGGTGGGATCTGCTTCATACAATATCAACAGTGGCGTTTTCTGTGGCACAAATCAATTCTTTTTGTTGCTTTTGGGCCTTTCCCCACTTACCTTAAGCCCCGCGCTACTCTCCTCAAGTAGCGTGGGGTCCCCCACGACAGGGGCGGCAACAGCGCAGCCGCCCCGACACTGCTGCTGTCGCGCCCCCTCAGCGCGCAGCATCCCTGGCACTGGAGAAAACGGCGCCTTTTGATGACGTGGGGATGCCCGGGCGTGCACCAGGGATGCCGCGCGCTGAGAGCAGCAAGCAGCATAGGGGGGATCCTGGTGAGTGGGGAAACGCCCTTTGACCAGGGTGATTGCCTGCTCTTGCACAGCAAACTGCTGTAGCTCTGTCTTTGGACGCAGGCATCTCCCAACTTATTACTAAAAGCAATGTTATATTTTTATTTCAAATTCTAGAAATAATGTGGCTTATGCATGATTCCCTGTCAAGAGGTGTCACCTCTGAATTGGGAAGTTCCTGAAATTTGGGGGGTAGAATCTGGGTCAAGGGTCTCAGGAGAATCCACCTACAAAGCAGCCATTTTTTCCAGGGGAACTGAACTCTAACATCTGGCCATCAGATGTAATTCCAGGAGATCCCCAAGCCCTGCGTAGAGGTTCCCGCTTCCCACCCCAGACTCAGACATGCAAGCCTAACAGGCATACATTTGGCGGTCTCAGTTGTGTGCCCAGTTCTCATGATTTTCATGATTCTCATGTAAAAAATAGATGAATAAAGTTTGTTTTGCCTACCGATCCAATGCATGTTTCTTTCTTTTTTTCTCAGTGGAATGTCTGGGAAGCTACAACGTCACGATTAGAGAAGCTGCACTATGTGCATATCGTGTTGTTGTAGCTTCACAGACATCCCCCTGAAAATAAAAAAAAGAAAAAACAACACGTGCGCAGGATCGCTAGGCAAAACAAAACTTATTCGTCTACTTTTACACAGAAACCGCACGAGGGTGAGCGACAAGTGGAGAAAACCTTCACCAAATGGCAGAGGCAGGGGAATCTCTGCAGCAGTACACAAAATGGTGGGTGCAACTCTGAAATTGACCAGAGCTCCGTCGGCCATCAGGTGGATAAAAAGATCAGTTTTGGCTGCCAATGCTTGTGTTCTTCGTGGAATGGGAACACAAAAAGCCAAAACGGATCTTTCTAAAACATCTGCAGGATGTTTTATTTCTGCTTTGCAGAAAGGACCACTGTCATGATGGGGCTGTTGGGGTGGGGGATTCGATTTTGCTTTTGCAGGTGCTGTTTTATCACTTCTAGCTGTGGCCTTGGAGTTTTGCGGCTGAGACGAGACTCCAGACCAGACAATGGGCGTTTCCCCACTCTCGAGGATCCCCCCTATGCCGCACGCTGCTCTCAGCACGCGGCATCCCTGGCGCACGCCCAGGCGTCCCCATCAAAAGGCGCCATTTACAAGAGCGCCAGGGATACCGCTCGCTGAGAGGGCGTGAGAGAGGTAGCGTCGGGGAAGCTGCGCTGTCGCCGCCCCTGCCGGGGGGAGTGCCCCGGGACCCCGCGCTACTTTAGGAGAGTAGCGCGGGGCTTAAGGTAAGTGGGGAAAGGCCCAATGTGAACTGTTTGCTTCTCATGTGGGGGTGGGGATCTTGCACTCATATTATCAAGAGTTTGTCGTGGTTTTTGCCAGAACTCTCCTTCTATGTTCCTGACATTCTTCAGTAAAAGCCTTGAACCAATCAAGTGATTTATTGTCTGAACAGGGAATCTGACAACCACTGATATACTAGTGAATACTGATGTTATCCTTTTTGGGGAAGGGTTTCTCTCTGAGACATCTTCTCTTGATGAGCGGATGAAGGTAGCTGTACTCAATACACAACATGATGTCTTAGTATATGACTAATCATTATGAAGTCAGCAATAATAGCAATCTTGCAGATTATGGCTTGCTGTTCATTACAGACGGGTGGCTCTTATCAGTGTGTCACAGCTGAGTGCTGACATCGCTTTCGAGCTGAGCACAAAATATGACAAGTCAATATGACAAATCAAGACGTGCACTTGATTTTGGAAGGTCTTGTAATTTATCATTTTGCATTTTTCCCCTCCTATCTGCATTTTCAGCTGGTTACCAAGAGCTTTGCTGCCTGGTGGGTTTTCTGCTTTATTGTTTCCAACTCTGAAATGGTACTTTTTAGTCATTATCTTACATGGTTAGGAAAACAGGATTCCGAAATTTTCTTACCTCCGAATCATTTTAGTAAAATCTGCAACTTTCTCTATCATCTGAAAATGCAAGAAAAGGCAATTAGTTCAGAATGAAAGGTCAAGCTTGTGCCCTGGTTCTAATAGGAGAATATAAATGCATACAACACAAAGAGGCCTTCTACATAGTGGCTAGATTATTTAGGGTGGGTTGGATCCAGCCAGGCTTTTCCTTTAGTTTTCTTAAATTAACCCGTCATACAGAGGTGGGATCCAGCAGGTTCTCACAGGTTCCCGCGAGTAGATTACTAATTATTTGTGTGTGCCGAGAGGGGGTTACTAATTGGTGATTTTGCCACGTGATTTTTGCCTTAGTTACGCCCCTCCTCCTCCCTGTATGCAGTAGCACGCGACGAACTTAAAGCAGCGCCCAGCAGGAGGCGGTGCACTGGTGTGCGGGCAGGCCTGGGCGCCTGGGCGCAGCGCATTCATTTCTCCCCGGCCCCAAGGACTGGCGCAGCAGCTGCATCCTTGCCACAGCCCTGGGCCCAGGAATGCTCCCACCCTTTGGACAAATGCCCGGGTCACACTCCTTGGCCATGCCCTCCCCGCCCCAGCCCCATTGGCGCCATTATGCCACAGCGCTCTTGAATCCCACCCACCATGTAGGAACCTGTTAATAAAATCTTTTGGATCCCCCACCTCACTGCCAAGGCCATACTCACATTATAGCTGTTGTACCTGCAGATCCTGCGTGGATTCCAGTTAGCAATACAATAAGAGATTCATTCTCAGCTTGGTCAAAGAGGGCAACATCTTCCTTTTTCACCCTCAGGAAAGCTGGCTGCATCCAACTCAATAAATTAGCCATTTGAAAGTTTATTGTGGGTTATATGCTAAGTTACAGAGAATCTGTATAATCTGGCTACACAGCTGGGTGAATTTTATTATAGTTCCCATAAGGCGCTTCCAATCATGTTTTTTTCCTCTAGGAATGTTGTCAAATTTGTTTCATCTCCATAGTCTGTCACCACAAACAATCTCGTGTGGTTGTGTTTCTAAGATAAGTTTACAAACAGCAATATCTACACCAAATAACCGTGCCCAGTCTCCGTAGAGCAATGATGTTGGCCCGTTGCAATGTCCTTCCATCAGCCATATCAACAGGGAGATTTATTAAAACCCCTTACCACCAAAGGCTATGCATATGCAATGGGAATTGTGTAGATTTTATAGATTATATTTTACTTTATTGTCCACTTTATGCCATCATCCCTGCTACTCAAAAAAAAAATATCCATCTGACTTGCAAAAGATTTCCTTTCTGGTGGACAACCCCAGTAGTGATGCAAATGACACAGTTGCCAAATACTTGGATTCGTATATGACACAGTGCTCTAGGAGCAAGATCTGAACTTTCCCCTCCTTTCTTGTATTTTATTTTAGTTTCCCTTTATCTAGTTAAGTGGACCTGTGTATATAACTTTATTCTCCTGTGTTTGGGGTCCCTTTACCATCTATGGGACCCTTCCCCCCCCCTTTGGGAGGGTTTTTAATAAGGGTTTTATTGCTGACACTGTTTTATTATATTGATCGCTGTGTTTATTTTAACAGGCTTTTAATTGTATATGTGCTATATTTATGTTGTTCACCACCCAGAGCCGTTTGGGGGTATAGCAGTATACAAAACTCAATAATAAATAAAATAAATAAATAATACTGTGATATTGTTATGCCAATAAAGGTTCTTTGACTTTGAAATGTGATAAGTTTACAAACAGCAAATTTGGTAAATGATTGTCTGGATGTGTTCCCCTTTTAAAATCTGGTTCCCAGATTAGATATGCTGTTAAACTTCTCTCAGCGGTGACATCCATAGATGGCAGACATAATTTGGGATACCTTTTATCAGCTGCATTTGGTGCACCACTGGTAAATCTCATCTAGGAAGGATGAACTTGATATAATTTTCCATTCTACAATGTTATATAAAGGTTAACGTAGAAAGGTATTCAGCAAAACCTTTTTGATAAAAGTATTTAAAACCATGGTTCCCAACCTTTTTAGCCCAAGGGCACATTCAGAATTCTGGTGGGTGCAGCCACAAAATGGCTGCCATAAAATGTCCGCTACAGGAAGTGGAGCCAGTTACAAAATGGTTTCCCCAGCTAACCTTCAGTTACACAGTGAAGGTCCTTGTGCTATGATGGCAGCTGCTGCAAAATCAATGTTCTTTTAAAAATATGCTCAGCCAATCAGAAGCCTTGCTGGGGAAAGACCCCCATTTGGCCCTGCTCAGATTCTAAAAACACTTGGTGGGTGCCAGAAAAGGTGTTGGCAAGAGCCATGGCACTTATGGCAACAGGTTAGGGAGCCCTGATTTAAAAGCATTAAAGTGCTAATGGAGTCTATGGAGTGAGCAAATTGACCTCGTGCTCAGAGATTTTTCCCTTTGGGTCTGTTTGTAGGTCAATTTCAAGGGACAAGTGCTGAACTTTAAAAGGTTAAAGGGTCTGGGCAAAGGCATACTGGCGATAAATAGCACCTGGGGCAACCCCCACGGACCCTTCACACACCTCCTGTGTGCCCTTCATGCACCCCCTCCCCCTAACGGTGCAGGGGGGCAGCAGGCAGCACTGAATTGGGAGCCTGCCACAGGCCCGTCGAGGGGTACCTGGCAGGCCTGCAGCAGACTCACAGCCTGATGCCAGCTGCTGGCCCCTCCCATCTCCATCAAAGGCTGCGCCTGCCTTGCTCGAGGAGCTTGCTGTGACCTGGCACCGGCTGCTGCCAGCAGGGGCATCCATACCTGCCAGAGGAACATGCAGACTCCTGGCTCTTGATCATGGCTTGATCATGTGGGGGGGCACGATTTTGCACCCCCCACATGATCAAATGGGTGGCACCCGGGGACATGTGACCCTCTGGCAGGTATGCCCCTGGATCTTGGACCACCTTTCCTTATATGAACTGTCTCTTCAGATGCAACCAACATCAGAGGCTTTTGAAGTTTAGTGTCTATTAAAAGAACCTTCTTTATCCTTGCCCTGTGCTTCTGGAACTCCATTGAGTAGCCATCTCCAGGAAGGGAAATTTCTGAAGGTATTGGGGGAAGAGTCTAGGAAGAAAGGATTTGGGGAGGGAAGAAAAGGGAGCTTACCAGGGTACAACGCATTAGAGTCTACCCTGCAAAGCAAAACAGCCACTTTTTCCTGGGAAATTCAGCTGTGTTGTCTGAAGATAAGTTTTAATTCCAAGAGATTTGAAGCGTAGCAAGCCTAGTTAGAAATTAATCGCTCAAAATGAAAGTTCACTGAATTTTTCAGTAGTGTTTCATTCACTCTGAATTAACAATGAACTCCTTCTAAAGGAAATGTTGACTTAGAGCTGGAAAGTCTTGCTTGGGAACATCTATGGTAATTTGTGGTAAAGGTAACTACAATACCTTTTTAAAAAAAATCAAAGAAAAATCACCTGATATGTCAGAGGTGTTCCGGATATCCAGTTAACATTGGCTCATTCCGCACATGCAGAATAATGCACTTTCAAACTGCTTTCAGTGCTCTTTGAAGCTGTGTGGATTAGCAAAATCCACTTACAAACAGTTGTGAAAGTGGTTTGAAAACGCATTATTTTGCGTGTGCGGAAGGGGCCATTGACACATTATTTTAATTAGTTATATTTAGTTACTTCCTGGAGGCACAGGACACTAACAGTTACAAGTGTGAGGAAACACACAATAATAAGTACAGAATGCCCAATTAAATTGAAATTACCCCCATACTTGTGCAACCATAAAATCACCCCTGCTCCAGCTTTCTAGGTAAGTCACCAACTCAGACGCTGATGGAGCTGTGGAACTCCTTGCCACAAGACAGCACGGCACTCTTAACTGCCTGCAGGTCTGTGAGCTTGGACAAACTGGGCTCCCCTGCTTCTTCCTTTTAGATTTGAATGTCAGCCCTCAAGCCAAGTTTTTTCCCCTCCTCTATGCTTGGCAGCTCTGCAGCCCCACTTTGTTCACCTCGCTGCCATTTCAAGTCCTACCTCCTCCTCTTTCATTATCCGTTCTTGGGTGAGGACGTGGATGTTTTTCGTTCCCTTGTCCTTGGGGGTTGCCATTGTGCTGGGTGAGGCTGGAAGAAAGCACGACCGTCTCTCTCTCTCTCTCTCTCTCTCTTCACCTTTTCCTCCCTCCTTGTCACTCCCAGGGCTTGGTGCAGTTGGTATCCTTGCCGCTGCTACAGTGACAGCAGGCCATGCTTTCACTGGGCCCCTCATTAGTTGTCTAAACACAAGGCTTTTGATTGGCTGATGCTAGTTGCTCAGGTGAGGCAAGGAGAAACCTGCATATCTGTGGTATCTGTCTCTTCGGTGCTGGATTAACTTCCAAAGTAATTTCTTCCAGAGCAAGGAGCCCTGTGGTTGAAATTGTTACACACTGATATATTTCCAAAACACAAGGGGAAACTCCTGTACAACCCTTAGAAATTTAGTCATTTTAATTTTGTTTCCTTTGGTCCCCCTTGCATTTTCTTAACTGCCACCCCAACTGTGCCCAGACAGCTGCTCTTGTGGAATTATTCCTACAACATCTGCTTGCTACCTAGGAAGGCATAGTTTTGTGAGACTTCTCAAATTTGTTTTACTCATTCAAACATTAAAGCATTTCCTATCATCCACGGTGACTTAGGGCAGTTTACAATAGCCCCCCCAAATAAGCAACAGGACAAAATGACAGTTCAATTTTAAACACAGTAACAAAATAAACCATGGTTCTGCGACCTAAAACATCCTTTCTTAGAGGTGGACTGAGGCCAGTCTGAACACCAACCCAAAGAGGGAGACTTCTTCACTTAGGAGGAACTTTAAAAAGGGCTGCCTAAAACAAAAGAAAAACCAACAAGCAGTGGTTTATTTATTTGTTAAATTTATATCCCGCCCTCCCTGACTGGAACCAGTTCATTATTGTTATTATTGCTATTATTGCTTTGTATTACATAGCATTGCCACTTGTATTACATAGCATTATTGTTATTGTATTAAATAGCCTTACAGCTTCTCATATTGTATCTATCACTAGAATACAAGCCCACAAATTTGTTGAGCCTGGAAGTTCTAGAAAGGCTGGTGGACACTTCCACAAAATGACCACCAGAGGGGTGAGGCCGATCACAAAATGTCTGCCGTGAAGTGGCAGTCATTCACACTGCTTCAGCAGTGGTAAAGTTTTTTCCCACCAGGGGAAGGGGATATGTCCCAGCAGCTCTAAAGGTTTTCAACTCCAAGGTAGTTCAGCAACTTCTCTATGGAGTTCCCTTATGGATAACTGCATGGAACAAGTCCGTTGAAAGAATACAATCTGGTTTCCTCTATAAAATACTCGGATTACCACACTCTGTACCATATGCTGTACCATGCTTAGAAACTGGTCAGAACCTACTTGAAACAAGAGCATGGCTGAATACATTCAAGTATTGGATCAAAATTATGTTTTTTAACCTCTGATGTGCTTAGTTTAAATATATATTTGCGTCTGAATGGTATCAAGTTCTCAAATAAAAAAAAAATTACTCAATAGGGAGCTTATTTTCACTTTGAAGATCTCTGTATGCTGACACCCTAGAGAGAGATCTTCCGAACCTTAAAAAGTAGACTTCTAGAACAGGAATATCATATCTTGTTGGATCAAGCAAATAAATCATTCTCACCCCTCTCTGTTGGAATAATACTGGAACAGGGGCACATAGCCAAATATCTTGAATTATTAACTGAACCCCAACAGAGATGGATTATCACAAGGGCCAGATCCAATACCTTCCCATCGGCCAGTACAAAGGGTCGTTACTTATCCATCCCTCTCCAGGATCGGGTTTGTCCACACTGTAAAAATCAAGTGGAGACTCTTGCTTACATTATTCTTGACTGTCCGAGATATGTGGGCATTAGGAATTTCTCTCCCAGGCTGGCCCTAGACAAATCTGAAAGTGACTCTGACTGTTCTGTTGTGGAGCTTCTGTTAAACAACACAGATGTCATGCTCTTGGAAAAAGTAGCAAAATTTCTTTTACAAGTGACAGAACTTTCTAAGTAATGTATACTGCTATATACAGTCTTCCTGTCTGCGTTTTGAATGTACTCTTGATTTGTATTTCAAAAATGTCTGGCAACACTTTAGAACCTATTTTTAAATGCCAAATAAAGGTTGTTGTTGTTAACCTAGTAAAAGTGGCAGTCACAATTTGTTGGGAGGTTGTAAGCCAAGCATCCTCCTGTGAAAGAGGCAGGCATTTCTGAATAAGAGCTCTCTGTAGACCTGAAGTCAATGTGTTTTTTTTCTGAAATGTTGTCCACTTCCATGAGTTAGAGGAAAGCTAAGCCAAATTTAGAGCTTTATTTTGGAGGAAAGATGCTTTGTGAAGAAATAAGCAGGTGCCAGAAAACTCATTGGACAGCACCATGTAATTATGGGTGGGTGCCACATTGGAGATCACTGGTGCAAGGGGAAGATAGGAAAGAAGGGTTTCCCTGAAAAACTGCTTACCTCCTCTCATCATAAAGCAAACTAGATATGAGAATATCCATGGCCCTGCTCATGCCCTCTACCCTTTTATCTGAAATTGCCCCCCCAGCTGTTTAGGCAAATGAAAAGATGTGGGGGGGGGGGAAGGGGAGAATAGCACCTCAGTCCATCATGCTGTGAACCTAATCAGCATCTGGATCTCACAGAGTTTTTAAATTCTCTTTACAATGTTGGTGGCATCCATGTGTTGCGTCTGTGGTTGCTGTCTCACATGGTTTGGACTATAGAACAGCATTTCCTTAAAAGTTCATTAATGTCTGTAAGAGATGCAATGGGAATGTCAGGCCATAGAGTTCACAGTCCTATGCTGCCCTTTTCCCTGTGAGAACGGCTGTCAAGAGATCGGAGAGAACTGGAGATTCTACCTTGTGATTCATAAACCTATGTGTGCTGGGGATTTAATGCTTCCCAGATATGTTCAGGCCCAATTCAGACTGGGACCATGATACATATGAAGAAGGTAATCCAAAATTAAGAGTGTACAGTACAAAAGTCACAAAATGACCTATAAAAAACTTCACCGGACATAGGCTATTAGATTCAGCACAAGCTGTACCTGTTGAATAAATGCCTGTAGAACGCACATACTTTACTGTATGAATTATTTACAAAACCATACATATAAATCCAAAGTGATACAAAAAGCACAGAAGAATATATTTTCAATTTTCAGCACCATATAGTTCCTGAAATTTGAACAGCTGTAAACTTTTCATGTCATTCTAGTCCATTCCATAGTCAGGCAGCAGTGGATGTCTGATAATAGCTGTGTCGTTGTACTGAACATAAAAGCCTATGAACATTAAGTTTTTTATAGGTTGTTTTGTGACACATTAAGAAGGAGCATCAGCCTTCTTAATATGCACATTTTATATGCACATTTTCTTGACCTAAAAGAGCCCTGGAGGATCCACTTTGCTCTGCTGGAAACCCGACTTGTAAAGCAGTGCCCATTAACTGCATAGGACACCATCCATCAGGAAGTTTTCTGTCACGAGCCTTCTTGAAATGAATGGGGGTTGCGCTGTTTTCAATTTCAATTTGGCATGCACCCGAGAAACCTTCTGGGCATATTGTGACCAGAGCATCAAATGGTACTCAGTCATCATCTGATTAAATCAGGTACAGATTGGATCCAACGCAAGAAGTGCAGACCAGCTTATAGCAAATAAATGTGGCTCTTTGTTTCTTGTTTCTGGAGCCAATGTTCTATTTCCATGTGAACTATTGACTGTTGTGAAAGGCTGTTAGAAATACAAGGGCATGGAAGGTTCTGGTCTGCAAACGTGCTTTTTGTTTATTTTCCGAAACCATCTGTGTTCTTCCATTATATCAACCAGTATTTTATCCTGGGCGGGCATTCCCGTTGTGTCCTGTAGCTGCAACATGAAAGAGTTCGCCTGACACGTTTTAATTAGCAGTATGAAATCCTCAACAAAGATACCACAGCATTTCTGGTGCGTCTGCAACTTGAGTCAAAACCGGCGACTGTCAATCATACAACAAATCCATTGCCCACATTTGATTATCTCCCCTCTTTCTCCTTCTCTGAAGACAGCGTATTTAAAACAAAACAAAACATTGCAGCTAATTGGGGGTGGGAGTGGGGGAAGGAGGCATGGGAAGGCCTAACAGAATGTGGTCTTGAAGGAGCTATAGATAAGAATGCTTGACTTGAATAATCTGTCAATTATAACCCTGTCCCGCTTTTTATCGACATTCTTGAAAACAGGTTTCCTGACACAGATGAACGTCTTGGAGCATTCCGTTCTGCACCTGTCCTTCCAGGGTTGCATGCAGCTTATCCACGTGGACGATCAGCTGGTGGACTTGCACGCGGTGGAGCAAGGGAAACTAGGAAGTTTTGCCAATGTCAGCATCGACATGTGCGCCATTATTGATCGGTAAGCAGGGTATTTTTTTCTTAATTACAGATTTTTAAAAGCATGCAATCAGCATGGCAGTATAAAGACGCGAAATACTCTGCAAGCCCCCTGTCCTGTATTTGTCCTCTGCATGTACTCTGATTATCTTTCACCATAACTCCTGATATTCACAGTCACCAGCAAAAGAGCACAAGGCTCTAGCAGCGATTTGTAATCGGTGTGTGGAAACCCAGCAGATGGATTCTTGAGTGTTTATATCTGGGATGTTAACAGGTATTCAGGGCAATTCAACCAGAACATAAAGATTGCATGACAAATGGATGAGGGAGTCAAGTGGCTGAGCAGGGCAGACGGGGGTCGGGTGTAATCATTACAGCTAGTTGGTGTGTAAATATTTTTAGCAATCAGGTAAGAATATGGAGGGAGTCCAATGTCATCTTCGCTTAGCTCCTTAAAGGACCACTTCATGTGTCAGCCTAGTCTCAAATGAAAGCCACTTGTAGCTCCTCATGGTCTCTTAACCACATCCTAGAGGCTGTCCCTGCCAGCCCGTTGAAGAGTAATTACCTGCGTGGCGTATGAGTAAATAAATCCCCCACAAGCTTCGGCAGTTGACTGCTTTGAAACAGTACAGATGAGCAGCTCTTAAAGGCTTATTCCTCTTTTCTCCAAATGAACAAACGGACTGCTTTGCTGTCAGCGCACAAGATTAAAATACAGATGATCGGGCTCGGAAGGGGATGGAAGCCTCTGTCGCTTATTCAGAAGCAATGTCATCCCACAGGGGAATTGGCTGCAACATGGGATTTAGTTTACTGTGGAGGAGCAGCGTATTATTGTTGGAGTTAGTTGAATATGAATCAGCCCAGCCCTGTGTGTCAGTGCAGTAAAGGAGCTCTTCCAAACAAATATATGCAAAAAAGGAAAACTTACATTTGTTTCAAGTAACTTCGGATCACAAACATCGTTCCGGGTGAAAAGTAGATAGACAGAAACCTTATACTAAAGAGGTAACTTTCCCTATCACAAGTGGGCATTCTAACATGCCGTCACGCATGTGCGAGTGTGATCTGATTCTGTGGGAAAGCCCCAGCAGAAGCAGGTAGCCATTACATTGCGCTCAGTACAAAGGAGAAGGAGAAAGAAAAGAAAATGGCTGCAGGGTGAAGAAGGAGGAGTTGGTGGGCAGAGCCCAGACATGGAGAGCAAACAATAGAACAGCTTAGAGATCCATAGCGCCTCCCATTGTCCAGGCATGCAGAAGTCGCATATTCCAACAATTATGACTGGAACATAGGTCATTTCCCCACTTACCTGCTGCTGCGCGCTACTCTCCCCAAGTAGCGCGGGGTCCCCCGGCACTCCCCACTACAGGGGCGGCGACAATGCAGCCGCCCCGATGCGGCCGCTGCCCCGCCCCCTCAGCGTGCGTCATTCCTGGCGCTTCTCGAAACGGCGCCTTTTGATGACCCCGCGCTCGTGGGGAAGCCCCAGAGCGCGCCAGAAATGACGCGTGCTGGGAGTAGCGCGCAGCAACCTTTGGTCGAGGTAAGTGGGGAAACGACCATAGTCATAATGTGAGGATCCTCCTAGAGCTGGGTTCCTGTGAGGGCTATCACAGGGTTTTAGAGTCCCCCAACCCATGAGATCATGAAGCTTTTGTTAACTAACTTAATGTTTACACTGAGCAAGAAACACAATTCAAATTTGATTCTTCGTACTTTTTATTCGTATACTTTCTGGTCAACATTTCTCCTTCTGACAAACCTGCTCTACATGGGACTTAATGCGTTCAACATGAGGCTGTCCTTGAAGAGGACCCAGAAGTTGGAGCTAGTGCAGTATGCAGCAGCAAGGCTGTTAGCTGGTATGTCTGGCCAGATCCACATTGCACCAGACCTAAAGGAACTTCTCACTCCTGGGCCCAATTCTGAAATTGGGTTGTTGTTTTTTTAAACCTAAATAATATATGTTTATTAACCATTTCAATCATTACAATAAACTCATTACATTTTATACAATCAAATCATCATATCATAATGTATAGTTTGTAAAATTAAAACTTATATGAACTATACATATAAATATATAAATTATAGATGCATTAGCTTGAACAAATTTGAAACAAAGGGTCATTCCACACATGCAGAATAATGCACTTTCAAACTGCTTTCAGTGCTCTTTGAAGCTGTGCGGAATAGCAAAATCCACCTGCAAACAGTTGTGAAAGTGGTTTGAAAACGCATTATTTTGTGTGTGTGGAAAGGGCCAAAGATCAAAAGTTGGAGCTATCTTGCTATTTAAAAAACAGGAAAAAAAACCCACCAAGTCTTATACAATAAGTCCAATATTCCATAAAATATATACTTTATAAATGTCGACAAGGTTATGTTTTAATCATTTTGAGGAACATACAGTCTATTAATGACGTTGATCACCGTAAATATGACATTAATGGTCTGAATATGACACATGTGATTTTGTGAAAAGAAAACTGGTGATCTCATTCTTTGAATTATGGGAGAAGGACACCTTTAGCTTTCTCTGGAGGGATGGGAGTGAACCTCTAGACTCGGGCTGACAGGTCACTCAGGTAGATGGTTGTGTTTTGGCTGGGATGGGAACCCCACTGGCTATTCGGAGGGCTGGGAGGCAAGGAGAAGACTGCAGTTCCAATCAGAAGACAGGGATCCCACATGGTCAAAACAGGGAAAGATGAGGTGGCCCATGTTGGTAAGGAGTTCAGTTCTAGGGGAAGGTTCACTGTCTTGCAAGAGTCAGGGCCCACCCCTTTTAAAGGCTGACTTTTAAAAGTGAGAAAAGAAAACCCAATGAGAACCAGCTAGTACTTGCTTCAAGCAGCAGAGGAGCAAGCAAGAGGAGTGGTGGATGATGAGTGAACTTCAAAGTATCTTCCATTCCACAACTGAGACCTTAAGTGGTTAGACAGGTGGCCACCAATCTGACTGGTGGAAGGGAGCCAAGGTGCAGAGCATGATACATACAACATTTAGTAGACATATCAAATTCAAAATATATTGGAAAATAACAATGCTGAACAATGCTCTTTTATGCCCAGGGCCTAGGCTTACTAGAGTGCCCTCCACCATGAATCACCTACCACTCCTGTTGATTCTCTCCCATGTTGTTGATTCTCACAGCAGGCAAAAACATAGAGGGGGGGTGTCATGGACATGCCATTGCCATCTCTAGTTGTATCCTCAGCACTCTAGGAATTTCCCCAATCTCTATGGTCTTTACCCTAGAGCACAGGTGTCAAACTCGTGGCCCTCCAGATGTTATGGACTACAGTTCCCATCATCATGCTGGCAGGGGATGATGGGAACTGTAGTCCATAACATCTGGAGGGCCACGAGTTTGACACCTATGCCCTAGAGAGCTAGACAGTTCCTAGAGCATCTTACATCATGGTGATGTAGCTTCTTGGTCATTATCCAAAAGTGATGTCACTATGTCACACAAAGTTCCCCCTTCCCATGTCTCACCTCCGAAAGCTCTTAGGAGTGCCAGTTACAGGGCCTCTCATTAGGAATGGGTGTGACCTTTTCATTGGTAGAAGACAATGGGCAACTTTCAAGTGCCTGGAATATGATTCTTTTTTGCCTGCCAGTCAGGGCGTAAAGGAATATTCAGTTTGCATCTGGCCACAAGTGAACTGATTTGGATTTTGGGAGCCAGGTTTGTTATTAATTTTTTGAGCCTCGTATTTGCCTGCTTCAGTGCTTCTAGTTTGCACCATTGTTATCTATGATGAGTCTGTACATTTTTTTTATTATAGAGATTATAGAGATAGACATTACAGGTCATTGAAAACAAGGTTTATCTCATGAAGGATACTGTTGATTTCCCACAACTCAGGAAAGGGGGAGCAGAAATCAATATATTGTAGAACTGCTTTGGGCAATGGAGCTGCCGGTGGATTTCACTGAAAGCTACATGTTGAGATCAGCCTGGAATTTTCTGATGAGGCAAACGAGATGTTTCAAGAGAAGCAACATGAGCTTTGAAAAGACCAGCACAATTTCTCATTGGAGACCTGCACAACCCTAGCTGCGCTGCCTTGTGTCTAAGAGGAGGGTGATTGGTGGCATTTGTATGCCATGTTGCAAAGTTGTGGTTGCATTTGGAAGAAGAAACACACACCAAAAAGAAAGACTAAGAAATGTTTACTTTGAAACAAACACTCCCAACTCATTTTATATGTCAAAGGAGAGACATGAACCTCCATTTGTTCTGTGGTAAGGGAGGGAAGAATTTAGAAAACGGTATGAAGAATTTACAAAACAGTCTTTTCTGCCAGGGAACAATCCTGCCATATTTTCCTTCTGTGACCTGCATTATCTGTAAGTGTTCTTATTACGGAAGTCATATAGTTGCTGGAAGGATCGATGTACTGTCCAGAGAAAGACAGTTCCATTCCAGTATATCTCTCTTCAGTATCACTGATAAAGGCCTTTTCTGCACGGGCCAATTAAACTGGGATAAATCCGAGAATCACGTTATGTGTGATGGCCGATAGCCGCAGCCAAGCGAACGGCCACGGCAGAGAGCTGTGTTAAAACAGAGAATCGCATATAATGTGATTTTCAGAAAACTCCTTCCCCAGCTCCCATCTGTGGAGCCATGCAGGGAAAACGGGCCGTATCATGGCCCGGGGGGGGTTGGTCCTGCCTGCTGTGCTTCACAGGTAGGCGGGGGGGGGGAAGGCAGGCGAGGGAGGGAGGGAGGGAGGGGAAAGCACCTTCATGTGAATGCACGCGCCCCGACCAACACACTGTGAAGGAGCCGGGGTGAGGGCGGGTTCATATAACCCGCCTTTCCCGTTTTTATTGGCCCGTGCAGAAAGTTCCAAACTGAGGTTTTGTTGCCATCGTTCAGATGTACATTCGGAATGTCAGAAATAACACTGTGCAGAAATTATCGTTTCAAACTAATTTTCCCCTGGAACGCTCAAGAGATTGGTTCACTGACTGACTTGCTGGTGGCAGAGTGTGCAGGGACTTCATTGGAATAGCACTGACAAGATGCTAAAAAGGATTTTGAAACCTCCCGTCTGGTGTGTCACTGCAGATTATGTTTACCATATGTTAATTTTAATTAAAACATGGCCGTGTGTTTTAAAGACAAGTGGAAGTAACAGGGATGAAGAAAAAGGACAGGAGCTCAAGAGATCCAGAATCTTCATTTGCTAGTAGTGTGTGAACATGGGGAAGCTTTGATATCTTGTTTCACAAAGAGATATTGGTGTGGCCTGGAGTTTCTCTATTAACTCAGTGAAACGGTCAGATTCACCACAGTGCCTCAGCAAATGCTGAGAGTTTGAGGGAATAGTGCCTGGGGAGGGTGGAATTTGGGAAAACATTCCAGGTGATGGGGGTTTCCTCCCCTAGTCTCTGTGATCTTACCATAGAGACTAGGAAACATCCCTAGAGCTTCACTATCTGAAGTCCATTTTTCTCTTGCTCCTCAATCCCTTGGAGTAGGAAAATAGGGTGCCCGGGATGGATAGTTTCCCACTTTGTGCAATCAATGGGAGCAGTCAAGTTTAACAGCAGTCAACTATGCAGCAGTCAAGTTTAAAACAATAAGGTAGGTCAGGAAATACCAGCAAGAGGGATAAGATCATTGCTGTCCTGCAGGAGTCCAGCACTGGATTGACTCGCTTGGAATAGCATTTCCTATTGTGTCTGATAGCCAGCAGGAAAAGCAATCCTGTGAAAGAAAGATGGTGCAGTATAATGGCAATGAAGAATAATCTTTGGACCAGAAAATCAGTGGGTTGCATCCAAACTAAACTTTCCACCAGCAGAACAGAACTAAGTCTCCACAAAATTCTGCTCTGGGGGAGGAGGAAGGAAAACCTGAGGAATGGCACGAGGGGGTATATGCCTCTTTTAACATAATTTTTATCTCATTTTTGCACAGATCTGAAAATATCTTCCAATACTTTGTGTTTGCTGCATAGAAGGTTCTTATTTATTAATTTAGGTACTGATATCATGATATTTCCCTCCAGTGGAGACCCCAAAGCAGCTTGTAACATTTATCTCCCTGCCTCCATTTTAACCTTGCAGCAACAATCTTGAGACGAGGTTAGGCTGGGAGAGAATGGGAGGACCAACATCATTCAGCAAGCATTCGTGGCAAAGCTGCCATTTAAAGCTGGGTCTCTCAGATTCTAATCTGACACTCTAACTGCTATGTCATGCTAGGGAGGAACATCATGAACCATATGCGGGGGTCATTGGTTGTGATGATTGCACATATGTCTATTTTGCAGTGTTGTCATTACAGACTGTGCAATTGGCGATAATTTAGAATTTAGGTGGCATTGTGGAAGAACTGGATGAAATCCCAAAGGATAGCTCTGTCAGAGCTATCAGCAGAGATAGCTGAGATTGGAACTGCCATGCTCACAGGCAGTGTTTCTCCAAATCGTTAAAAGCTGAGAGCAAACGACAGGGAACAGAATGCCATTAAACTCCCTGTCATCATCTTGTCCCAGATTTTTGAATTAGATGGAACCTTGGGATTCTCTAGCATGGGTGGCTATCATAAAAAGGTGTGGTTTCTCCTACCCTTCAGATCTAGAAGAAGAAGGGTTTGGATTTTTCTCAACCACAAGGAGTGCCAAAGTGGCATTCAAACTCCCTCCCTTCCTCTACCCACCACAGACATTTTGTGAGGCAGGTGGGGCTGAGCACGGTCTGAGGGAACTGTGACTAGTCTAAGATCAGCCAGCTGGCTTCTTGTGTAGGAGCGGGGAAATAAATCCAGTTCACCAGATAAGAATCCACCGCTCAGGTGGAGGAATGGGGAATCAAACCCAGTACTCCAGTTTAAAGTCCACCCTTATTAACCACTATGTCATGCAGTGATTCTCAACTGGTAAGAATTTCAGAAGGGCAGGGGTGTTCCTCTTGCAACCAAAATAACCACCAAGGAAGTGGGGGGTCACTTTGTAGAGGAAGGCAAAGGCAAGCCATCTGTTAGCCTCTTGGCTTGAACCTTCAGGGGCACCATAAATCAACAGCAACACGACAGCTCTTGACACACATACCTCCACTCTGTTCATGTATGTTTTACTCTGCTGGTCTATGATCATAATGAATGGTTGGCTGATTTTGAAGACTAATAGAATTTTATTCCAGTATGAGCTTTCATGGACTAAAACCCACTTTTGTCAGATGAAATGAGTGGATCCTCAGTACACAGATTTTTTTTATGAAGGAGATATGGAAATATGAACAGTAAGGTCAGGAGGCCTTGGAATGAAGAAAGTGCATGGTGAAAAATGTAAAATCCAAGTGTTTGTATTGTCGAAGGCTTTCACAGCCGGAATCACTGGGGTGCTGTGTGGTTTCCAGGCTATATGGCCGTGTTCTAGCAGCATTCTCTCCTGACGTTTCGCCTGCATCTGTGGCTGGCATCTTCAGAGGATCTGATAGTAGGAAAGGAAAGCAAGTGGAGTATATATACCTGTGAGTAAAGGTCAATAGGTGAGGGCATCTGAATAGGAGTGGCCTGGCAAGAGAATAACAATGAAGTGTAGCATGTGAGTAACAATGGAGATAGCAAGGTCAATAGGTGAGGCATCTGAATAGAAGTAGTATCCTATTCAGATGTCTCACCTATTGACCTTGCTATCTCCATTGTTACTCACATGCTACACTTCATTGTTATTCTCTTGCCAGGCCACTCCTATTCAGATGCCCTCACCTATTGACCTCACAAGTATATATACTCCACTTGCTTTCCTTTCCTACTATCAGATCCTCTGAAGATGCCAGCCACAGATGCAGGCGAAACGTCAGGAGAGAATGCTGCTAGAACACGGCCATACAGCTCGGAAACTACACAGCATCCAAGTATTTGCTATTCCAAATGAACCAAAATGTACAAATATATTGGAAACAGAGAAGGGGCGTGCAAAAGAGAAGGAAAAATAGTATTTTAAAATTTAAGTTTATAGGCTGAGAATTTCATCTGGAAATAATGACACATTATTTTGCATGGGGGACATTTTAGGGAAGGATGCAATATATCTTGTATTTTCAGAGAGACACTCCCTGCAGTATCACTGTATAAAGACTGGACCACCCCAGTGTCAAACTTAGAGGGCAGAAATAGCTCATGCATATGGAATGCAAGGAGGGGCTTGAGCCTGTACTCACACACCATTTTGCTGAGCCAAAATGGGGGGGGGGGTGCTTTGTTTCCCACTATGCCCCCACATTCACTAACTGGGACAGGTGGATCCCCAACACTTATTTCTTTCTTAGAGCCTTATCTTGGATCCTGTTTCACAGCTTCACAGGAGTGTGGTGGGTGTTTGGAAAAAAATGCACAGAAGCTGCTTTGAGATATAGATATTCACCTAGTGGCTCATGTAATGGATGTTTGGGCTTCCTTGCCCTGTTTCCCCCCCTAGATTTGGGCTCTTGTTTTGGGAACAGATAATACAGAAAGAGCTGTACTTTGAAAGTCTCTATGCATGCAGATACCAATCTGGAATAGAAAATGAAGGTAATTTTTAGGAAAGGAATTGTATTAAGCCTTAAACGGGTTTCTTCTGGGAAATAATAGAGCAAAATCCCTCAGGGAAATGAATGTCAGATTTTTCTGCTTTAATCCTCGATGTCTTCTTTGAAGGGCAGCTTACATGAATTAACTGAGATAGTCCTGGAGTTTAAAATGAACATCTCTTCATAGATTTTTTTTTCCTAGACAGTGTTCCATATAGACTCATCAGTACCTTTTATAGGACACATGGAGAGGCTGGAAAAGGCCTGATATTGAGTATACCCTTATACCGGAAGGAAGGAAGGAAGGAAGGAAGGAAGGAAGGAAGGAAGGAAGGAAGGATACAGTCTGATGCATCTGTCCTGATTTTCTGGCCATTAGTTACTTACAAGTAGGGAACTCACAAGGAGTAGCTGGGAACACATACCATTCTCCCTCTTGTGCAGGTCTCATCCCCTCTCCACATGATAAGTGGCTCCTTAGGGTGGAAATAATTCATGGTCCATTTTCTACTTCAAGCCTCCCGCCCCACCACCAGCTTGATGATGCTGAAGATTGGCTTGGATTAGGAAGGCCAGCCTTCAGTGGGCTTAGACTACAGAGATCAGTTTTTATTTATTTATTTATTTTTTCAATTTATATACCGCCCGATCCCTCTAGTTCCCCTAGAGATGCTTGGGAAAGTGAACTCCATGACATTGTATCCCACTGAGGTCTATGTCCTTCCCAGGTTCCATCCCTCCATCTCAAAGAGTTTCTCAACCTGATCTGGCAACCCTACCCCACAAACACAGAAGTCCCAATTAGTGGCTGGGGGAAGGGGGAGAGACACACCTGGGAACCCTAGCTTTGAGCATAAATCATGGCAGACATGTTTTCCATTGCAAGGCCCCAGGTCAGCTGGCCAAGGGTACTGGAGGAGATTCCAAGCTGCTGACTGCCCTGTAGGTGATCTAGGCATTTGGACTTGGAGCAGAAAGCATGCCGTATATGCTTTGCACTCCACGCTCCAGACCCAGAGTTGGCTAGCTGGTAGATGTGGGAGGAAGGAGTCAACCTGGAGAAGGAAGCACCTGAGAGCCACTTGAGAGGTGTTTCTTGCTCTGAGCTGCTTCAGGGTAGGTTGTCAACATCTTGTGATGTAGTGTCATCAGATCACATTCGGCATTTTTTTTGTTCTTGTGATACCTGCATTTGCTTAGCACCACATCACCAATTTGCTTAGGTATCACGCTTTAATTTATTTTTACTTTTGGGATTTTTTTTCTTGCAGATCTGGGGCTCCTTCAACTTTGTATAAATGTATCTCCTTTCTCTCCCCATTGGATGGAATTTTTTTTATTTGCAGCGCGAAGCTTAAGTACAGAATTGAATATAAAGAAGCTTAAGCCTGCGTGGTATATATTATTTTCAAGTCGAAGGTCTCAGGAGAAATGAACATGTCTGGATGCTTTCACAACAGATTTTAGGTTTGAAAAGCACAGACGTCATTAAGAAATATGGCATTATACAAAAGGATTTGATATCATAATCCAGTATTTTAGTTCCTACTATTTCATACAAGTGTGAAGCCATTGGCTTGAGGATCACATACGCTTCAATGTGGAGGCCCTGATCCATTGCAACCAACTTGTTGCGCATATCAACTGGTGCCTCCAGATGGAGGTGTAAAGCAGAAGCGTCATTAAGCTATTTCACCTGAGCGACCATTGTGATGCAGATAGGACATACATCTGTATGCACATCTGTATTGATATCAGCACCTATGGAGGGCTGCTCTTGCTCATGAATCTCTGGCATGTCTAAGCAGTGGCGTAGTGCCCACGGGATAGGGGGCACGACGCCCCAGGCAAAGGAGCAGCAGAGGCATGGCTGGGCTGTCGAGGGGTGGTGGCGGGGGCATTCCGGGACAGACGACACCATGGCAGGGGCGCAGGGCATGCGCACGCACCAGGCACAGTTTCCCCTCACTCCGCCTCTGTGTCTAAGTGTGTCCCTTTGAATGTAGATGTAGAGCAGTATATAGAGACTGCATTGTGCAGTGGTTAGAGTGTCAGATTAGGATCCAGGAGAACAAGATTTGAATCACTCTGCCATGGAAGCTTGCTGAGTGACTTTGGGCCAGTCACAAACTCTCAGTCTAACCTACCTCACAGAGCTATTGTAAGAATAAAACGGAGGAGAGAAAAATAATGTAAGCAAGTTTAGGTTCTCATTAGGAAGGAAGACAGGGTAGACATGAAATAAATGAATACAGTTCAAGTGGGAGCGAGACATATTACAAACATGCCTGTCATACAGGCATGCTCATTAGGGAATAAAAAATGGCTGCAAATACCTGATCAGTGAACACTTATTGGCAAAACCCAGGTCTTATTCTGGTGTGGTAGTTAAGAGCAGGTGGACTCTAATCTGGAGAACCAGGTTTGATTCCCCCTTTGCCCACATGAGTGACAGACTCTTATCTGGTGAGCTGGATTTGTTTTCCCACTCCAGCAATTCTGCAGGGTAACCTTTGGCTAGTCACAATTCTCTGTTGAAAACGTGGACTAGCGCGCAACGCGTTCTGCGAATGTGGCTGCTGTCGCCGTGGTGTCTTCATCCACTTGCTGGAGCTGCTGCTGTCTACAACCACAATTCGTTTTAATATTTTTTACTCATTGAATACTGGTGAAACTGACTCTTTCAATGTTACAGGTTTCTTGCCTTATGTACAATGTATATGACATCTTATACAATGCTTTTGAGAACTTGATACTAAGTACAGTCCCATTACGCTTCTTAGGTTGCCAAAGTGCCCTCATTGTATGTTTTGTTATTACCTTTATATCCAGTTGAATATTACTTATAATATAATCACAATATATCTTTATGAATAATCTTTATGAACGGTGTATGAATTATCTATTGACTTTATACTCAAACTAATTGCATATACCAATTAGTTCATTGCCTTGTGTCACTATATATACAGTCCATGTTTCCTAGGCTTGGCCGGCCTCAGATTTTTTAGTATTAGTCACAATTCTCTCCAGACTCTCTCAGCCCCACCTACCTCACAAGGCGTCTGTTGTGGGGAGAGGAAGGGAAAGGAGTTTGTAAACTGCCTTGAGTCTTCTTAGAAGAGAGAAATGTAGAGTATAAATCCAAACAACTCCTCCTCCTCCTCCTCCTCCTCCTCCTCCTCCTTCTTCTTCTTCTTCTTCTTCAATGAAGTATAAACTGGCTCAGATTCTCACTGTGGTGTTGAAAAATTCTTCTTCCATTTGAAATCTTTTACCTAATACACAGAAATAGGACCATCTCAGTGTCCAGGCTTGACTGCCAAATGCTGGGTGTATTTCCTACATCTAAGTTGGCAGCGCACTGAGTTTAAAATAAGCTTTCAAGCATTGCCTGGGTGTTTTCTTGGCAACGGCAGCTGCCAAGGGTGCACGCTTTATGACAGCCGCCAACAGGCTCCGACTCTGATTCTTATTTTGGAAATCAAACTTGGAAATTATCTGTCAGCTTCTGTAAAGGTACTGAGCCATCTCACCCCCCTCGATATCCAGAGAGAAGAATCCCTGTCATTCCGCTGGGGTTTTCTAGCAATCGATAGAAAGTTAACTCTTTGCGTCTGTTTTCCAGAGCCATTTTCAAATGTCACTCTCCTACGCTTCAAGCCAGCAGCCGGTGATTTAGCACTAAACTTGGTGCAGTTAAAAGTCCATGTAAACTGTAGCCCAGCTTGATTATTTCTTCTTGGTGGTTTTACTGAAATGCCAGTGGTTGATTAATTCAGTGCCATTACAGCCCCCTGACCTTCTCAAAATCATTACATCAGTAAATAAAATTACCTCTTTCTTTTAGACTCAGCACAAGAACAAATTCAGCCTTGAATTTATTGACCTACTTTCTTTGTGTGCTCCTTTAGCTAGATGGTCTGTCTCTTTCTCTATCTTGTGTGTGTGTGTATGTGTGTGTGTGTGTGTGTACATTTGTATTAATACTATGGCAGTGATCCTTTTATTGTGTCAATAGCTTTTATATTAAATGTGTCTGTCCGAAGCACTGCTGAAGAATGTACCGGTTGCTCTGGCTGATCTTTCATTGCCCTTTCGTTGTTTGGTCAGGACCTCAGAGGATAACAGGGCTGTTGTTCCTTGTCATATTCTTTCCCTTGATGTTGGATAGCTTTGACTGTTCTGAAAACGTATAATGTGTGTTACTCTCCACAGATAAGCCCCTTCCATTGGAAAAGTGCTGCACTCACATTTGAATTGCACTTTGTTTATAACCTCTTTTTCTTTCAAAAGTTCAGAGTAGCTCCCATTGGACTCTCTTCTCAGCATGGGAGCCAGCATGGTGTAAGACTCTAAGTTGGAGAACCAGATTTGTGGACTGTTATCCGGTGAACTGGATTTGCTTCCCTATTCCTGCACGTGAAGCCTGCTGGGTGACCTTGGGCTAGTCACAGTTTTTTCAGAACTCTGTCAGCCCCACCTACCTCGCAAGGTTCTGCTGTGGGTAGAGGAAGGGAAAGGAATGTGTAAGCTCCTTTGAGTCTCCTTACAGGAGAGAAAGAGGGTATGAATCCAAACTCTTTTTCTGCTGCTTCTTCTCCCATTCAGTCATCACTCCAAATGCACAGTTGCTTAGAAGAGAAGAGTTTGAATTTATACCCTGCTTTTTTCAAGTATAAGGAGTCTCAAAGCAACTTACAAACTCCTTCCCTTCCTTTCCCCACAACAGACACCTTGTGAGGCAGGCAGGGCTGAGAGACTTCACAGAGACTAGCCCAAGGCTTAGCTTCAGGAATGCTTCAAAGCAGAGGCATAGCTGCAAGGGACCTGGGGGGTGCACGTCGCACCAGGCTCACACCTGAAGGGGGGGGGGAGCAAAATTTTCAGGTTTGTTTTTTGTATTTTTTAATGTTTTTCAGTTTTTGGCCTGCAGGGGGCGCGGTTTTTAGACTAGCAGCACCAAAATTTCAGGGAGTTTTCAGGGGGCTCTCCTGATGATACCACCCAAGTTAGGTGAGGTTTGGTTCAGGGGGGTCCAAAGTTATGGACTCCCAAAAGGGGTGCCCCATCACCCATTGTTTCCAATGGGAGCTAATAGGAGATGGGATCTACACCTTTGAGAGTCCATAACTTTGGACCCCCTGAACCAAACTTCACCAAACCTGGGTGGTGTCATCAGGATAGTCTCCTAAAGATACTCTGCTAGCCTAAAAACTGCGCCCCCTGTAAGCCAAAAAAAACACAAACAAACATGAGGGGAGCAGCAAAACTCAGATTTTGCACCAGGTTCCATTTTCCCTAGCTGCGCCTCTGGTTCAAAGTCAGGTAGTCTTGTTTTCACCTGTCCAGTCACAGGTGACTTACAGTGACCCCAAAGTGTTTTCATGGCAAGAGACATTCAGAGGTGGGTTGCTATTGCCTGCCTCTGTGTCACAACCCTGGTATTCCTTGGAGGTCTCTCATCCAAATACTAACCAGGGTCAATCCTGCTAAGCTTCTGAGATCTGACAAGATAAGGGTGGCTGGGGGCTATTGAGGGCAGGGCTCAGATAGCCATAGACCAGTGGTGGCGAACCTTTGGCACTCCAGATGTTATGGACTACAATTCCCATCAGCCCCTGCCAGCACAGCCAATTGGCCATGCTAGCAGGGGCTGATGGGAATTGTAGTCCATAACAGCTGGAGTGCCAAAGGTTCGCCACCACAGCCATACACCAAAAGGGTTTTTTTATTTTTTTAAAGCTGGGATGGAAAACATGAAGTATAGTTTCTTCACAGAATCCGTCTATCCCTACCCATAACATAAAGTATATCTTGATCTAGATCAGGGGTCTTCAAACTATGTCCCTCCAGATGTTCATGAACTACAATTCCATCAGCCCCTGCCAGCATGGCCAAGTGGTAGGGCTCATGGGAATTGTAGTCTATGAACATCTGGAGGGCCATAGTTTGAAGACCCCTGATCTAGATGACCAAGGCTAGTTCAGTCTCATCAGAAGCTAAGCGGGGCCAGCGAAGGATAGCACTTGGATGAGACACCACCAAGGATTCCAGGGTCACGATGCAGAGGAAGGCAATGGCAAACCACCTTCGAACGTCTCTTGCCTTGAAAAACCCTACCCAATCGTCATAAGTTGGCACTTTCCACCACCCAGTGAAAAATATGCATCGTTCTTGATGCCAGTGCTCCCTGCTGACATTTCTAAAGGGTATATAATGCATTATGAGGATCTTTATAGAAATGAAATCTGTATCCTTTGCATTCTGCTCGCTGATGATACAGTATGGTTTTAACAAATTTGGTAGTTATAGGTCAGGCTTTAAAAGACAAGGCTGTCTAATAGATCTTGAGTAGAATGGCCAAATTCAGTGTGGCATGAACAAACTCCTCAAAAGGTTATCACGTCCCTGCCTCCGGAATGATTGGCATCAATGAAAATAACTGATTGGTGGTATTTCGAGGCCTTTATTTGATACGCATGTGTCAGGCTTCTTGCCATGACATTTAACAAATATGGGGGAAAGAAACACGTTAATAGAAATAAAGAAAGCCCAAACACGAGGCTGTGATTTTTGGGTTTGTTTTTATCAGTTCCCAGCTGTAGAATCAACTTTTAAAGCAAGTATCTAAAGGGGCCCTGCCGTTCTATGCAAGTGCTTACATGTTATATTAAGTTGGAAGATGCTGGGCAGACTTTTGATCCCTGTTTAAAAGCAATGGAAAATGTGAAAATAAATGTCTGCACCCATATATATTAAGTGGCCCGACGCAATCCTTCATTTGGGTGTTGTGGTTTTTCCAGGCTGTTTGGTCATGGTCTGGTAGTTTTGCTCCTAACATGCCTGCATCTATGGCCAATATGCATGGAGCACTTCCTGCGCCGTTCATCGCCCCAAAGTACCTTCGCGGTGGGGTCTCCTCGTGTTTCCTTGTTTACAAACAGGGAGGCGCTCCACTGCCTGCTGTGGGGCTTGCCTGCCCCCCCTTCCGGGTCACTCCTCCATCCAAGTCAAGAATGAGTATTGCCATTTTTAAGCCCTTTGAATGCAATATCGATATTCCTTATATCAATATTATGCAGGCTGCTACCATTCTTGCTGAGATTTTTTAAAGGGAAATGCCAGCCATTGATCCAGAGGTTTACTGCTTTCAATCCTGAAGGTCCCTTTATCTTAGCTAATAGCCATTGGTGGGCCAATTCAAGGGCTATTACACACAAGGGCTCTGAACAAGTTGCTGCTGTTTCACACAAGCTTCAGACAGGCTTGTCTGGCAGTTTCAGTAGCCCATGGGATCAAGGCAGATTGCTTCCGCTTCCCAAGGGCTCTCTAGAACCAGGTGACATCCCGTTCATATCTCTTATTCCTCGGAGTTCCCTGTGGTCTCTTTGGAAGGAGTGGGAAGCTTGTGGGCATTTGAGCAAGGGGATCATGCGTTTTCTCCATGGGAAACACAATCCCTTCCCATCTCCCAAGATCCTTTAAGGAGCAGCAGTGGCATAGGAGGTTAAGAGCTCGTGTATCTAATCTGGAGGAACCGGGTTTGATTCCCAGCTCTGCCGCCTGAGCTGTGGAGGCTTATCTGGGGAATTCAGATTAGCCTGTACACTCCCACACATGCCAACTGGGTGACCTTGGGCTAGTCACAGCTTCTCGGAGCTCTCTCAGCCCCACCTACTTCACAGGGTGTTTGTTGTGAGGGGGGAAGGGAAAGGAGATTGTAAGCCCCTTTGAGTCTCCTACAGGAGAGAAAGGGGGGATATAAATCCAAACTCTTCTTCTTCTTCTTAAGTTCTTGGTGCAGCTTCGTGTCCATTTTGCATGCAGCTCCATCAAGGGAATCTAAAAAATAAGAAAATAATACAAAATAATAACATAAATATATGTGATACATTATTTGAAACATTTTTTAATTCTGTAAAAAAATTAAACATAGGACAATTCACAGGGCATGTATAGAGTACAATATCTAATTTTTATGTTAATACTGAAAAACTTAAATAAACAACACTGTATACTATGTACCGTAAATTTACAAAGGAATCACGTTTAAATAGTACTCAACTTTTAGATTGCTTTTGTGATGTCCCCATGCATTAAGGCAAAAGTGGTCATTTCCAGCTTGTAGTGACTTTTATCTAAAGAATTGTCTGCCAAAAAATGTTCTCATTTAACCCATAGGGTTTTTGTAAGTTGTGTTCAGAGCGTCTAAATTTTAGAGGTCTACTTGTCTTATCAATTATTAAAGATTAGCAATGAAGCATGTTGTGTGAGAAAATACAGCAGACTCTCGAAAACTAAATCTCCCAGGGCAAGAGACGTGGGTGAGGCATATCTACAGGAAATGGGCCCCGGTGCAAACACTGAAATTGTGCCCCCCCCCCCCAAACATCTCAATTTGTCTAGGAACATGAGGAGAGCTTTCACCATCTCTATAGGCCACCACTGCCCAATACTCTGCTCTTCCTGCCGATTCCGGTCCACAGTCCCAATAATTGTCAGTGGAAGGACTCCAAGCAGCTTAGACTCTCATATGCATGTCTGCGTATCTTCAAATATAGCTCCTCCAATTTTTTTCAAAAAGGAAAACTTTCAAAAAGGAAACACAGATGTACTGTGAGCTGCCTCAAGCCCTTTGGGGGTGAGGCGGCCTCTAAATCTTATTATTATTATTATTATTATTATTATTATTATTATTATTATTATTATTATTATTATTATTATCATCATCATCATCATCATCATCATCATCATCATCATCATCATCATCATCATCATCATCATCAATCATCATCATCATCATCATCACCATCATCATCATCACCATCATCATCATCATCATCATCATCAACAACAACAACAACAACAACAACAACAACAACAACAACAACAATAATAATATATTGCCAGAATTGGCAGGAAGAGCTGAGTTCAACTACGTACTTTTCAGACCAAAAGGCCACCCAGAATCAGAGCCTGCAGAGCGAGCAAATTGAAGCAGGGAGAATCCCTTCAACAGCACACAAAATGTTGTGTGCAAGAGGAGAGTGAAACGGACTAGAATGCTTAATGGTTGAGCGAGAAAAACAAGATGTCTCCTCAGCTCTGCATTCCACACAGCCAGGCAGGGGACTTTTTGCAGGGGCCTTAAGGAAAAATAAGTGCACTTTAAAGCGTCCTCAAAATAAGCAGAAATAAAGCGTTCTGAGGGCATCTTGCGGAAATAGCTGTACAGAGTTCCTCCCCAAGCTGCCTCTTTTTGCGTCCTCCGGATGTCTTATGTGCCTTGGCGAATGGACCCCTGCTCTTTTCTTTTCCTGTTCTACCAATTAGGACTCCATTCAGTTGTTTCACGTGGCCTATTGTAAGCCACAAATAGAGACACAGTGTTGTCGCTTGCTGTTCGTTCGTCAACCACAAAAGGAATAATTTAAAATAAAATATTTTTGAGAGAGAAATATTGTCTGTCATAAACAGTGCCGGATTGTTCTATTAATGTATATTGTGTTGCACTTCTCTCTGAATCACTGCTATTCTAGATTCTTTTGTTGCTCGTCCCACTGGTCCCAATTATTTCCACAAGGGGGGGGGGGATTTTTTTGTTCATCAGCTATTGTAAAAAGCTAGGGTTTTTTTTATTGTTTGTTCACTCCCATCCAACACTTTGAAGAAAATATACCCAGAGGCAAGGGCAATAGCGACCTTTGTGAAGGTCTCTGGTAAACTATTATTTATGTGACTATTGTGAAGCCACTCCATATTTTAAAGGGCATTTTTGCCAGATTGAGAAACGCGCTTTAGGAAAATACATCAACCATTAACCTTATCTGCCTTCCACAACAAGAGAAAAGGGGGGGGAAATGACTGTACCTGTGGTGCAGTGACAGCACAGAAACACATTTCTGGGACACAAAAGACGGTGAAACTTAATTCCTTGGGACTACGCTTTCCGTCTTTATTATTACTATTGCTCAAATAACAGTGGTCAATCTGTACGCTGGCACGCGCTCACGCACAAGATGCATCACTGCCTGATTCTGAGTGCTATTTTACTGAAGCAGCAGCTCGTCTACAATGTAGTCCTGCTTCAAATATGATGATCCCAGAACAGCAGGTACCAAGACCCACTTCCACGTGGCAACTTTTTTTTTTTTGCATTTGCAGACCGTTGTTACCGTTGCAGGTCATTCCTTCTTGGAGAGGGGCTGTGGCTATGTGGTAGAGCACATGTGTCAAACTGTGGCAGGGGATGATGGGAGCTGTAGTCCATAGCATCTGGAGGGCTGCAAGTTTGAAACCTATGTGGTAGAGCATCTGCCTTGTCTGCAGTAGGTTCCCCCGTCCAATCCCTGACTTCTCCAGTAAAAAGGATTGGGTTGTATGTAACCTCTATCTGTGGGTTCTGTGGGGCAGAACTTGGAATGAGTTTGCAACAACAAATTTTAGAAACAAAATGGTTTACTTTCTTAACATATAACATCAAACATCAACATTTAACATCTTCAAGGTCCTGTTCAGGTTTCATTTCAAGTCCTTCTAGTTACAGTCTTGTAATGCCAAGTCCATTTCTTCTTGCAAGTGGGTTGGCTCCTGAAGGCTCCAAGGGCTTGGTGAACAGGATTCAACATGATGAAGGTTTCCAGGAGAACTCTCACCCATTACAAACATAAAAAGAAACCCTTAACAAGGTGCTAAGGGCTTATACAACCAAGGTCCGAGTCTGGTAGCCTTGTCTGCTCCAAACTACCTGAGCTCTGCAGCCTTCTGCTGCTTTGAGTCTCCACCCCTTTCTGGGTCAACCCATTCTGAGCATGGGGGTTACATGTGCATGATGTGAAAGGTCTTGACACGAGACCTTGGAGAACTGCTGCCGGTCTGAGTAAGCATTAGGGGTGGTGCTTTCAAATATACGGAACGGGGGGGGGGGAGCCTGAAAATGTGTTTTGGTTATTTTCCAGCTTTTATTTGTTTTGGTGTGTGTGTTTGTTGCAGGGGGAGGAAGGTAGAATTTTAATGGAGCCACAAAAGTGAAACTAAAAAAACCTAATTAAAATCAGCTTTTTTCAGATCCATCTTTGCAAAATTCTGGTGGGGATGAGGTTATTTTGAGATAAAGTGATAATTGACAGTGTCATTGCTTGAGATACTCCCTACAAGAACACTCAATTTTTGTGAAGGTTGAGCCAGGGGGTGCATTTTATGGCCCCAAAGAGGGTGCCCCTCCGCCCATCCTCCATAGATAACAATGGAGGAAACAATGGAGGAAACTTTGGCCCAATCTTCACCAAACTGGAGAGTTCTTGTAAGGAGAGGCACCCTATTTTTTATTTAAAAAGTCTCCCAGAGCCCCACAAAGATTTTCCATAGGGTTTAGTAGATCCAACAATTTTCAGATATTTGAAAAAAAAAAGCAATGGGAAAAAAACCCATATTAATATAGGGATTTGGCTTTTTTTTATTTTCCAAAAAATGTCAGGTCTGTTAAACTCAAATCCTAATATGTACTGGAGAAAATAGGTGCACCTTCCTAATAGGCCTTACTGACCTTGATGAACCATATTTATAATGGTTTATGTGTGTCCATGTGTGTTGATAGCTCTGGTGTGGGTTCCTCTCAAGTGGTAGCATCAGCTACACCATTCACTATTTACTAATGGATCCCCAACCACAGTAGAAGAGGTGGTAAGGGGCTGCCCCCATTATATCTGATGTCAGTTAGACTTAAATTCAGCATTCGACTAGCGTCAGATTACGGCTCTGCCAAAAATCAGCTAAAATTTCCCTTCTATTTCAGATTTTTTTCCCAAGTTGTATTGCTATTGCACTCATTCCTTCAAATGAATATCCATGTCCTTATTGTCAACATGTTTCAGGTGTGTGTGTGTGTGTTTTTTAAAAAAACACCTAACCATTTATTTTGCACTCAACTCATGGTGGGCGGCATACTCCCAATCCACAGAGGAAGACACTTGGAGCTAAAAGAAGAAGAGAAAGTGCTGCTATTTGGAATTGAATCTGTACACGAGCACAAAATATAGACTGCACAGTGTCTCTGCTGCTGACATTGTACAGAATTTAACGTAGAAGCATTGATTTCAGATGCCATTGGTTTTTGTTTGGAGTCTGAACGTTATCAATTCCATTGGTTTTGGGTTGTTTATTTATTTATTTATTTTTGAGAGGGAAAATCACCAAGCTGCATCAGCAGTTTATACTGGGGGAGTTGCCAAATTTGGTAGGGGTTGTTTGTTTGTTTTTGGTACCTTCCCATAAAACTACAACTGTTAAATATAAAACAAAATCTTTAACTGACCCTAACAGTGCAATCCTTAGTAAAGTTACACCCTTTTGCATTTGTTAATGTCCATTGGCATAGAAGGATGTAATTCTGTTTCGGATGACACTGTTAGTGTGCCAAAAACATGCTCAATCGATTTAAGTTTGAAAAGATATTCCATCTCGCTTTCTCTTTTAGCATCCCCCTTTTCCACATAATGTGCAATGTTACGGGACAAGGACCTCCTCCTCCGCTACCAGGTGGGCAGATAACAGCCATTCTTCTTTAGGGTCCACGTTCCATAGAAAAAGGTTTCTCCATTGGATGTGTGTCTGCTCAGAAGTCACCATCACTTCAATAATTTTTTTTAATTATTTACTTAGAACTTCCAAACATAAAGGAAATCTTGGGAGGGTGCCAATGCCAAGAAGCAGTATGATAAGTGGGAGAAAGAGATGCTCATAAACAGCGGCTGATGTTGCAGCTGAGTTGGCCGTAGGCATCCCCTAGCAAAGATGTGGCGGCAAAGGAAGAAAAAAATACCCCATCTGCCTAAGGAGACCCTATGGGGGAATAGGCTTGTGTGGATTTTTCATTTCTTGGATTGCAATACAAATAACTCTTACCAGACAGATGCTTTTAAAATCTGTGACTGATCTCTCCTTGCAGACTGTTTCTTTTCTTTTCTTTTTTCTTGGAGTGAGAGGAAGCAAGGTGGCTAAATATAGTGAAGGAGGAGAATGGGACTGTGGAGGAGGGGAACAAAGTAAAGCTATTACGGTTCAACGGCCTCGCTGATTCATCACAGCGAACAATCTCCGTTTGTCTTTTTCCTCTCTCTTTGCCTACTTAATAAAACTGGGAAGAAGAACATAAATAATTATGATGTCACGTAAGAAAAAAAAAAGATACACAAACGCATTTTGCTGTCTCCATTCCCTGATCAACAAAACATGCAGGAATTATTGATGAATTATTGATGAACCAAATGAATTAAATGTTAATTGATACCAATAGAAAAATGAGTGGAGCAGAGGTAGACTTGAGGGGTATTAAAAAAGCGGCTGCAAAGGTTAATAGTCTGGAACAAGGAGTAAATCAAATCTTGGAAGAGTTTAAAGCTGTGAATGCTTGACCAAAGGTTAGAACAGTGTTTCCCAACCTTTTCGAGGTCACGGTACCCTTGACCTCACTCTTCATATCTCACGGTACCCCTGCCGCCACCCTCCACCTTCCCCTCCCATTGCCCCTGCTTGCCACACCCCCCACCTTCCCCTCCCAGGGTGAAGGGTAGCACCGGGGGGGGAGGGGTGGCGGCTGCTGACCTTGTGGCTGGCCCTGCCCCATGGGTTCAGCTCCATGTCCTTGCTGGTGCCTGTGGGAGACACCACAAAAATGAGGGGGGGCTGTAGTGTTGCCGCGGTATCCCTGGGACATGCTCACGGCACCCCAGGGTACCAGGGAATCCTGGTTGAGAATGGCTGTGTTAGAAGATAAGATGTCTAGTATGGAACTGGGAAAGAGGAGACTGTTGTTAGACTTATGTCAAAAAGACAAATACATAAGAATTTGGACATTACAAGAAGAAAACAATGAAAATACTCCTAAGAGGATCATACTACTACTGGCAGAAATGTTGGACAAGACAGAGGAAGAGATGCGTTATGAAATGGATGAGGCATTTTTGTGTAAATTCTAAATAGGCTAGAGATAAGAAAGTACCTAGAGACATTTTGGTTAGTTTTGTATGCAAGTCAACAAGAAATCTTGTGCTTCAGTCTCACTATGAGAATAAATCACTGGTGAATAGTAAAGAAATGCTGAAAGAACTGCCTTCTAAACTACTGAAGAATATAATTGTGTAACAGATGTGCTAAAGAAAAATAATATGTGTTTTAGATGGGAGATCCCTGTAGGGATTAGCTTTCAGTTTAAGGGGGTGAGAAGAAAGTTTTTGGGTGTACCGGGCACCATTTTTTTACTAATTTAAGAAAGATTTGAGTGAATATAATTGGTGAATATAATTGGAATATAATTTGAATATTCAGAATATATATTTTTTAAAAAGTTGCCATGGAATATTAATGGATTAAATGAACCTGGAAAAAGAAGAAATGTTTTCTGTTATTTGAAGAAAGGGAATTTTCATGTCATTTGTTTGCAAGAAATAATCATATTAGAGAAAATTCAGGGCATATGCCGATGACCTACTGATAATCTTAAATGATCCCTTAGAATATATAGAAAGGGTAATGGCAGTATTTGGTAGTATTATCAGACTTTGAAGTAGTAACTAGTTTAAAAATTAATAGAGAAAAATGTAAAATAATAGTGAAGAATATGATTAATAAGGAGGAAAAAAGAGTTAGAGGACAAAACTGGTTTCAAAAACAGAAGTATTAATGTATTGTTTTATAAGAACAACTGAAAAATTATGGAAAGAATTAAAGAAAATTTATTGAAAGGGGGATAAGTTATATCTACTCTCTTTTAGGTAGGATCTCTACTGTAAAGATAAACATTTTTCCTAAGATATTGTTCTTATTTCAAAGCATCCCAAATATTAACTTGGATGAACCATTTAAAAACTGGCAAAAAGACTTAATTAACCTTATATGGAGGGGTAAAAAACCAAGAGTAAACATGGAAATATTGTGTGTTATTAAAGAAGAGGACTCTCAGTTCCTAACTTAAAATTATACTACGAAGCTACCTTCTTGTATGGATTAAATAATGGATAACCTTAAGGAATAACAGATCATTACTATTAGAAAGTTATAGTTTGAGATGTGGGTGGCATACATATCTATGGTACGCTACAGAGAAAGTTAATAAACAATTCTCCCATCATGTTATCACATTTGCTTTACAGAGGTATAAATACAGGAAAAGAAATTATTTCAAAATGCCATTGTGGATCTCTCCACAATATGCTCTATTCCAGAGCAGAGCAGGAGGACAGACCAAATGAAAACTGAAAATTGATATCAGTCCTCTCTAGGAATCACTAGAAATGATGGTTTTATCACGAAGTTTTTAGTGATTCCTAGAAACACATGAGATCACTTATAGGTTCTCTCCAGAACTACTGGGTTGTTGATGACTACTCCCATACTGCTGGTAGCCAAGAACAGTCTGGAAATCCTATACAAAAGTCTTGCATATTGACGACTGTAGTATGGAGGAGACATGGATGAGGTTGAGTGAAAAAGATGGTGGACTCAAACCAATATACATCAGTTTTTTTCAGAGTTAAGAGAGATTGTACTACTCTCCAGGTAGTTTCTTCGTGCACATTGGAGAGGGTGAACCATATTGATTTTATGAAGAATAGAATTTTCAGGTATTATTCACTGTCTTAAAAACACTACAGGGCTGTGACTTGACAGAGATATACATACATACATCATATATATATAGACAAGTGTGTGGGGGGGGGGATTGCAGAATGTTGAAAACTCAGTATTCCTTAACTGTATTCGAAATCTGGCATACTGTTATATGTCACTAGGTTAGTTCTAATAAAAGGTGTTATGTGGAGTGTCTTCTTGGGGTTTTAGCCTTAACACTATACACACACACACACACACACACACACACACACACACACACACACACACACACATACACACTCGTAACTGGTATACAGCACAATTCAGAGGGCGGGTGAATCCCCCTCCAGCCAGTGCACCCTTACTCCAGTGGAAATGCCCTTTCTTCCAGTGCAAGGGGCAAATCTGCTGGAGGGGCCACTTAACTAGGCAACGCATGGGGCTAGGCAACGCATGGGGCTGCAGCATCTGACCAGGAAGTTGCTCTCACTGCCCAGGCCCTCCAGTGCAAAACTCTGCAACGATGGGGCTGAGGGACGACTGGTGGGTGGGGTTGACACTGGAGTCAGCCTCCAGTGCCCGATCAGCCCCCATGTGCCAGCAGAGCTGCCGGCAGAGATATGCCATAATTTTTTGTGGATTATCTCTGTTCTCCACCATGGGGGATTCTTTCAGGGAGGGGGGGTTTAAAACTTTCTCAGACTTCCTGCATTGCAGGAAAGCTCTGTGGAGCGGGCAAAGTTGCACTGGAGCAGGGTTGTCCTTGCCCACCCATGAGCTCTGAATTGGGCTGACAGTTAGCTGTAACGTTTCTACACTGACTTTTTGCTCCCAGTTCTTTCCCACTTGCATTGAATTTATCGTAGACTCTAAAAGTATAGCAGAAAGTCACATATATCGGTGAGTCATTTATGAAATGCAAATGACGGACTGCACTTTTTTCACAAATGCAGCACAGGTCCAAGTTTGCTTGTCTCACATTTGAGACAAGGGCACCTCTCCACCGGCAGAAATTATGCCAGTGGAGGGGAAGGGGACATTCACACGGGAGCATGTGAGCGGCCCCCGCAGAGGCCAGCACAGAAGAGGTGACTCCGCACGGAGTCGCCTCTTCTGCGTCCCCCCCCACTCACCTCGTCCTCCAGTGTCAGTCTGGAGGGTTGCAGGGACCCGCCCATGCTGCCCTCCGACCTCCAGGGGTCGAAGGGCAGCGTGGGAGGGTCTCAGTAGCCCTCCAGACCAACGCTGGAGGACGAGGTGAGTGGGGGGGGGGACGGGAATATGGTGCCGATGCGTTTCGCACCGCGCCGATGGAAAGGTGGCACTTTCCAAAAACCTCCCTCGGAAAGGGAGGTGGAAAGCAGCGCCTTCACGCCGCTCGGGGCTGCACAGGACGGCGCTGCTGCATTGCAGCAGCACTGCCTGTGCGAACAGCTGCCCAGGGGTGGCGTTTTTGCCATCCCTGGGCCACTGTAAATGGCCCGTGCGGAAAGGGCCTTTCCTTAACAGGAAAGTGAAGCTCATAATGAAGCTGTAACTTCGAATGAAAATTTATGCCCACTGCTTCCCACTTACAATCCCCGGTAGACAACTTGTGATAACTCATAATTCAAACACAACCTCTGAAAACATCTAACATGACAAGAGTGTGCCTTTTGATCTCTTGTTTTAAATTTCCAACCAGCCCTACACGGAATACCAACCTGCCTGCATTGGGCATATGTCAGAGCACGGCTTTTAGTGTTATTTTTTTCGAAACAGTCGGCATCAAGAGTTATATTTCAAAATCTGATGCCCTAAAGGTTGGTGCCTCTATCAGGGAATTACAAATGAATGCAGCCCCAGCTCATAATAGCAGGCAGAAGAATGGGTGGTTAACAACACTCCAGGGCCATTTGTTAAAAGGAGGAGAAGTAATAACATGTTCAGTAATGTAGCCCGCTAACCTAATTAAATGTGACCTCTGTCTAACATCTGTCTTTGTAATGATCTCGATGCTGTGAGGGGCCAGCTATATCCTTTATCATATGTTTAAACGCATGTTGATAACCTGTAGATGACATTTGTAATATTGCTGATTAAATATCTGAATGTAATCAGAGGTGGCTTTGTCTACTGTGCTTTAAAATGTTATGTGTTCTATTAGGGTTGGGTTTTTTTTGCGAATTTCACCTATATTTAGCTGTTTAAAACAATAGGGAAGATAAAAATGTTTTTGACCACACTCTCAACTGTTTGCTCCAAAGTCTTCCCATCAATTGGAGTGGGAATATGTTACTCTAAGTGATCTACTGAGTATAATCTGTAGCATTACATTAGTTAAACTTACAAAGCATGGATTGCTTTAAAAATTGGGATTGCCTTTGATGGAACCAGAGCCATTTAAACTCAAATACTCCCGTTTATTTGTGTTGTTGATACCTGATTTATTGAAAACGGGCTAGTGAAGAGATACCAGGGAAAGCCGATATTTTAGAAGAGATATCACAATGTGTAACAGACACCTCTGAAGATGCCAGCCACAGATGCAGACGAAACGTTAGGAACAAGATCCACCAGACCACAGCCACACAGCCCGCAAAGCCCACCACAACCAGAGATATCACAGTTTGTCCAAGATTTGTTTGTAAGGGGAGGGTCTGTGGCTCAGAAGTAGGGCCTTTTTTGCCTGCAGAACATCCCTGGTTCAATCCCTAGAATCTCCCGTTTAGAAGACCCCGGCAATAAATGGGCGTTTCCCCACTCTCCACGCCCCCCCCTATGCCGCGTGCTGCTCTCAGCGCGCGGCATCCCTGGTGCGCGCCTGGGTGGCTCCACGACCCTGCGCTCTGCGCGGGGTCATCAAAAGGCGCCATTTACAAGAGTGCTAGGGATGCCGTGCGCTGAGGGGGCGCGACAGTGGCAGCGTCGGGGCGGCTGCGCTGTCGCCGCCCCTGTCGTGGGGAGTGCCGGGGGACCCCACGCTGCTTGAGGAGAGTAGCGCGGGGCTTAAGGTAAGTGGGGAAAGGCCCAATGATGTCAGATACCTCTTCTTGAAACCCTGGAGTGATGTCAGCAGTCTGAATAGACAATGCTGACCTCGCGGGCTGATGGTCTGATTCAGAAGGAGAAGAAGAGCAGGATTTCTACCTCACTTTTCTCTACTGCAAGGAGTCTCAAAGCAACTTACAACTCCTTCCCTTCCCCACAACAGGCACCTTGTGAGGAAGGCAGGGTTGAGGGTTAATGTCCCCACTCTACACGTGAGGCTTGCTGGGTGACCTTGGTCTAGTCACACTTCTCTCAGAAGGTCAAGCCTCACGTGTCGAGTGGGGACACTAGCCTGGTTCACCAGATTAGAGTCCACCTGCTCTTAACCACTATACCACGCTGGTTCTTGTACCTGTTTGTGCGGATGCTAATGTGGGTGTGTAAGTATTGAAATCTACAGTGGGAATAATTGACTAATTGTGCTGCTGGAAATGTGTGTGCCTGTGTGTGTCTTCGTAAGCGACCTAGTCAGATCTATCAGCGTTTTAATATAAATGACAACACAAACCAGCGTGGGCCCATAACTTTGTCACTACTTTTGCTAGTCTAGGAAGCAAGACAAAGGGGGTGATGGAGAAGGGACGGGGTTCTACTGTGGCCAGATTTTTTTTATTATTAGTTTGCATGAATTGAGAAAAAGACTGGAGATGAAGGGTGTCAGATGAAGGCGGATAAGACCAGGGTACCACCAACTTAAAAACAGATATAGACTCAACACAAAACAACCTCTGTTGGGTGGGAGAGAATTTGCAGGAAGGGGGCTTTGAAGTTTGCAGGAGAGGCCTTTAGAAATGGCCATCTATTATACTAACAGCCTCAACCATTTGTTAAAAGTGCTGTGAGTAATAAACGATCTCGGCTGGGCGAAGCTTGGTGTTCTTGGAGTAACTTGACTGTGCACATCTCTGGCTGCAATGGGCTGCCCTTCTACCTCCTGGTCTCATATAGGGGTCTGCAACCTGCGGCCAATTGGCCATGCTGGCAGGGACTGATGGGATTTGTAGTCCATGAACATCTGGAGAGCCGCAGGTTGCAGACCCCATATATTGATAGTGAGGAACCAGTCCTGCAACAGAAAGCTTATGCAAGGATATCTGTGGTTTTTAACCATTGATGTTTGTCATGTACTTACCCCATTTGTGTTGAGTTCTGCTCCTATGTATATTCAGTTCTGTTTTGGCCTTTGGCCTGTCTTTCTGGGCCTTTCCCCACTTCCCTTAAGCCCCGCGCTACTTGAGGAGAGTAGCGCGGGGTCCCCCGGCACTCCCCACGAGAGGGGCGGCGACAGCACAGCTGCCCCGACGCTGCCGCTGCCGCGCCCCCTCAGCACACGGCATCCCTGGCGCTCTTGCAAAAGGTGATACTGAAAGATATAAGGCCAGCCAAGCCTAAAAAACAAGGACTGTATATATAGGGATACAAGGCAAAGTGGTATAAGCAGTTAGTTTGAGTGTAATTTCAACAGATACTTCATATAACCGTTCATAAAGATTATTCATACAGATATATTGTGGTTATTTAACTGGATAGAAAGGCAATAAACACACATATAATGAGAGCATGTCATAAACATTGTCCATGAGGCACGAAACCTGCAATAGTCATATTGCGTTCCAGTCAGTAGAAAGAGTCAGTACCTCCAAAAATCCAATGAATCAAAAATATTTAGATGAGTTGTGGTAGTTGGCAGCAACAGCTCCAGCAAGTGATGAAGAAACTACGGCGACAGCAGCCACATTCGCAGAACGCGTTGCGCGCTAGTCCACGTTTTCAATAGAAATTTCTTCAGTGCGTTCAGGTAATTCTATTAGAAATAGAGATTGAATTCTCTTATTTATGTGTTTAGCTAAGTAAAGCAGCATACAGCTTCTACCTTCAGTGAATCATCTAGTTACCATCTAGGTGCCTTTTGATGACCCCGCACAGAGCGCGGGGTCGTGGGGACGCCCGGGGACGCGCCTGGGATGCCACGCGCTGAGAGCAGCGCGCGGCATAAGGGGGGATCAGGGTGAGTGTGGAAATGCCCCAAGATGTGGTGGGCCATGGCTGTTTCAGCGCCCCCATGCTGCCTCCAAAAGGGCCTTTTGGTGCCACAGTGAGCAGGGAAAAGCCCTGGACCTTCCAAAATGCCCCATGGGGCTTTTTTGGCAGAAAGTATGGTGTACGTCCAAGGTACACCACACAACTTGCCCTTAACCCTGGGAGGGAGCCAACTAATGTCGACTCCACCCCTGGGAACATCTTGGCTTACCTCCCCCCTCCCATGCTGACATCAAAGCAAGATGTCAGCACATCCCTGTCACGGCCTGAACTTCCAGATTTTTGAGCGGCAGGACTACGGGACATGTGGTTTCCAGTGCTTCTGCTCCCTTCGGCAGGGTAAGTGTCCCAGGGAGGGCAAAAGCACTGGTGCAAAACCACGTCATTACCTATATCCCTTTCAGCCCCCCCCCCCCTTTGGATGGGGCTGAAAGAAGAAGAGTGCTAACTTTGATACTCAAAGGGAAGAGTGCTAACTTTGATACGCAAAAGCCTGGAATTGGAGCCTTGACACAGGATTTGGTACAAAGACTGCTTAATCCAGTCGTCAAACAGCTTACTGGAAACGGTGACAGAAAATATGGACTGGTGCAGGCGTCTTCTTTCCCATTTCTTGTAAGTGGAGTTGAGCATGACAGGAAGCAGCTGGATGTGCTGCAGATAGGTATCATCCCCCAGTTCATTTCATAAATTTATTTATTTCATAAATTTATTGATGTTCACGGTGCCGAGAGAATTTGTCCATGTGTTTGCTATTGTCGCGTGAGTTATTGCTCCTCCGAAATGCTGTTCTGATGAAAAAGAGAAAATGACACGAGAAGAGTGAATCATAAATGATGTATTTGACACTTTTGTTGAATCATGACTATTGCTAAGAGTGTTGTATTGGCGACTTGTTTTCCAACTCAACTAAAAACTCAACGGTAGATGTCTGTCTGTCACATCCTTTTGATAAAATCAAAGTAAACGTCTGACGGCAATTCTATGCAAAGTTACACTCTTCTATGTCCATTGAACTCCCAGAAGGGTGCAACTCTTCCCTATTTGAAATGATGGAAATGCTGTCCATGTGCCCCCTTAACCATTCCCATTCACGTTTCTCACCTCCATTGCCCCCAAACTGTGTCTCAAGATGACTACTGCAGGGCATAGCAGCTTTAAGTTAAACAGCTTTGTAGTTGGCCAGACTTGCGGGGTTGGAAAAAAAATGGGCTGAATTTGGAGTTCATTGAGGACTTCTGATTTGGCATGCTTCTGCCTCTGTCACAAGAATGTTCAGTGCTTGGTATCTGGAAGCCGAGAGAAAAACATTTGTCCTCCAAACAGCCCAGTAAGACAGAAAAGCCAAAATGTTCCCCATTTTGAAGATAACCAAGCAAACGCTGAAAGGTTGAGTAACTACTCAAATCCTCCTTTATCAGAGCCAAATGCATGAAAGAAAAGTTTGGAATATAGTCTCTTCCTTTCAGATCAGATTTGGCAGTGAGAAAGCACACGGGGAGCACTAGCAAGCAGTGAAAAATTCATCCCCCATAGCTGTTTTTGCTTCAAAACCCTAAAAGACTCCTTTACAAAATAATAGTAGGCTTTCTGCTTACTGCGGATGTTTGTGAATTGGAAAGGCTGGATTGGCATTTCCATATCTATATTCATCGGTACGGCAACCCAAGCTCTGATAGGAGTCATCATGTCATCAGCAGCCTCTATGCTTGGTGCAGAAATTATTGTTGCCAGAGTTATCAGTTTCCCAAGGACTTAAGCAGACATTATAGCAGTGATGGCGAACCTTTTTGAGACCGAGTGCCCAAATTGCAACCCAAACCCCACTTATTTATCGCAAAGTTCCAACCCGGCAATTTAACCTGAATGCTGAGGTTTTAGTTTAGAAAAAACCCAGTTGGCTCCCTCTTCCTCTGCCCCACCCGCTCACGCAGGGGCCAGCCTGCTCTAACCTCCAGGAAGTCCCGCGTGCACCGCCCTGTGCCTCTCTAGCATCTCTGGGTTAATCCCACTGCGACGTGAACACCGCCAAGCTCCCCGGTGAACATAACCAAGTTTGTTTGCCTACCTTCCACTTCCTTGTTCAATTCCTGCTGGGAGAAACTGCTGTTGCGTGGATGGGGAAAGCGAGGAGGAGTGAGGAAAGCAAAATATATGTGAATTCCCTTTCCCTGCAAAAAGGAGGGATTTGCATTTTGCCAGGTTTCAAAAAAACGTGGGGCTGCTCTAATATGTGGCACAATGAGTTTGGGAGGGGAAAACATACACAACTAAGAATCCAATTCGAAGGGAATGTACATTGACTGTGAGGCAGATCGCAAGTGCATAAATGGCCAATGTGTTCACTCTTTATAATGGACAAGTGTTCTATTATTTAAATAGAAGTCTATATGTTTACCCAGTTTAAGAGGCCCAGCTTGAATCTGCTCGAAACATGCTAATTATAAACATATTCTCATAAACAGCAGATGAACAAAGAAGCTTGTTTTTCCATTGTCCAAGTCCAGACTGCCACTGGGACTCTGGTGACGCAACAGCCCACCCTATAAATAAGTTCCACAGCTAGATCAGAAAGCAGAATCCTAGTCTAGCCTTCTGCCTACCATGACAATTCTCTTTGTGCAGGTAAATGGTATGGAACAGCATTCCGTGATGTGAGTCCCCTGCATGAGCAAAAAATGGTACAGTCGAGAGACAGAGTTACCTGTTTATTTATGTGGAAAGGGCCAAACTACATGATACTGGTCATGCAGCTGAAAAATAGGGCAGATAATTTCCCCATGCCATTAAAGCTCAGAAAAATGGAGCAGGAGTGATAAGGAGACACACACACACACACACCCCGCACACACACATACACTCCCATGAACACCAGGTGCTGAGCTGAATTGGAATCCTGCTGATTTGCTGGGCATCTTACCAAGTTTTGCTCTGTCCTGGAAACAGAAGAGCACCAGAAAGGAGGATATCAGCTAAGCAGCACATAGCAAAAGCCTATCAAAGAAAAGCTTTACACAAAAAACCCCTCAACCAATAGCAGATTTTTATTTGCCTGCCTGCCTGCCTGCCTGCCTGCCTGCCTGCCTGCCTGCCTGCCTGCCTGCCTGCCTGCCTGCGTGAGAGAGAGAGAGAGGAAAGAGAGAGAGAGAGAGAGAGAGAGATCTTTCCAGGGTCCTCTACAGACCACATGAACTACTCCATGGCTACTAGTGAGTTTCCAGTAACTCACATCTAGCCTAGAATGACGTCTGCCAGATAGATGCCACTGCCCTGCTTACTGAACCTCAGAGGAATAAAAGGAGTCATTTAATATTCAGGGGAACCATTTCTAGAAGTGATTCTGCTCTCTTGAATGCTATGCCTCTTTCAATGCATGATCATCTTTCATGACAAGTAGCACCAGCCATGTAGGGCATGTGGTTTGACTTCACTATCAACCATGATGGAATCAACTTTCTCATTCTTTTAGTTTATGCTTCAAGTTTCCTTTCAACAAGCCCTATTCTTTGACATATATGTATGCACAAGAGCTGCTGCACAAAATATGATTGAATCAAGCCCTTGAACTTAATAAAAATCCCAGTTCTAAAGAAGGGCAATACATTTTGGGTATTCCCTCCTTCCTTCCTAACCTCCTACGCAGTGGCGTAGGAGGTTAAGAGCTCGTGTATCTAATCTGGAGGAACCGGGTTTGATTCCCCGCTCTGCCGCCTGAGCTGTGGAGGCTTATCTGGGGAATTCAGATTAGCCTGTACACTGCCACACACGCCAGCTGGGGGACCTTGGGCTAGTCACAGCTTCTCGGAGCTCTTTCAGCCCCACCTACCTCACAGGGTGTTTGTTGTGAGGGGGGAAGGGCAAGGAGATCATAAGCCCCTTTGAGTCTCCTGCAGGAGAGAAAGGGGGGATATAAATCCAAACTCTTCTTCTTCCTTCCTTCCTTCCTTCCTTCCTTCCTTCCTTCCTTCCTTCCTTCCTTCCTTCCTTCCTTCCTTCCTTCCTTCCTTCCTTCCTTCCTTCCTTCCTTCCTTCCTTCCTTCCTTCTCTCTTGTAATTTCTCTTTTTTGGGAGGTGATATAGCATTTTTGCACATCACATGCATGATTAAATCCCTGCTTTCATATGCCACAGGTCGTCAATTCAGTACTAGTAATAGATGTCTTTTTCTTTCACAGTATTATGGATTTTTCCGCCTTTACCTCGGAATTTCAGTAATCCATTTTATCAGCAGATTTCTCCTGATTTATAGTTTGCGTTCTATGCAAAACCACGTAGTCTTCTGTCAGTAAGAACTATCATTATCTTGTAAACCACCTCTGCTTTTTTTATTGAAATTTGTAGTGTTGTATCCCAGTCCCCCATCATTTGGAGGAAAGCTTATTTGCATAGGATCGTTATTTATTACACACATTCTCTGAATAATCTGCCACTGTAGCTGGGAAAATTGCAATATAATTTCACAGCCCTTCTTTGGACGTTTCGCCGGTTGGGAGCTGCAGTTTCCGAGTTATGTCCTTCAGACTATAAATAATGTGTTAGTGCATAATTTAAATGTGACCCAGCTTTGTGAGACCGAAGCCTCACCAAATTAATATTTTTGAGTCATTTATGAAACATCGAGCTGCTTTTGAGAGGGAGACGTTTGTTATTCGTTAAGATTTTATTGAAGTTTTGGGAAGATTAACGGCTACAGATAAGGAGCATCAAAGACAGACAGTTCCTCTTGTTGATCATGGTAGAGTAGGTTGGGACTGCAGAGTGTTAGGTTCAAATCCCCCATACTCCCTTGAAGAACTACTAGTTTTCTTGGGCCACTTCCTGGGCGTTTCCCCACTCTCCAGGATCTCCCCTATGCGTTTCCTTGCCGCGCTGCTCTCGGTGCAAGCGAGGGTCATCAAAAGGCGCTTTTCCTTTACAAGAGAGCGCCAGGGGATGCCAAAGCACGCTTTGAGGGGGGCGCTGACAACTTGGCAGCTGGCGTCGAGGCGGCTGCACTTTTGTCGCCCGCTTTCGCTGTAGATTAAGGGGAAGTAGCCCGGGGGACCTGGCAGCTACTCTTTTGAAGAGAGTAGTTCGGGGCTTAAGGTAAGTGGGGAAAGGCCCCCTGTTCATTTAAATGAAGGAGAAAAGCAAATCAGGTTGGGAAGAGGAATTAAACCCTGACTTTTATAGAAGTTTCCCAACATAGACCACATGCCCACAAACCTCTCCCACGATTTATTGTTTACCCAGCTGGGGATCATATATCTATATATATTCACCTGAGAACATGTTGCATCTTCAGAGGATTTAAATTGGAAAAAGATCACGCATGTGGGGGTGTTAAGCTTGTTTCTTCAGCGTTATATAGACCCCCTCCTCCTTCATCTGTTTTCAAAACTTTAGGAAAGGAGCCCACCGGAAATCCTGATAACTGATTTCTCAGTCATATCTAATGAGATCTTGTGGAGTAGCGCAGGGGCACCAGTTGGCTTCATGGAGATATGACGGTTGGGGTGTGTGAATTCAGGCAAATCTGCCCCTCTGTCCACTACAGCACACTGACAGAGAAGTATTCCCCACCTCACCCCGCCCTCAAAACAAAGAAAAGTCAGATTTAGCAGTTCTCACTTTTTGTTTGGAAAGCTGTTTCTGTCTAACAAAAGAAAACCACAGGTGTTCTTTGTTATGCATGGCATGTTTGTGACGTATGTTTGAGTGGGTACATAAATAAAGAAAACAAATTAATTTTCTGTGATTGTCCTGCTGTTGAAACTCAGTGACTGGAAAAGCAAATTTGTGTTTGGAGTGCTGGGGGGGGGGGGTGCGCGCGCACGCATATTTCAGCTATGTGTTTCTGATGGACTGTACCGTGCGGCTGAAGTTGTAGAAGAAATAAACATAAAGAATGCTCCTTGCTTACCAAACATTTTAAAAAATCTGTAATCATTGTAAGCACAGAGGTGCTATGGAAAGCATCACAATCCTTTGTGCAGCTGTAAGTTGTGACAGAAAATAGGATTTGTAGTCTGGGATCTAAACAGTGTTTTACTGTATTACTTTTGACCACTGAGGAAGGCCAGTTGGCTGAAATGCATCTGTTTTTAAGGGTTCAAAAGGGGTCCAATAAGACCCTTGTAATTGTGATATTGTATTAAAATGTAGGCTACCATGGGCCTTTTACAAATGTAGATGGTTTCAATTTGTAATAAACACATTTCAGTTTTTGATATTCAAACACTTTTATATTTTGTGACCCCTTAAACAATTTCATGACCTGTCGAAGGCTTTCACTGCTGGATTCAACTGGTTGTGGTGGGTTTTCCGGGCTGTGTGGCCATGGTCTGGTGGATATTGTTCCTAACGTTTTGCCTTCATCTGTGGCAGGCATCTTCAGAGGTGTATCACACTGTGTCCACTGTAGTGGACAGAGGGGCAGCGCAACTGGACACAGTATGTAACAGACTTCCCTCTGTGATACACCTCTGAAGATGCCAGCCACAGATGCAGGCGAAACGTTAGGAACAAGATCCACCAGACCACGGCCACACAGCCCGGAAAACCCACCACAACCAATTTCTTGACCTTTTAGGTACTTCATTCTAGGTACACCAGGTTTGGGTAGCCACCTTCACTCACATTGCAAGGAGGGATCAAGTTAAGCATACCACAGCAGGGGTAGATTGGGCCTAGGGCTGCAGACCTAGCACCAGGGAGGGCCGTACCAGCTGCACAACAGTGGTTTTGCCCCTCTGTCGAGGCATATGCCCTGGAGAGTGTAAATCTGCCAGCGCAACTGCACATCACTTTCATGGGTGGATTCACCCCCCTCTTTGGATGCAGTCGCAAATCAACAGACATGGATTTCAAGGGGGAAGCAGACCGTTCCTTATAATGTTTAGAATAAGTATACCTCAGATGTTGTATATTCCAGCTGTGAGCTGCAAGCCCCCATTGACTCCTTGTTCCCACACAGTCCTGTGCAAAGCTACTGCTACTTGCTGAGACTGGGTTACACCAGCATCTGAGACTTGTGCAGTGCTGGCAGGCTGTGCGTTCCTAGAGAAAATCTGGCATCTATCAGTGCTTGGGCCCCTGTAGTAACACTGAACTGATTTGCAGTAGCACAATGCACTGGGGCTGTATACGGCACCCAAACCCCAGCATATCCCCCAACCCATTCTTATAAAGGCTCTAAATGAAGTGAGTAATTAAATAAATAGGCTGTTTCAAATTAAAATTAAGTGTGCCAGAATCCCGTTGTTAACAGATTCAAAATCAACTGTGCATTACAAAAAAAAGTTATCATCATACTTATATTTTTGAGAAGTGCCTCATTTTTAGTATCTTAGAATTGATTGTTTCAGTCTTAGAATCCAGACATTTTCTCTGTGTGTGTGCACATAATCAAATTCCTTTTCCTGTTTCTGGTATAGTGGTAATTCAAGGCAATTAGTTGGGAAATGTTCAGCTATAAATGAGTTGTTTATGGCTTACTGTATATCTCCGGTTCCAGAGGCTGGAAATAATTGGCTCTAAGCTGAGCGTTGCACGTGTGTGCGTCTTAGTGCAGGGCTGGAGCAGCAATGCAGCACCACAACCTGTTTGCTGGCACACAGAGGCGTATCAGGGGAAATGGTGCCCGGGGACAATACCTGCCCTGAGTGCCCCCCTGCCCCGGCCTCCCGTGCTCGGGGTGGGAGGCAGGGGTGGCTCAGATGGACACTGCAGCAGCACCCATGGGAGCCACCCCTAGCATCCCTGCAGGCCACCTCCTGCCCTCCCCAGGCCCTTGGACATTGGGGGTGGCTCTGATGGGCATCAGGGGGAAGAGGGGGTGGGGGCCATTTTTCGACTCCCCCACCATTGCACCCAGGGACATTTGACCCCCGTTTCCCACTGCAGATACGCCACTGCTAGCACATCTCTGCTGTGATGACTCAATGTTGCTGCTGCATCCCTTAGTATAAGGCAGTTTGCACCAGGGTTCTGTTATGAAGCAGAAGAAAAAACCCTTGAAAGTTTTTGTGTGTGTTCACAGTAGGATGGAAACAAAGAGCAGCAGAGATTTAGGTAGCATTTGCAACATTATTTCTCTGTCATTGTATATGTCTTGTTTGCCATTTGAAGTGGGCATGCCATTGACTGCAGTTTGGCTATATGTGCACTCAAGAGGCTTCAGACACTTGGAAAATGTTGTGTATAGCAAAACAATTGAGAGATCTCTGACATTTCTACATTGCTTAAGTCTTTAATGCAGTAGGTGATCCTTACACCAGGGGCACCACAAGTGCTTTTAGAAAGTGGGCAGGACTAGGTGGGACTTTTGCCCACCAGGGCTTCTGATTGGCTATTCAGACTAAAAGGCAGAGGCTTATCTAGAAAAAAAGTGGCCTGGTGCAAAATTTGAGGGGCCCCCCTTGGTATTGACGGGTGCCCTCCCCCATCATGACTAACAACATTTTATTGCACCAGGTCTTGAAGTCAGTGTATGAACCCGGGGGGATGGAGGAGTGGTGTGGGGGGGGGGGCGATTTTCCGTTTTGACTCACCAGTCCTTCCTGGAGGCATCATAATCAAGATTGATGACATAGCATATTTCAGGACATTTGCAGGGTCTAGTATAAAGGAAGAAAATGCAAATTACATTAAAGTTTAACCATGCAAGAAATGATGGTGTTCCACAGAGCAATATGGAGTAACTTAATATTGGATCTTGCTGGCATCAGCAGAGTGGGCATCAACTATGTGTCCCAGTGTTTGGTAATCATGATTAGACCAATATGACTTATATAAAATATTGTTATATTCGGTCAGGCCATGGAGCCATCTAGTCCAGTGCAAGCCCTGTACAGATGATCCCTCTGTATGTTGACTAAAGGTGCAGAGAAGGACACCTCTCTAGTATGTCTGTCTAGAAGTGGGCTCAGTGCCCCTCCCAGTGTCCTTCCTGGACTCCAACTCACCTCCAGGTCTGAAGAACACCACAGATCATCAGGATCCCCTCCCCGTAGGACAGGGAGCCACCAATGCCAAGAAGCAATGCCAGCCTCCCCGAGGGCAGAAGACTTGTGGCTGAGCTAGCCGCAGGCCAAGCTGGATGGGCCTGCAAGGCCACTGGCAGGGGAGGCAGCAGATGGCCCGTCTCAGCTGGCACACAGCAGGCCAGTTTCTCCTGGTGACCCAGGCCTGCAGCCCCGAATGGGGCACAACAGTCACACCCCCACTCGGCCAGAAAGGGACTGAGCCCAGCCCTCCACTCCAGCCAGGAGGCGGGGAAAGTAGGGCACCCACCTGCCGAGGCTCAGGGAGGGCGCAGTCGAGGAAGAGAGCTGGGGGAAGCAGCTGGCAGGCCAGGTGGAGGGGAAGGAGGAGTGGTTCGGGTGTAATTTTCTGCCCCCCACGTAACTGAATGGCCACTACCCAGAGGCATTTGCCCCCACATATTCCCATGGGCGGTACACCACTGCTAAAAGGCATCCTGTTAAACAGAATTTCTGCCTGAAGCATTATTTATTTATTTATTTATTTATTTATTTATTTATTTTATTTTTTAAACTTTTATACCGCCCCATCCTCTAGGGGCTCTTTATATATAGAGCTTTTTATATAGTTTTATTGGAGTTTTATATCACCTCACTCCCTGAAATTGTGTGGTTGGCCCTGCATCCTGTGACAGGCATTTGGGGTTGTACATGCTACCCAATGTCAGAATCACAAAGATGCTCACTGGCCCAAGAAAGTAGGCATCCTAGTTTTACACAAAAACCCTCTAAGTGTCTGAGATGAGCAGGAGCAGTCAAAGATATACTGACTTATCTGAGCCCACCAAGAAGTTCATGGCAGAGATTAAATATGAGCCAGAGAAGTTTTGGTTTGCAGTTCAGCCTAGGTGCCCATATGCTCTACTTTTCCAAACAGATGAAAGTACCCTGAATTTGCCCTTGTGCGTATTATTGTGATGGCAGTGAGAGCAAACGTGGTCGATCCTGTCCGGAAAGCATCTCATCAGCACAGAGCAGGCTGACATTTGGCTGGGAGGATGGTGCCAACAGGAATATATTGGAATTAGATATGTGAGTGGATTTATCACCCTGTGACTCACCCCGCCTGTTCATGTGAGATGGTGGTGGTTGTCATGTTGTATTTTCTTTCTCGTTCAGGTTAACACCTCAAAGATGATTAGCAGCTTTAAAGGGTGTGATTTAGTGTGTACAATCAGTATTAAAATATGCAGCAGCGTTTTGTTAAGTGGAGTTCTTTTTAAGGCACACGCCTGCAAGGGAAGACTGCCAGACACTTCGGAAGAACATTCTCTCCAGGCCAATAAGGTGCTGCTATAAACGGTTTGCGTTTGAAGGGTTAACAAAAGATTCATAACAGCTAAAGCAAAAATGGGGCTGTTGAGTCAGAGATTAAAAATATTTGATTTTCATACTTTAAAAAAATATAATTTTATTATTAAATATCAACGCAAACATCACAAATGGTTGTAGGAATTCGGAAAGTTTTTTAAGTTTTATTTCCATGTCAGTGACAAATGTTGTTATCTGATTTGGTCCTTTGCCAAATTTTCTATTAGCTAGAACCCCATCTGGAACAGGGGATATCCATTTCCCTGGTCAGACCTTCCTTCACCAGTTGCATCTCCACTGTGTTAGGATTAAGTTTCATTTTGTTAGCCTTCATCCACTCCAAAACTGCCTCCAAGACCTGTACACAGCTTCCACAGCCTCCTGGTACCATGAGATACAGCTGAGTGTCATCTGCATATTGTTGGCAACCCTTCCCAAATTTCTGCATGACCTCTCTGAGCAGCCTCATATAGATGGGCAGAGCAGCAGTCCTCCAATCCCACAATGTGAAATCTACCCTCAAGGTAAGGCAGGAACCACCAGGGAATAGTGCCTCCCAGCTGCAGCCTTGAAAAGCAATCCATACCATGATCAATGGTATTAAAAGCTGCTCAGAGGTCCAGGAGAATTAACACGCTCCCCCCTCCCCCCCTTTTCCATCTCCTGGAGCATGCCATCCACCAGAGTTCCTTACATCCCATAGCAGGCCTAAAAGACTATTTTATGATCCTTAAGCAGGCCTAAAACCAGACTGGAGTGAATCTAAACAATCAGCTTTATCAAGGAATTTGTCAGCGTTCAAAACACCTTGCTCAAGGATGGTACATTTGAGACTGGACAGTAGTTATTCAGGTTTCTTGGGACCAAAGCAGATTTTATTTCTGCTGGTAAAAAAGCAAGAATGGGTCCTCTGAGTCCACCCAAAAAGAACTTTGATGGGGGTCACAGGACCTGCATGTACAACAATATGTGAACGATGCTGTGGTATGAAGGGCAATTGGGTGAGATTCTTGGAAAACGTTGGTTGAATCCGATCCTTTGTATTTCTACTAACTAAGTGAGGTGATTTGGTACAATTGAATCACCTTATCCCCCCCCCCCCAAAGCTATATTGACCAGGGCGGGGGGCAATTTACTGACCCTTGGCACTGAAAAAGCTGGACATGATTATGGTTTTTTGGCTGGAGGGGCAAGAGCTTCAACTGGACACTGAAGCACCCTGTGCTGCAGTTTCCCAGGTCTCCAGTCTAGCATTTAGTTGAAGTTCTCCTCTCACACTGCCACTGCCCCCCCCCCCCCACCACTGATGTTTCCTTTGTGCAAGTAAACTTGAGAAATGGCGTTTGGAGTGCACAATCTTTTTAATCTGGTAATATTCAGGTTCAACTTTTAGCAAAGCCCCCCTCCCCCCAAACAAATTGGCTAAAAAGCTGAATAAAGCCAATGATTATCGGCTTCATTCAGCTTTACCGAAAATTTCCAGGTTTTAAAAACCCAAACCTGAAATTTACCGAATAAAGAAAGATGGTGCTCACCACAAATTTCTGCCAGATCTTATTAAGGCCAGCCCCAATTTCTGCAGTTGCTGGGTAGAGCTTTGTTGTCTCTGCCCCTGCATATTTTTCACTTGTAATTTTACCTTTTGTTTGTTCGTTCCCATATATATTCTCTTGGGCCTTTGTGGTCAAATTTCCTTGAACAAAGTAATGTTTGTTTTCTATTGCTAAAGTGATTGATCACCTGGCTGTCATATTGCTGCATTTTTATTCAGCTGCACACTCTGTAAGAATTAGTCATGTGCCTTATTGCCGTTTGCCAGAGTATTAGCTTTCCCTCGAAATGTGTATTCATTCATCTTTAACCTCTTCTGGGCTGTGATTTAAATCAGGGTTCATGCATGCATGTTAAAACTTGATTTCTCTGCACTTGTACTGCACTTACTGATTGGAGGACAAACATGTGAACTAGGGTTGCCGATCCCAGGTTGTGAAATTTCACGAGAGTTGGGGGTGGATCCTGGGGGCACAATTTGGGCAGGGGAGGGACCTTAGCAGTGTATAATGTGTAAATTCCACACTCAAAAGCAGCTATTTCCTCTTCAGGAACTGATCTCTGCTTTCTGGTGATCAGTTATAATTCTGAGAGATCTCCAAGGCCCACCAGGGGGTCAACATTGAACCCTACTGTGAACTGATTTGTCACTGACAACCCTTGTTACTGTTTACCCTTCCTTCCTTCCTTCCTTCCTTCCTTCCTTCCTTCCTTCCTTCCTTCCTTCCTTCCTTCCTTCCTTCCTTCCTTCCTTCCTTCCTTCCTTCCTTCCTTCCTTCCTTCCTTCCTTCCTTCCTTCCTTCCTTCTGCTAATTGCTTCCCCCAGTGCAGAAACATATTGTACATTTCTTGGAACAGATATCTCTATTTATTGCTTACGTTATTCTTCATTGAGCCACCCGCAAACATAGTAACATTATGTGAAATTCTTCCTCCTATTAATGAAGTAGATGTCCCTCCTTGCTGACATGTTTAATGCCAGCATGGTGTAATGGTTAAGAGTGGTCAACTCTAATCTGGCAAACCAGGTTTTATTCCCCCTCCTACACATAAAGCCTGCTGGGCAACCTTTGTCCCTCAGAGTTCTCCCAGAACTCTATCAGCCCCACCTACCTCGCAAGTTGTCTGTTGTGGGGAGGGGAAGGAGTTTGTAAGCAGCTTTGAGACGCCTTTCGGCTGAGAAAAGCCAGGTATAAATCCAACACTTCTTCTTCATGTAGGTCCCGGCCAATGGTAGATTCTAGGAGTCTGCAGGAAAATCTGGAAAGGAGTCCTTTATTTAGTATGGCAAAATCAGACTGAGACGATTCTGAGGACAGCCAATAGCAGCAGACAAAATCAAACATGAGACGATTCTGAGGACAGCCAATAGCAGCAGACAAAATCAGACTGAGACGATTCTGAGGACAGCCGATAGCAGCAGACAACATCAGACATGAGACGATTCTGAGGACAGCCAATAGCAGCAGACAAAATCAGACTGAGACAATTCTGAGGACAGCCAATAGCAGCAGTCAAAATCAGACATGAGGCAATTCTGAGGGCAGCCGATAGCAGCAGAGGGCAGTGAGCAAGCATAAGGAGAGGAATCGTGGCCGGAGGAAAAGGGGGTTACCCTGACAGCTGAAAGCAGATGGGCTGCATCCAATGGGGTGTGCCTGAGGACTGAGTTTAAAAACACAGAGCTCCCCAGCACCTGTCTTGCTTGGCTGCGAGTGGAAGACTCAATACATGGGGGAGGGGAATTGAAAAGAACATGAGCAAAACAACAACCCCTTTAGACTACCACAAAACCAGCAGCCCATGTGCGTTAAAGTAGCATTCAGTCATTTAACTTGAGTATATTGCGGATTTTTTTTTAAAGGAACATAGACAGTATTTTCTGTAAATTTCGAACGGAATATATTTACATATCTTATTGGGCACAAAAGGAATAAACGCTAGACGCCTTGGGAATGGCGAAGGGAAACATGAAGGTTTGTACAGAAATAATAATAGTGAGGGGAGCTTGGGCGAAGATTAGGATGCAGGGAGGAGTGACAGTTGGTTTGTCAGATAAAGGACAGCTATATCGAAAACAGACATGTTTCTGAATCGGAGTGGAAAACCGACAGTGCTGTAAGATAGGCAACAGAAGACCGGGGAAGAAGATAAAAACATGCCAACAAAGAAAAATATGACATAAAAGAAAGAAAGCAATGCTTTGAAGCTCGTACTGGAAGGACGGCAGAAAATGAGGTGCTGACAAGGTAGAAAACCATAGCTCAGGTATCCATATTTAAATAGGGTTGCCAGCAGCCAGGTGGGACTTCAAGATCTCCTGGACCAGGGATGTCAAGCTCGCGGCCCTCCAGATGTTCATGAACTACAATTTCCATCCGTCCCTCGCAACACGAACATTGGCTATACTGGCAAGGGCTGATGGAAATTGTAGCTCATGAACATCTGGAGGGCTGCGAGTTTCACACCTGTATCCTGGACCTACCACTGATCTGCATACTACAGAGATCAGTTCCTCAGGGGGAAAAAGGCTGCTTTGTAGGGTAGACTTCCCCTCCACAGGCTCCACCCCCCTCCACAGGCTCCACCCCTAAATCTCTAGGAATTTCCAGTTCTGAAACTGGCAGCCCTACCAAGTTAGGAGGCTCATTTATAACAACAACCCCTTTAGCCTGAAAATAAACTGTGGGATGGAGCATTGTGGGGTTTCCGGGCTATATGGCCATGTTCCAGTAGCATTTCCTCCTGACGTTTCGCCTGCATCTGTGGCTGGCACCTTCAGAGATGCAGGCGAAATGTCAGGAGAAAATGCTACTGCAACACGGCCATACAGCCTGGAAACCCCACAACGTACCAGTGATTCTGGCCGTGAAAGCCTTCAACAAATTGTGGGATCTTAGAGAGAAATTCAAAATTTGAGTGCAGAGGTAAAAAAAAAATGCTGACAGCAGCACAAATATTTCAGGAGCGGGGGGAAAGCGCAGCCAGCAATTTGGAAAGTTAAGACGATATACTAAGTCAAAGAAAGAATTGTGTGTAAAAAGCTTGGAGAAATCAACATAGACTCACAAAAAGGCCAATGAGGGGAGAAAATTGTATGAGTTTCTATGTTCTCAACAGTGAGCAATTTACAGTCTTAATGGAATATACTCAATGAAAGAATTGTACAAATAAGAAATACCAATAAGAAATTTAGTGCAATGTAAAGGCTGTTTGCATAGCTCCCACAAATACAACTATGGCAGCCAGGACAAGCATTGAGAAGGCAAAAAACAATACTCAGTTCAAATTAAAGTTCACCAAAATATTAATGCAATTTTAGAGTAGCATGGCATATAGATGTATGTGACACAGAAAATAAATTATGACCATCTCTAAAGTATGTTGACCATGTTTGAATAAATATTTTCAAGACAGAGTAAAAATATACAGCAATATCAAAAGTTTAGCCTATATGCTGAGGGTAAATGAGGAATTGATAATTGATACTCGCCAGTATAAAAAAGCAAAAAAGCAACATAGGAATAGCAGCAGTGGCGTAGGACATAGGTGTCAAACTCGCAACCCTCCAGATGTTATGGACTACAGTTCTCATCATCCCCTGCCAGCATGATGCTGGCAGGGAATGATTGGAACTGAAGTCCATAACATCTGGAGGGCCGCGAGTTTGACACCTGTGGCGTAGGAGGTTAAGAGCTCGTGTATCTAATCTGGAGGAACCGTGTTTGATTCTCCGCTCTGCCACCTGAGCTGTGGAGGCTTAACTGGGGAATTCAGATTAGCCTGTACACTCCCACACATGCCAGCTGGGTGACCTTGGGCTAGTCACAGCTTCTCGAAGCTCTCTCAGCCCCACCTGCCTCACAGGGTGTTTGTTGTGAGGGGGGAAGGGCAAGGAGATTGTCAGCCCCTTTGAGTCTCCTACAGGAGAGAAAGGGGGGATATAAATCCAAACTCTTCTTCTTCTTCATGACATAATAAACAAGAATTGTGAAAAATAGCCAGTCCAAGACTGTGACAGTTATATATTTTAGGTACATCAGAGGCAAACTAAAAATTCAAACGTAAATCAAGATTTACCATATAGCTTAACTTTACTAATACTAAAAATAGAAGACAATATGAAGAGACAGAGGCAAATAAGGGAGGTGCCGCAGCTTGACCAAATAGGTGCGTCAGAATAGGAGACAGAATTGTCAGAAGATCTGGAGAAAAATATTCTGTTCCTTTGAACAGAAGCTTAATATGTGGAAATAGGCAGCTGAACTTTTGCATAGCATAGAGGTAAATCACCTCACCTGCTAAACACAAGCTATTACACCACTATTAAAGGGACAGGACATTTTTCTACAAGTGGTGGACAACCATAGAAAGCATACCCAGAGAATATTTTAAAAGGTTTCACAATGAACCTAGCAAAGATTTCAGAAGCCGGAAAAATAATAAGCAGTGGGGCACCACAGCAATATTGTTGTAAATCCTAGGCTCAGAGTGACAATACAAGGGGATCCATGCAATCAGCATAGTGATCTGTTATCATATCTATAGTGTGGGAAGAGAGTATGGTGGCGAACCTTTGGCACTCCAATTGGCCATGTTGGCAGGGGCTGATGGGAATTGTAGTCCATAACATCTGGAGTGCCAAAGGTTCGCCACCACTACATAGCCCAGTCCTGTCAGATCTCAGAAGCTAAGCAGGATCTGTACTTGGATGGAAGACCACTAAGGAAGACTCTGCAGAGGAAGAGAATGACAAACCACCTTTGCTTCACACTTGCCTTGGAAGCCCCTTTCTGGGATCACCATAAGTTGGCAGCAACTGGAGGGCAATGTATTGTTGAAGGCTGTCACGGCCGGAATCACGGTGGTGTTGTGTGATTTCCGGGCTGTATGGCCGTGTTCTAGTAGCATCTTCTCCTGACATTTCGCCTGCATCTGTGGCTGGCATCTTCAGAGAATCTGGGCAAATTTCTTGGGGTGCCTGTCAGGGACACATTTTAGAGCTACTTGCACCAAAGTTTCAGGGTCTCATCTGGAGACTGTCTTAATGATACCACCTGAGTTTGGTGAAGTTTGGTTCAGGGGGAGCAAGGTTATGAACCCTCAAAGGGATAGCCTCCATCTCCCGTTAGCTTCCATTGGAACAATGGGGGATGGGGCGCCCTCTTTGGGGGTCCATAACCATGGATCCCCTGAACCAAACTTTACCAAACTTGGATGGCATCATCAGGACAGTCTCCGAATGAGACCCTGAAATTTTGGGGCTGCTAGCTTTAAAAATGTGAAATACTAAAAACACCCAAAAATCCTTGCATTCAGATTTGTTCATATTCGGACAGGACAAATTCGGGCCCAAATATGCCTGAATGCGCCCAGATTTGGGCCAAATCCGGGATTCAGTGCACCCAAATCTCCAAGCCTAGTCATCAATCCAGTTAGCTCGTCTGAGATCATCACTATTTTCTTCTAGATGCAACTGGTTTCTTCATTGGATAGGTTTCAGTTTTGGAGGGAGGGGGGAAAGTGAGCTTGTTGCAAGAAATTTGGACCAATATGTAACCTGATTGGTTTATTGATAGTCATCTAATGTGGCTAACTAGGGGCATACATAAATTACTCCCTGTTACCAGTTATTCCTCCCTTTTCCTTTCTTTGTCTTTGTTGATGCTTAGCCTCTAATTTTGCTTAATGAACTTTTCACATGTACTGAGGACTTCTGTAGTAATTTTTCAGCAAGTATCCTTCCTAGTTAGTTATATCGGTTGTTGTTTTATGGTGTACTTGAAATGCACCTTGTGATTTTGTGTTCACTGTATGTTTTTAAAATTTCTGTTTTACAACCGTTCTTTTAAATAAAAAATATAAAATTTTAATTTTGAATTTTGAGTACCAGTTCAGGGCCCACCCAAAAACCGAGTCAGGTCTGACCCTGACGTCTACCACAGTCTTAGCACTTCAAGTTTAATGATAACTTCTGTTTCTTGCAATGTGTGGATGAACAAAAATGGCTAAGCAGCTTTGACTGTTTACAGATGGCACTTTTCTATTCTGTAATGTTATATGCTTTTGGAGGCAAAGCTGGAACAATATACTCACATAGCAGGTTTAACTTTAGATGTTATGTCCTCGAATAGTAATCAGCAGATTAGTCCAAAATGACTCACTTCCACAGACTCCTCTGCTAGGAAATGAAATGGATAAAATAAGCATTTGAGATATACCCGTGCAGGAAAAAAAAGGCTTTAATAATAACGGATAATCATACTCCTACTCAGAAACATTTCAGTAACCACAAGTCAAATGCAAAAACTAGATGTTCAAGAGGAAAGCTTTTCTCTGCCTCTAACTCACCAGGCTTTTGTGGTCAATTATGGGGGCACCAAGAACATCAACATAATTTTGCTAATAAGTATCGTTTTAATTTTTATTGCCTTTCCATTTTGCGGGACTGTTTTCATTTCCCTGATGGGTGGGAGGTCTGCTAATATCTTCCATAATACAATAATGCAAAAATACCGTGGCAAAATGATATCGGGCGAAAGGGAGACTTGACATGAAAGGAAAATTGATCGGAAAATAGAGCAACTGCACTGGACGTGGATGCAGGGAAATTTAATAAAGGGGTGAAAATTGGTTCTTTGAAATGAGGTTTCAAAGCACACTCCAAGAAGAGTAAAGTAATAGTTTTCAAAGCAAAAAAAAAGTCTTATGGTAATTCCTATTTTTAAAAGAATCCTTGATAGAAAAGGTAGTGGTTAGACTCAAATCTTTGGAATCACAATTTGTGGCTTTTCAAGAAAGCATTCTCTTGTTATTTCCTCCATTTTGCATTATTGTGTGTTTTTCTTTTTCTTTTGTATTATTTTCGCTGACTGACAGAAAATTTTTGCTGGCGTTTGTAGACAGCGGTAGCTATGGTGTAGTGTGTGTGCTTGTGTGTGTGTATGTGCAGAATTATGGCTGCCACAAGTGTCAATTCTAATACATATAAGTATGTGTATGTCTTTTGATAAAGTCATATGACATTTTGTTCATTTTAATATTATAGCGGTCCAGTACAGAAACTTGGCATCTGACACAGTCACTTGTGGGAGTTTAAAGAGCCACTGAGTCAGGGGCTCTTTATTCATGCACTACTCACCCCATGGCTGTTAGCTTCGCAGTGGGTTTTTCCCACCATTTTTAAAATTTACTCCTGCTGTGAAATGGTCCTATGTAAGCCAATCTCCCATTTTGCCTGCCCCCTGCTTCTTTGTTCTCTCTATGCAACCTCCATCTGGGAAGGTTGCCTCTTGCCTTTTCTTTTCAGTGCATTCATTTGCCAGACTATGTAAGCATGATATCAATTTCAGTGTGAAAATTAAAAAACCCTTTTTCATTCCTTCTGAAGTGGCAGTCAGAAGAGTGGGAGAAACTGTTGTTCTGGGGGTGGGGAAAGGTGGGGAAGAGCAAGCAAACCGGAAGGAAGGAAGGAAAACACATGCTGATTCCCTTCGCTTTCTCTGTGGAGGGAGAGAAAAAGTATCACTTTCAGAGCTTTCGGAAACCATAGAGATTCTCTAACCTGAGAGCGTGGTGACTGCTGAAGGGGGGAAACACGTACGTGATCAAGAATCCAACCTAAAGGGAATGTCTGTGTAACCCCCATGCTCAGAATGGGTTGACCCAGAAAGGGGTGGAGACCCAAAGCAGGAGAAGGCTGCAGACCTCATGTAGTTGGAGGAGACAAGGCTACCAGACTCGGACCTTGATTTCTATAAGCCCCTAACACCTTGTTAAGGGTTTTTGTGGTTGTAATGGGTGAGAGTTCTCCTGGAAATCTTCATCATGTGGAATCCTGTTCATCAAGCCCTTGGAGTCTTCAGGAGCCAACCCACTTGCAAAGAAGAATTGGACTTGGCAGTATCAGTAGACAGTAAATATAAGGACTTGAAAATGCAACCTGAACAGGACCTTGAAGTGTGATGTTAAATTTTGATGTTATATGTTAAGAAAGTAAACCATTTTGTTTTTAAAAAATGTTGTTGCAAACTCATTCCAAGTTCTGCTCCATAGAACCCACAAGCTAAGGTTACATCTGCTCAGTGTGAAGTAGGACACAAGTGTGTAAATGGCCAGAATCAGGGTTGTATAATCAACAGTAGCCAGTGTTGAGGTTGCACTCACCATGTGGACAATAAAATCAAAAACACAAAAATTATGCGTTCATTGTGATCTTCATTGTGATCAAAAATTATGCATTCGTTGTGATCTTCTGGCAGAAGGGACCAGAAACTTGTTGTGATGTCATTCATTTTAAAGCCATGACACTACTTTGGCTTATAATCTTTTAAAAAGTTTTAACTTTGTGTAATAGAATTTAGTGTGACCTTTACAAAACTTAATGATGATTAGAGCAAATATTGTCTCCCCTTTTCTCCCCCCCCCCCCACATTTTTTTGCTGGCTTTTTGCAAACAGAATATTTATTATGTGATATATCATCTTCTGACGTACCTGGCAAATTCTATCCTAAATTATTTTAATCTACCTAAAGCTAATGAGGATTAATTGCTACAGCGTGACAAGCTGGCGTGTATAGGACTCCCTGCTTGGACAGTCCTTCAGTGGGGAAACTCGTTCATCTTAACTGATGTGGCATTCTCTTTTTCTCTCATCCTAACAGGTGTGTGCCCAATCACTGTGAACATGGTGGAATATGCAACCAAACATGGGACAGCTTCACGTGTATGTGCGATGGAACAGGATACAGTGGGGCCACATGCCATAACTGTAAGTGAATGCTAAACAGCCTTAGATCTTAAAAATACCAGTCATGATCCAGCCGAAGTTAAAATCTCTGTTAAATTTCTCCCACATCTGCAGTTAGTGGGGTTTCAATATGCTGAATTGTGGCCAGTGTTATTGCACTGTAATCTATTTTATACATAAGAACATAAGAACAAGCCAACTGGATCAGACCAGAGTCCATCTAGTCCACCTCTCTGCTACTCGCAGTGGCCCACCAGGTGCCTTTGGGAGCTCACATGCAGGATGTGAAAGCAATGGCCTTCTGCAGCTGTTGCTCCCGATCACCTGGTCTGTTAAGGCATTTGCAATCTCAGATCAAAGAGGATCAAGATTGGTAGCCATAAATCAACTTCTCCTCCATAAATCTATCCAAGCCCCTTTTAAAGCTAGATATAAACAACGTGCACATCTCTTGAAAATATGGCTATGCCTTTTTAAACCGTTGAGTTGAGAAATCATAAGATTTATTTTTATCAATTGGAACTGGCCCAAATGAATCAGCTGAAGCTGTATTTCACAGTCCAACACTAGTGTAGATTTACTGGGACAGAAGGATAAGCCCCATGAAAGGACTTTGGCCCTCTGCCTGTGTGTAGTCTTCTGATAGCAAAACCATTTTGTTTGTTTGTTTAGATTAGTTAGGATCTATTCCTGTAAAGTTTATTTTAATAAATCTACTCATTTTTAAGGTGACAGAAAACTTTCAGTTTTTTCTTTCACTAGACAAACTTTTTAAATACAAACTGGCTTTCTCTTTAAAATTGAAATGTTGCCAGAAAGGTATTTAGTGCTGGAAATAATGCAAATGGTTCAGATCCAATTAACATGTAGAGTAAGGTGAAATGCCTTCTTATGTACCACTTGGGTCGGGGGGAAGGATAAACTCTGTTTCCAGTATCATTAAACTGCATTTCCTCAGTTCTGTGCATAAATACTATGAAAATTAGATCCTTTTGTATGTATTTTTTTCTTAATTGAGCAACTTGTTTCTGTTAAAATATATTTTATCTTCAAGCCTTTGGAACTGATGGTGAATTAATTTACTTTAACTTTTTTGACTTTAAGAACTATTGTATAGATATTTAAACCCTCTTAAAATCTGTGTGTAGTGTGTTCATGCCTTAAAGAAACAGTGAACTTCTATTTTAGTAAGGTACAAGTAGGCATTGTGGGAGACATCTCATTTCCCCCCTCCCATAGTTTCCTCTTTCCCTTTCCTTCAAGCCCCCATACCCTCTCTCTTTTCCTGCTTCTTTCTCTCCATCCCACTCAATAGCCAACCTACATTTATCTATCCTTCTGTCTTCAGCATTTCCTTTATCATTTCTGGGTTTAAAAAAATTTAAACCATGTATGTATGTACAAGTTGCTCCCAGTGATCATTTAGTAGTATCAATTTACGTTCTTTGAGAATACTATGAAGTTGGTTCTTTAGGGAGAAGTATGTACCCAAGGTGTTACTACAGGAGGTATCTCTAAAGATTGCATATGTCTCCCGTAAGAGTCCCTTTGTGCGATAGTATTCATCATTTAGTACTAGGTCATGTCGACTTCTTGATTTGGTTCTTTCCACATGACTGGTGGTCGTAGTAGTGGCAATAATCTCCTGCGTTAGCTCTTCAAATGTGCGTAAAACACAAACAGGATTAATAGTTTGAAGAGTGAGTGATCTTAGGGCCATGAGCTTATGGGAATAAAGTATGGTGCTGACTTCCCCAGTATTATTTTTAGGCCAACTCATTCTAACAATTTGTAACGGGCTAGCTGGTTTAGCCTCAGAAAAGGAGTGGTTTATTGATATGGTGATAGTTAGTGGTAGATGATCGCTCATATGATTAAAACCAATCTGAAATTCTTTAACATGTTTCCTGATCTTAGAGGATACTAGGACCTTGTCAGGAGCACTGCACCCTCTTTTTGAGAGATATGTAAATTCACCTGATCCGTTAAAATTGGTCATGTATGTATGTATGTATGTATGTGTGCGTGCGTGCGTGCGTGCGTATGTAAGTATTCAGATTTCACCTTTTTCGGCAAACCTGGTGGCCTTTTCAGATTGGTAGAAAGATCTGTCTCACCTGTTCACCACTCCAGTCACCATATTTAAGTGTACAAAGATTTGGCTGACTTCACTGTTAAAATATAATATATTTCTGGAGCGGAGGTATATAAGTGTTAATTGACAGTGTATCTTTGCAATCACTGAGATAGCAGGAAATCTATTCTTTTTATCCTAATCAAAAGCAGTTAGAAACCAGTCTTTTAACTTTTGAGCTGTTTACAATGAATTGTCAAACACACAATTAGAATATGTGTTCTATCTTGAATGTTTGTATGAACTGTGCATTTTTTTTAAAAAATCCCAGCTTTGTGGGATATTTTTTTTTCCAAGACTTGAACTTTCTAAGAATTAGAACTTTTTAGTGAGAACTAAAGTGGTTGAAAATAACTGGTTGAAAATAACTGTTCATCTTTAGATTCTTCTCTAAACCTGATTGTATAGCCAGCAATAGCAATGAAATCTCAGCTTTCATATATTTTCCTTTTCTTTATCATTTTAAAATACACAAGTTTTGTATTTCATTTTACATGGCCATGTAACAATACACTTCTCTAGGCTTAGTACACATTGAGAGCTAAGGATGTTAAAAAGACTAGAGGGTTGGACTTCTGGTGCAGAATATGGCATTGGATGGATGTGCCTGGCTTTGCTTTAGCTTTGCCAGGCAACAAAGCTCAAGTGTGCAGTTCTGAAAGAGTTGCAGAAGCCCCTCTGGATGAAGGAGAGAGCCAGAGAAGCCGCATATACTCCTGGAATGATCTCCTCTAAGCAGGATCATGTGGAATCATTCACCATAACAGTTCGCTGAAGTTGAGAAGCTGAAGCTAGCAGTAATCACCTTTTTTTTCAAGCTGAGCTGTTGACCCTCCTTGGGAGGAAACATCCAAGTTGTGTATCCTTTGTGGATGGAATGAGGATCCTGCCGTTGATATGTCTGACAAAAAGAAGGAGATCTTCCTAAGAGATGTGGAATGATAAATAAGTGTAGGATGTGCAGAGTGTTAAAAAAAAGTGTAACTAAAGCCATGCCAAAAGATGCTCCTGGAGGAGTAGGCACCAGATAGCCATTTTAAGGAGGGGAAAATCCAGATCTTATCTCCCTATCAGTTGGTGGGTTGCCAAAGTAAAACCAGAAAAGAAACAACTTTACTCACACATCAGCAACCAGAGAGGAGGAATTTGATCCCTGCATAAAGCTACTGAAAACCTTGGGAAACTGCAGATACAGTGACATCCAGTGGACATGGCATCTACAAGAAAATGATTAGTGTCCCTTGAAAAGTCTGTGATGGCCACAGATCTTATCTGCCAGTACACTATGTCTCAGGGTAGAAATTGATTATCTGAAAGACTCTGTCAATACAAATATACCAAACATGATGTCAGAGCTCATCAAAAAATTAAGGAGATGAAGGTTGAATTTCAAAAAGTTGCACAAGTGGAAGACAAGCTGGAAAAGACTAGAAAGGAAGTAAAATGTTTAAAACAAGATGAACTGCCAGAGGTTAAAATGCATGATTTAACCGTTCTTCGACTGGAATATCAATTCAAAGAAAAGGCCTTGAGACTGAGAGAGGCACTAGATTATCCAAATCCAGCAAAGGAGGAATTAAACATTCCCTCAATCCTGGCCAACCATTTGAAAATGAAAGAAGAAAAAAGTATCACAGTTGAGAAAAGTTACACAGAGTCACATCAAAAGATCCAAAAATGAAAGGATTGTGTAGAGACATAGTTGTTTATTTCCATTCTAAAGAAATGGTAGATCAGATTCTGGAAACACAAAAAAAATCAACAATCAAGGTAGAAGACGAAGGCATGATCATCATTAAGATTTCCTTTAAGATTATGCATTTCTGGTGGACACTGCAAGAAAAAACAGACAAGATTTTCGTGGCTCAGATGAGAAGGAGTTTTCTTCACTTACAAGGGATAAGAACAAAGAATTATTTCAATAACGAGCACCAAAGAGATCTTCAAGAAAAATTTTAAAGACCTTAAATAAAATGGTCGATAGATCAATCAGTGATTTAGCAAAAGGAAGTAAATGGGCATACTGGATACTAGTGATAAATAATTTAGGAGGTTAAATTCAGAGATATGGTTAAATGAAGGAGGATAAGAAAGGGAAGAGACAATTTATGTCAAAAATCTTTGACTATGGGAAACTTAGGTTAGAAGGATAAGATGTCTCCTTTTTTAAGTTACTTCAAATTGCTTCAAATTGTAAGTTGATATAGTAGAAAAGTTTTAAGAAAAATAGGGAACCTATCTTGGGCTAGAAGAAATGTGATGGGTAAGATCGATAGCAGGATAGGGGGAGGAAGTCATTTAGATATGTGTAGTATATTATATGTGTAATATTAACCTTTGTTGTGTAAGTAGAATAGTATATCTGTGTAGTATTAACCTTTGTTGTGTTAGTAGAATAGGATGGGCTGGATCACTGGTGTCTTTCCTCTCCTGTGTTTTTCTTTTGTTGTTGCTGCTGCTGTAGATGTTAAAAAAACAATAAAAATTATATTTTAAAAAAGACTACAGGGTTGGTCCAAGTTTTTTATTTCCTCCATTTCAATTATAAGAATAATTAGTATCTATACCGTGTTCAAAGCTCAGTGACCCTCAGGACAACCTTTTAACGTCAGTGAATGCTATTCTTCTCATTTTTGGACTTTAGCTCTGCACCCATAATGCTTTCGGCATTGCTACAAAAACATATTTTAGCACTTAACAAATGATACTTTTACTAAAGCATGGAGTTGGGGAAGCTGAGATGTAGAGAGGGGACCTCTTCTCATCCCCCACGCATGCAAAACCCCTGGTGATATGGTATCTTTTTGCTTCAGCCTCCAAGAATTGCTGGAGGTGGGGGTGTTCTGGATTGCTGTTATTTTATTATGTATCAAAAGCATTTTTGGGGAAAAGGGAAGTGCATCATTTAAATAATTTGTCCAGTTTTCATGTAAGAAGACAAAATAAAATAACACAGGAAATGCCCTCCCGTTCCGAACCTACATTTGTTACCCAGGGCCAAAACATACTTTGTCACTCCACGCCTTCCACTTAAAAGCATTTTTGTGTACTTTCGGTGGATAAAATAATACAATAGGAAAATGGAAATGGGGCTACTGGCTATAGCATTGGAAATGGGATTAGAGGCCATTGTCCTCTTTTCGTAGCTACCACGGTGATAATGCCTCCGGGATGGCAAAAGTATAGGCCATTTAGGCCTCACAGTATTTGCTTTGCCAATTCTTGAATGCATTTCTTCAGGTATTACTTTGGAAGGGTTTCTTTTTCTTTTTCCTTTCTTTGTTGAGGATTTAATTTCACTTTTACAATGACCCTTAAAAGAGTTTCCTGCTGTTTGGGAAACTAAATCCCTTTCCAAAGTGAGTTTTATCTGAAATGTTTCAGCTTAATTGCAGCACTCCAGTAAATAGAATCTTCATATTGCCCCCCCCCCCACTCTCTCTCTAAGCCTTTGAGCTTCTCAGCATACATGACAAGTCTGAAATCCAGGAGCAGCAAATGTGTATAACCGGGGGGGGGGGACAGGGGGGCTCAAGCCCTAGGCACTCCTTGGGGAGGTGCAGGAAGAGCTGCCACTCTAATTGATCTAGCCTGGCATCGCCCCATGGAAAATTGATTTTAATTTTAAAGCTATCAGAGGTGTTTGTGGCTGTGGTGTGGGTGACGGGGAGAAAAGGGGCCCATATTCCCCTCCACCACCACTGCCTCCACTGAAAAAAAACCTCTGGTTACTTTAAAATAAGGATTAACTTATTTTCAGGTGAGAGGTGCTATGGCCAGGAAAAGACTGGGGGTGGGGACAGGTTAGGGAAAGAGCACTTCTGTGGTCTTGTTCCAGGCCCCAGTCTCCTCCCAGTTCCAGCATCATTCACCTGAAAGTAAATTTATTTTAATTTTAAAGCAACTAGGAGAATTTTCTCTCTTTCTTTGCAGTGGTCTTGGGGGGACATGGGTTGCCTTCCCACTGTCACCACCAAAACTCCCTCCCTCCCACTTTCTCTCCCTTCCCCCTTATTTCCGTTTCCCTTCTCTCTCCCTTCCCCCATTTCTGTCTCCCCCCTTTCTCTCCCTGCCTCCCCTTTCTCTTCCTCCCCTCCCTTTCCTCCCTTTCCCTTTCTCCCCAGTTTTTCTCTGGATGGAGGATACACAACTGAGTAGTAGTGTTTGAGAACAAGTTCTTGGGGTGCCGGTGAACAGTAATTTAAATATGAGCAGTCAGTGTGATACAGCAACCAAAATTTCCACACAGATCTCCTAACACAGTAGTAAATCATTTGTAAAACATTTTAAATGCCCCTTTCGTTCACACTCACTCCCTTGAAACGATTCCTGCCCGCCATTTTGTGATTTGTCCTCTTTCTTGTAGTTCTGTGTTGATTCGATTCTTTTGATGCTTCACTACATTCTCTGCTCCTTTGAATATTCCCCCTGCCCTTCAAATAAAAGAACGAATAGCTAAATGCTGCAAATGAACAGGTGCAGGGGAACTTAGGTCAGAAGAGGGCACTGAGGAAGTTCAAAGAAGCGTGGAAAACAGTCTACAGATCGTACGTCAACTGAAGACATTTTCAAAACATTTAAGCCAGAGAATTGCTTTAAAACGGGATTCATTTTAAATGTGTTGAGTCTGGAAATAAAACGTTTAGGGGTAAAAAAACAGTGTGGAATTCCATGGAGGAAATGTTTTATTTCCTGCTTCAAAATGTTTTAAATGTATTGTACATACATTTACACCCTTAGTGGTGGGTGCAACATTAGGAGCAAAAACTACCAGAACAGAAAACTCACATCAGCCAGTTGATTCCGGCCACGAAAGCTTTCAATACATAGGCAAAGAAGTTTCTGACTTTGTTCCTTTAAGATTCAAACATTCCACCGTGTTGCTTTTGAACTCCGTCATGAAGCTAATGGAGATAAGAACGCACGGATCAACTCTCCAAATGTCAGCTCCATTTAGTGCCCTAGGAGCTTAATGAGGTTTGATTATTATTTCCCCCGAAATGTAAATCTTCACCCTATTAGGAAATATTCTGAATCATTTTAGTTACGAGTTCACAGCCATCTAAAAAAGATTTTTAAGAAAACTGAATTTGAATCATCTCTTTGCTACACATTATCATTAGGATGTGCACTAGGCTAATTGTGGCACTTGGTTAAAATCATTGCCAGAATTGGTAATTGGAGGGGAAGAGCATATAAACAGCACAGGCTATAATTTGCATGCTGGCCTGTTTATGCTCCCAAACAGTCCTTATTGATTAGGTATCAACAAATGTGATTCCATTTTTATATAATTGCACAATTCTTGGGAGAGTGAGGGGTGAGAAGAACTCTATGAATTCTCAAGTCTTCCTCTAACTCATAGGTGTCAAACTCGCGGCCCTCCAGATGTAATGGACTACAGTTCCCATAATCCCCTGCCAGCATGATGCTAGCAGGGGATGATGGGAGATGTAGTCCATAACGTCTGGAGGGCCGCGAGTTTGACACCTGTGCTTTAACTAAAACTAAATGGATGGAGTTTCTCCAGCAGTAACAAACATTGGCTTATTTTTGTACTATATAAATATCACAGACAACTAGACTTACCAGGTGTCATGTAATGATGGACAAACTTCTGGTCAATATTGCCAGTGTGCAGGCCAGCAAAACAGGATGGCACAATTTTCATCCTAGCATGAAAATGTCGCTTCCAGAGAGACCCCAAAATGCCAGCATCACACTGAGATGATGCTCTAGCACTTGCCCAGAAATTCCAGAGTTTAGGCTGAATGCTAGAGTGTTGTCCTGATGTGATTTCTGGGACACGCCTGGAATGACATCATTGCACAACAATGGAGATTGGAGCCCTGCCCGCACAGTAAGCACATGCACCGTCACATCACCCTACAAATACACTTGCATGCACCAGTCCAAGTAGACTGTTATATTTTGGACCCCAAATGGCTACAGCTGTTTTGGTAGCAACATGGCTGCTTTATGTGTGCCTAAGAAAAGTTAAAGGCATTTGGCTAGGAGCATTATTGGTGTAGTGGTTAAGAGCAGGTGCACTCTAATCTGAGGAACCGGGTTTGATTCCCCGCTCTGCCGCCTGAGCTGTGAAGGCTTATCTGGGAAACGAAGATTAGCCTGTGCACTCCCACACACACCAGCTGGGTGACCTTGGGCTAGTCACAGCTTTTCGGAGCTCTCTCAGCCCCACCCACCTCACAAGGTGTATGTTGTGAGGGGGGAAGGGCAAGGAGATTGTAAACCCCTTTGAGTCTCCTGCAGGAGAGAAAGGGGGGATATAAATCCAAACTCTTCTTCTTCTAGGAAAAGAAGCAGATCTCTGATATCAAATTATGGATAAGAGGCCAACCAGATGCACTATCAAAAGTTCTAAAAGCGAATAGAATCTTTTGAGGCAGCTGCATCTAAAAGAACCTACTAATGAAACCTACCAATATAATTTTGTTTTTGTTCAAGACCCACCCGCATTCTCCCTCTCAGCACTGAGAGAGGAACAGAATTGCCAGGTTACAGTCTAGTGCCGTGGTGGCGAACCTTTGGCACTCCAGATGTTATGGACTACAATTCCATGCTGGCAGGGGCTGATGGGAATTGTAGTCCATAACATCTGGAGTGCCAAAGGTTCGCCACCACTGGTCCAGTGATTCTTCTCTTACCTTTAGTTCTTTCCATCTGTTCACTTAACCTGCTGTGTTTACAGTGTGGCTGGAGCCCTCCTCATTGTATCAAATGGGAAATGGGGTGGACTACAATGAAGGTGAAATGCATCAGTTTATGTTTTCTGCTTTGTCAGTGAATTTACACATGATGTCTGGGAAGAAACCTGGCCATCTACTTCAAAATATCCAATAACAACATCCATTTCCAATAGCCCAAACCAGTTTGTGAGAGGATGCTCTGCTCAGCAGTTAGGACACGAGTCCCATCTCTGAATTTACATATTTTATAGTCTGACTCCGGAGGGAATGTGGTATGGTCTCCTTCCTGAATCTGGGAGGGAAAGGCTAATCTGGATCAGTGCTTGGACGGGAGGCAGCCAAGGAAGCCTCTGCAATGGAAGGCAATAGAGAATCCTCCCTTCTTCCTACTAGCCTTGAAAGCCCCTTGCTGGGGTCACTGTAAGTCAACTGTGATATGACATCACTTCCATATGTAATGCTTGAGTCCAACCATCAGATGGATCCAACCATGTGGATTGTATGCTGAGAATCGTGCCACCTGCATGTACAAACAAGTATTTGAGATGGGTGTTACAGTGAAGAAGGAAATTGGGGGAGATTCATTGAATAGCGATGGCTGGATCCAATACTGTGTTTATTCAGAACTCAGAAGTAGTCATCTACCCATCCAATGTTATTCTTGCGTGCAGGTGTCCCCAGGGAATTTGATACCTGGCTTCATGTTAGGTGCCATGCTGGTAACGTGAACTGGGCCAAAATCATACTGTAAGAAGTGTATTTCTAACTTCATGATAGCAACTGTGGATGAATGCATTTTGCAATCTAATTTTAACATGCTACTGGCGGCTTTTAGAAGGATGCAAACATTGTTCAATTAGATCTTGTTTATTAACAATAATTGTGCAGGAAAAATATTACTATTATTAGCAGTGGACACGGATGAAAAATATTTCCCTCCCAGTGGTACTACTGGCTGTTTACCATCAACGACTGCATCTGAAAAACTAGCCAGTGAGAAACAATTACTCTTTAATGACTATCTTATATATTAATAAATGTTCACAGGATACAACAAAACCAGTTTTTACTTTGCCGCTGCAACCCATAGTAGCTATACTTGGGGCTACACATTTATCTCACATTAATACTAATGATTTACCAGCAAATATTTGGCCCCAGGATGCTGCTACAGCAGAAGGCATTCTGGCCAGGAAGGAAATAAGAGGAAAGTTCTGGTTGCGAAAATAAAATACTTCTGGGGATGAGTGATAATGTAGTTCCTGGAGAATTCCTTTACTGGAGTTTGCAAAGAGCGAAACTAAATGTGAATGCGCAAATTGCAGTAATTGGGTTGACAAAAAAGGAAGCTTCTCTAATCAGTACTATTAAGGTAGAGTCAGTCAGTGTGAAATCCTTTCTTGACCTAACTTTGGATTTCCACATTAGTGCGGTGGGTAATGCGACGTGGGTAACGCGGTGATAATTTACGAGGCGCCATTATTCTATGAATATTTATTTCAAGCCAAGCCTTTCCGAGATCGTACTGTAAGATCCTGAATCCCAGCACAACAGTGTGAGCATCCATAATTAATACGCCACAACAATAATTACAAAGGGGCCAGTTGTAGAGGGCTCAGAAGAAAGATGATGCACGAATCTTAATTCTTATGGTAATTCCTGGTCGCACAGCGAACAGTTTTGAACTCTGGCGTAGCGGTGTGAAGGAGAGAGACAGCGGCATCTTGCAGCTTTTAACTAAACCTGGCCCTGAGTGGAGGAACCCCAGCCCAACTATCACAGAGCCAAACTACATGGTACATTTTTTTAATGAGTGGAGTTCCCCAGACTTCGTTTGCTTTCATCTCAGCCACACAGCAGCGGGGAATGTTGTTTTTAAAGCCTGCAGAGTGACATAGAGGAAGGAGAGAGCTGCTGTCTTTCCCTCCACATCTTTTTCTTGAGCCAAAACAGCTCCAGTGCGGAATTATTTGCATAACTTCAGATCTCTGAACTTGCAGCTTTGGAGTTATGCAAATGACTCCCCCAGCATAGGAAAACAGTGTGTGTGGAGGGGCGGGGGAAAGCAGGACATCCCCTCCCGCCATGTCATTGTCCCAAGCTAAGTCACCTCCCATAAGCATTAAAAGTTGCTGTATTGAGGTGAAAGTGAATTGGTTCCAGGGAACCGTCCTCAACTTGTTTAGCGTTGTGTAGTTTGCCCTGCAGATGTCGGTTCTGTGATTTATAATGGACTCCCATGAGGAAGGAAAGGAACTTAGTTCATGGCAGTAATCTAGAGGAAGAGAGGGCTCTATCCAAGTGTAACTTGACTTTACAGTGGCGTGTGTCAATGTAGTTGCCTGTCAGTGCAATATGGCATAGTGGGACAAGGAACTACGTAGGATACAAGAAGAAGTAATGCTTCTGCAACAGAGGACTTGAACTTGTTTCGAGGTGACTAAGAGCCCAACTGGATATTACATGTGACATTAAGCAAGGCGTTTGTCATATGGAACGAGAGAAAACTGCAAACAGCTTCCTCCCCACACCTACGGTGAACCACAGAAGTGGTTTGCCATCACTTGCCTCTGTCGCAGCCATGGAGGTCTCCTATCCAAATACTCACCACATCCAATCCTCCTTAGCTTCCAAGATCTGATGAGATAGGGATATCCTGTGACTATCCTGGTCAGGTCATATGTACAGGGATACAAATAGGAGTACCCTGTGAGGGCAAGTCCCAGGCAATACTGGTCAGTAATTTCCTAACTTGGGCCCACTCCACACGGGCCCAGGGAGCGGCAGGGCACCAGTGCACATGACACTGGTGTAGCCCTCAGGCTGTTCGCACACTTGTGTGTGGGCAGCCCAGGAGCTACCATGTCCCATGTCCGTGCATCCGCATTGAGGCACGCCGCTTTTTTAAAAAAAAGTACCTCCTCTTCCCTGAGTAGCTCTGTCGGGCCGAGGGGACACCCCCCCATGACCCTTACAATGCCCCAGGGGTCAGAGGGCAGGAGGCATGTCCCCTCAGCCCGATGGAGCTACTCAGGGAAGAGGGGTAAGTTTTTTTAAAGCGGTGTACTGAAAAGTGGTGATGTGCACCACGTGCCGTTCGCTCACCACTGAAGAAGAAGAAGAAGAAGAAGAAGAAGAAGAAGAAGAAGAAGAAGAAGAAGAAGTAGTAGTAGTAGTAGTAGTAGTAGTAGTAGTAGTAGTAGTAGTAGTAGTAGTAGTAGTAGTAGTAGTAGTAGTTTTGGATTTATATCCCCCTTTCTCTCCTGTAGGAGACTCAAAGGGGCTTCCAATCTCCTTGCCCTTCCCCCCTCACAACAAACACCTGTGAGGTAGGTGGGGCTGAGAGAGCTCCGAGAAGCTGTGACTAGCCCAAGGTCACCCAGCTGGCGTGTGTGGGAGTGTACAGGCTAATCTGAATTCCCCAGATAAGCCTCCACAGCTCAGGCGGCAGAGCTGGGAATCAAACCCGGTTCCTCCAGATTAGATACACGAGCTCTTAACCTCCTACGCCACTGGCTGCACACCGCCACTTTTCAAAAGACTCGCTCAACTAGCAAGTCAGAAAAACTGTACTAGCAGTGGCAGTGGTGCGAACTCCTCCCCCACAACAACATTTTTTACCGGTGGCACACCGGTCTTTATAGCCCATGCAGAGTGGGCCTTGGAGTTGGCTACCTCAGGGTTGTTTGAGGACATGAAGAATATGGGAGTTGGGAACTGCAACTACTTCTTCCTGCATATTGTCATCACAGAAAATATCCAGTTCTTCTCTGGGAGGCCCTAATCTCCCTGTGTAAACTGGGATATAAACTGTTCATGTTGTATTGCAACAAACACGAAGGCTTTGTAATGTGTATATGGAGCCTCAGTTATGAGTATGACAGGAGGTGATGAGTTGGGGAGGAAGACCGGGAAAGGGATGCTGGGTTGGACAGGAGGCGCAAGAGGAGGAAAAATGTAGTGGGACGTGTGGAAGCCCAGGGGATTTCAATATGGCTTTAACTTCTGGGCAATCAAGGATCAGTTAAGTCTGTATTACAATGCTCAGAACAACCTAGAAGTACTACTTTTAAAAAAAATACAGACATTTCCTGGGACTGACTGTAAAAAAGAACATTAAATTAGCAGGAGATAATTCTGAGATTTTGCATGTAGCAAGTAAAATCCTTATAGGGATTAATCATTGCCTGAGACTGACGCTGCATACGAAATCTGCACATTAATTGGCTTTTAATCTTTTCCATTAAAAAGCATGTTTTAGTTTATTGCCTGATTTACTGTTTTTTAACCCTGCTTAACTGCATCTGTCTGAAATAATGATGGTAACAAAAAACCTAATTTACAATGTTTAATACAGTGTGAAAGTGCAAATAAGTGCAAAAACTGTATATACTATATGTCCCATATGAACAATATTTCAAACAGTGTCAACCGAAGTTCATATCGCGACACCGTAACTGGGAGAGATATTCACATGCAATCAGGCACAGGTGTCAAACTCGCGGCCCTCCAGATGTTACAGACTAGCATGCGGCCCTCCAGAGGTTAAAGCATCATTCTGGCAGGGGATGACAGGAACTGTAGTCCATAACATCTGGAGGGCCGCGAGTTTGACACCTATGAGCTAGAGGACTGCAAGCAAACTGTCCTTAATGTTTCTGTATACTTTTCATTGCATCATGAAGATATAAATAAACCCCAAGTCACTGGTGGTGTTCCAAAAACTTGCACGTTCTGTAATTTCTTCTCAAGTAAACATGTTAGGGTCCTCCCACTTTCCGAGGACCTGCAATGTCCTCCCGATGAAATTGACACAAACATGCTGAATATGAGAACATCACAGAATGCTACCGGTGGTAAGCAGCATTTTCGGGAAAAGACTTCCTCAGTGGCCTCTTCTGCACATGCAGAATAATGCGCTTTCAATCCACTTCCAAAGCACTTTGCAGCTGGATGTTACCATGCGGAATAGCAAAATCCACTTTCAAACAATTGTGAAAGTGGATTGAAAGCGCATTATTCTGCCTGTGTGGAAGGGGCCAGTGTGTAGGTTAATACAGCCAGATTAATTCCAGGATGCTGGTGATAAATAAATAAGGATTTTGCCTATATCCACAACTATGAATAATCATTATTATATATTATAATAAATATCCAATAATTAGTTGTAAATTAATACATTAAAATGACTACCATTATAGAATAATAAATATTATAATAAATATTGTTGGTAAAACAGTAAATATAACACCATTAATAACACTTACAGATTGTAGAATGATGCACTCACTAGCCTGTTATGGCTGTGCTCTGCCGCTACATGCATTAACCCACCATATTGACAGAACCATTTAAAGTCCTTAATTAAAACCAGTCATAGCCAGCTGGCTGAGTCTCTTAAAGGTAAGTACAGTCATATCTTTGTTACATTAGTTATATAACTATTTTACTTCGCAGGTGAGAAGAGTTTGGATCATACCCCACCTTTCTCTCCTGTAAGGAGACTCAAGGAGGCTTACGAACTCCTTTCCCTTCCTCTCCCCACCACAGACACCTTGTGAGGTAGGTGGGGCTGAGAGTGTTTCGAAGAACTGTGACTAGCCCAAGGTCACCCAGCAGGAATGTAGGAGTGTGGAAACCCATCTGGTTCACCAGATAAGCCTCCGCCACTCAGGTGGAGGAGTGGGGAATCAAACCTGGTTCTCCAGATTAGAATCCACCTGCTCTTAATTACTACACTACGCTGTCTCTCAGTAAAAGAGTAAAATAGTTATATAACAAAGATATGATATATTGTTCATATAGGACATATAATATGTACAATTTTTGCACTTATTGGCACTTTCACACTTTATTAAAAATTGTAAATTAGAGTGGGTTTTTTTGTTAAAATCATTGGCAACTAGGGTTCCTTTTTTCACAGCCGTTCCTTTTTTCACACTGTACCCATTCTTGTTGTGTTTTGAAATATTGAAGAGTCATTGTTAGAGATATACACAACCTCTTTTTCTGACATTTTGTGGTTGGCTCTGCCTCCTACAGCAACCATTTTGTTATTGTACCAAACACCTGGTATCAAAATTCAAAAGGTGCCCCATCTAGAAAAGGTTGGGGATCCCTGTAGAAAATATACTAGTCAGAGGGTTTTTTTAGAATCTCTTGCAAACTGATTGTACTTCTTTGCAAGAAGAGTTTGGATTTATATCCCCCCTTTCTCTCCTGCAGGAGACTCAAAGGGGCTTACAATCTCCTTTCCCTTCCCCCCTCACAACAAACACCCTGTGAGGTGGGTGGGGCTGAGAGAGCTCCGTAGAGCTGTGACTAGCCCAAAGTCACCCAGCTGGCATGTGTGGGAGTGTACAGGCTAATCTGAATTCCCCAGATAAGCCTCCACAGCTCAGGCGGCAGAGCTGGGAATCAAACCCGGTTCCTCCAGATTAGATACATGAGCTCTTAACCTCCTACGCCACTGCTGCTCCTACACCACAAACTGATGGAAAATGGTCATAATTGGACTGCTACCATATTTAACACAGGGAAGCACTGCAAACACACACACACACACACACACACACACACACTGATGTCCTTCTGTCAACCTCACAGCTAAGTCTGCAACTTTTTACAAACCAATCTGTGAACTCCCAATATTGGTTGATTGTAACCTAAATGAAAATCAAAGCTAATTTCTGTCAAGCTTTCCTGTCTGATCACCTAACAAGAATTTTTACTCTCCACGGGTCACAAAGGCCTTTTATAAGCCTGTCCCTTGGGCTATATTTGACTGAATGAACATGCTGCAAAGAAATATGGGTATTTCTCCCTCCTGTTCCCCACTGATTGAGACTTCACCCTGGACACATTTGACATTGATCAGTGTTGTTCTGACGGGATAGAAGCTTAATACCGTGTTTCCCCGAATATAAGACAGTGTCTTATATTAATTTTTGCTCCCAAAGATGCGCTATGTCTTATTTTCAGGGGATATCTTACATTTCTGTATTCTGTTCGTCGGGCATGCTTCCAAACAAAAACTTTGCTACGTCTTACTTTTGGGGGATGCCTTATATTTCGCACTTCAGCAAAACCTCTACTACTTCTTATTTTCCGGGGATGTCTTATATTTGGGGAAACAGGGTATATGCAACATCATCATCATCATCATCATCATCATCATCATCATCATCATCATCATCATCATCATCATCATCATCATCATCTATACCGAAAAAAAGCCTTCCCAATCTTTGAGCCCCACAATAACTTCAAATAATTTCTCTACAACTTATTTTGTGTCTGCGGGGTGGCGCCCATGTCCTCTTCTCAGCTGAGACACCCCAATTCAATCTCCAGTCTCCCCTTAGTTATTTCAGAGGGCACCGCCCCTGGAAGCCTAAAGTGCAATGGGGTTCCTTGGGATAAGTTTTCAGGGAATACATTTCACAGACCATCTCTGAGCCCATTCCAGCATGAAGGCAGGATGAAGTATTTACATTCCCCCACCCCAGCTCCATGGCAAGCATAATACGATCATATACCGGTTTCAACGGATGTTTAATCAAAGGAGCCCTTTTCTGTTGATGCGGAAAGTAGCACCTCCACTCCAACTATTGTTGAATCTGATCCACCCCTGATCAGGAGGCCAATTTACTTTCATTTCAATTGTCTATTCTTTGTCAGTATGTTAAAGTTACCCATGGATGACCTCACCTGGGAATGTCAGGTGTTATTTCCACTCTTCCTGCTGCATTTTGGGGGCAGTTACCTTCAAACGGCCCAATCAAACTTCATTTCTTGGACCAATCCTGATCCTGGGAAAGTCTCCTTTACCAAACTATGGAATTTATCCCCATAAAAGAACTAGCTCAGGTCCACGAAGGTGTGCCAGGTTTCTCCCACAACTTGTGGTCACCCCCCACAAACTTTTTTGTGGGCTCCTCTCTATTGAACTTCTGTCATGTAGACTTTTCCCTGCAATTCTCTGCTCCTCACCCACTTTGGATCAGGTAGTATTTCTGACCGTCCCTCCCCTGTTTCTGCCGCATCCCTCTCATTCCTTTCCTCCATTCTCAGTTCTGCTATTCTCAGACAGCCTGTGTTTACAGGTTCATCGACATTTTAACGCCAGCAAGACAGTTATTCATTTTACCAATTTCTGAAGCAGTGTTTCCCAATCTTTTCGACGTCACGGTACCCTTGACCTTACTCTTCATACCTCACGGTACTCCTGCCATCCCCCTCCCCCCCCAGTGCCCCTGCTTGCCACCTGCCCACCTTCCCCTCCCAGGGTGAAGGGAAGCACTGGGGGGGGGGGAGTGACTGCTGACCTTGCAGCAGGCCCTGACCTCTGGGCCAGCTCCATGTCCTTGCCAGTGCCAGTGGGAGATACTGCAAAAGTGAGGGGGGCCGTTAGCGCTGCTGCGGTACCCCTGGGACCTGCTCAGGCCCCCCAGGGTACCATGGAACCCTGGTTGGGAATCGCTGTCTGAAGGATGCAGAGCTGAGTCAACCTGAAACTGACTTCCAGGTTGTGAGCAGAGCTTGTGTAACCTCCTATCTGTGGGTTCTGTGGGGCAGAACTTGGAATGAGTTTGCAACAACAAATTTTAAAAACAAAATGGTTTACTTTCTTAACATATAACATCAACATTTAACATCACACTTCAAGGTCCTGTTCAGGTTGCATTTTCAAGTCCTTATATTTACAGACTACCAATACTGCCAAGTCCAATTCTTCTTTGCAAGTGGGTTGGCTCCTGAAGACTCCAAGGGCTTGATGAACAGGATTCAACATGATGAAGGTTTCCAGGAGAACTCTCACCCATTACAAACACAAAAAAGAAACCCTGAAACAATAAACTCCAACATTTACAACATAGCAAAAATAAACAACTACCTTCCCACTAGTTCCCAACAACATTGCAGTTACCTTAACAAGGTGTTAAGGGCTTATACTAATCAAGGTCCGAGTCTGGTAGCCTTGTCTCCTCCAAACTACATGAGCTCTGCAGTCCTTGCTGCTTTGAGTCTCCACCCCTTACTGGGTCAACCCATTCTGAGCATGGGGGTTACACTTGGACTGCAGTATTGCATCTTTCCATTCTGTGTCACAAGCTGTGCTCCTTTACTAGTAAAGATACATAAACCACAGTTCTGATTACTGTGGGAAATTCTGTTTCCCCAGGCTTTCTTTCCTGGATCTGCTCATGAAAGATTGTTTTTCCCCCTTTTCCTGATCCTTGGATAAATATCCAGTTCCTAAATATATTTTTAAAAATATAATATTTTTATTAATTTTCTTAATATAATTAACAAAAAAGAAAATAGGAAGCAGAAAAAAAGAATCAGAGACAAAACAGAAAAGGATAATGCAGCTACCCAAAAACTGTATGAATATTAGGTCTGACACGTTGGATCTTGAGATAACAAAACTTAATATTATCAAATATTACACAGTTTTAAAATTCACTGCCTTCTGTCCATTGATTCCACAGCATCATTACTAGACAATTTCTTTTATCTTGATCATGAACAAATTAATGTTCTTCCTGTTATTATTTTTACATAGTTGATTCAGCTTTCAATAAAAAAAAGAAAGTTCTTATTTCTCATCAAATTCATGTTTTGACCACCTGCTTACAAGGTTTGTTAGTTTAGCCATTACAGCGCATTCTCTCATTTTGTCTTCCCAAAGTTCTGTGTTAAGATCTTTATCAATTTTCCAATGAGATGCTCTTATTATTCTTGCTGCGGCTAATAAGTGCCAACATAGTTCATTAAGTTTCTTAGCAAGATTTTCTGGCAAGATGCCCAGTAACATTGTTTTGGCAGTGAAGGGAAATTTAAGTTTAATTATTTTTTGCATTCCAAATATCCATTGGCTATCGTTTCTCCCTCCAGCCCTTTCCTCTAACTCCTGCTGTTTGGTGATGGTGGAAAGCGCTATCAAGTAACAGCTGATGGGGACCGTTATGAGGTTTTCAAGGCAAGAGACATTCAGGCCCCTTCCGCACATGCAGAATAATGCACTTTCAATCCACTTTCAATGCACATTGCAGCTGGATTTTACTGCACAGAACAGCAAAATCCACTTGCAAACAATTGTGAAAGTCAGTGGTGTAACACCAAGGGGACAGGGGGCGCGACACACCGGGCGCACACCACTGCGGGGGTGTGGCGGGGGCATTCCTGGCCGTGGCGGGGGCGTTCCAGGGTGGGAAGGGGCATGGCATGGGCAGAGGGCAGACGCATGCCCCGGGCGCAATTCCCCCTCACTCCAGCCCTGGTGAAAGTGGATTGAAAGTGCATTATTCTGCATATGTGGAAGGGGCCTCCGAGGTAGTTTTCCACTGCCTGTCTCTGTATACCAGCCCTGGACTTCCTTGGTGGTCCCCCATCCAAGTACTGCTGAGCTTCTGAGATCTGATGAGATGGGGCCAGCCAGTTCAGGGTCCTGCACCATAGAGCCCTGAATGCTCCACTTCCTTCTTTCTCTGCAATCGTAACTTTGAGCTCTGCTGTCTCTGAACTCTCTTCCTACTGCTTTCTGCTTGGGCCATCAATCCTGCACGTGACATCACTGCTACTGAGCCAGTCATGGCCGGAGGCATTGTCATTACCACAAAATACCTGGGAGTATAATATATTCTTTCAGCAGTCTGCAGGCCAGTCGAATGCGCCGTTCTCTGTTCTATGTCACTTTTGCAAACTTTAAAACCCAGGCTAAGCCTTTCAGTGGGAATTCTGTTATTTCACGGGAGGCTGAAATATCAGCAAACTGAGAGTTCAGAGATCCAGGATTAGGAGCTGTACCAGAATCTTTCCCAGCAAACTTGGGAAACATCATAAAGTACACTGTCGTTTTGGTGACTTTGGTTTTACACCAGAAATTCTAAGCCAGGGGGTTAAAACAGAAATTCTGCATTGACTAAGCATTCACTGGAGTAATCTCTGTGAGGCTTGCAAGATGCAAATTTTCTGAGATTGTTTCACTTAAAAACAACAACACTTGTTTTGCCATCACAGCCAACACTTGCTGTAGGCTGCCAAGCCATCGTGGTGTAGTGGTTAAGAGTGGTGGACACTAATCTGGAGAACTGGGTTTGTTTCCCCACTCCTACACATGAAGCCTGCTGGGTGATCTTGGGCCACTCACAGTCCTCTCAGAACTTTATCCGCCCCACCTGCTTGTGGCGAGAGGAAGGAAAAGAGTTTGTAAGCCACTTTTTACAGTTGACAAAAGTGAGGTATAAAATCTAACTGTTCTTCTTCTTCTGTGGAGGCTTATCTGGGGAATTCAGATTAGCCTGTACACTCCCACACACGCCAGCTGGGTGACCTTGGGCTAGTCACAGTTCTTCAGAGTTCTCTCAGCCCCACCCACCTCACAGGGTGTTTGTTGTGAGGGGGGAAGGGCAAGGAGATTGTCAGCCCCTTTGAGTCTCCTGCAGGAGAGAAAGGGGGGATATAAATCCAAACTACTCCTCCTCCTCCTCCTCCTCCTCCTCCTCTTCTTCTTCTTCTCCTCCTCCTCCTCCTCCTCCTCCTCCTCCTCCTCATCTATGCCATGAATCTGTCTTTGTGGTATATATTTTGCTCATTCTGTAATTTTACTGTAATTTTAAGCGTGCACAGTCGAAAGTGAATCCCTAACAACAGGAGTCCCTCTGCTTCGTATATCATATCCTGAAGCTATGAGACAGAATTGGCATCATCATATCCTCATGTGGGGCAGCTACCAAAGCCCAGGGCCAGCTGCCACCACCCCTGCACACTCACCTCCTCTGCTGCTAGGTTTGCCAACCTCCAGGTGGTGGCTGAACTTCCTCTGGATTACAACAGCTCTGAATGCAAGTACACCTGGGGAAAATGGCCACCTGAGATCAGTTTACACGGAGAAAATGCCCACTTTGGAAGGTAGACTCTGTGAAGTACCCTCCCATCCCCCAACCCTGCTCCACCCCCAAAATCTCCAGGTATTTTCCACTCTTGAGCTGGCAACCCTACCTGCTGCCCACCTGCTTGCTTACGAGCCTTTTTGCCAGCCAGGCTTCTTTGTCATGCACACTGCTCAGTGGGGCTGGGGGAAGATACAGGTATTCATGCAGCAAAGCACTTGACCACACCCACCACCCAACACTACTGGGAGGAACAGAAAAGCACTGGGAGGACTGGCAAGCCAGTGAACAGGGGAAGGATGCAAAGGTAGGCAGTTGTGGGGGTGGGTGGCTTCAGCATACTTGGAGATGGGGCAGCTGCCAGGGCTCTTCGCAGGACCCACTGCTGCTGACTCCTTAAGCATGCACCCCTCTGAGGTCCATACTCTTAAGAACATAAGAACAAGCCTGCTGGATCAGACCAGAGTCCATCTAGTCCAGCTGTCTGCTACTCGCAGTGGCCCACCAGGTGCCTTTGGGAGCTCACGTGCAGGAGGTGAAAGCAATGGCCTTCTGCTGCTGCTGCTGCTGCTCCTGAGCACCTGGTCTGCTCAGGCATTTGCAATCTCAGGTCAAGGAGGATCCAGATTGGTAGCCATAGATCGACTTCTCCTCCATAAATCTGTCCAAGCCCTTTTTAAAGCTATCCAGGTGAGTGGCCATCACCACCTCCTGTGGCAGCATATTCCAAACACCGACCACACGTTGCGTGAAGAAGTGTTTCCTTTTATTAGTCCTAATTCTTCCCCCCAGCTTTTTCAATGTATGCCCCCCTGGTATGCCCCCTGGTCTGGTATGCTCCCTGGTCTTGCCCTTCTCTGTCTGCTAGTGCTTTGTCACCTATGTGCATTGCTGTGTGCACTGCTTAATTCTGCTAGATAGAATTGTAATTCAGAGGGATGCTCAGCTCCCACCTGGAGTTTGGCATATCTTAAGGGATCCTTCCTCCCTTTATTATCATCTGAAAAGCTGGTTGATTCACCTCGCTGGCCGTATTTTCAGTCCTTTGAAGCACAGTGTCTTTACTGAAATCCTCACAATAATACAAAAGAACCCACCCTCGAAACCAGAATCTCTTGCAAATGAAAATATGGAAGGATTGGAAGAAAACTGACAATGACTCTACTTGAGTAGTAAAATAACAATTCATATCTGCAGGTGCCCCTCCTGCCAGAAGCTACTTAGACAGATGTTGCCCTCAAGAACACAAAAAACCATTATTCTTGTGAATCTGGTGTGTTTTTTTTAATTTAGTCAAGGTTTTTCAAGAAAAAAGTGCTTGATACATTTTAAAATACACTGTTTTGAAAAGACATGATTGAGTAGAACATTCTCTTAAAGCAGTGATGGCAAACCTATGGCATGGGTGCCAGAGATGGCACTTGGAGCCCTCTCTGTGGGCATGCGCACACAGAGTTCATCATGTGGGGGGCGGAAAATAACCCCCCACATACACACATCTAGGCTGGCCTGGGCCACTGAGCACGATGTGCGCACACCACGGTGAGCAGGGCCTGGCGGGCCTGGTGCCTGTGCTCCAGGTGGCTGCTGCCCAAGGGCGGGGGCAGAGGAGGCAGAGATGCTAGAGAGGCACAGAACAGTGTGCGCGGGACTTGCTGGAGGCTACAGCAGGCTGGCCCCTGCTCGAGCAGGTGGGGCTGAGGAAGAGGGAGCCAACGGTTTTTTTCTAAACTAAAACCTCAGCATTCAGGTTAAATTGCCGGGTTGGCACTTTGCGATAAATAAGTGGGGTTTGGGTTGCAATTTGGGCACTCGGTCTCAAAAAGGTTCGCCATCACTGTCTTAAAGCAATAAAATGATATTGTTGCTTCAAATGACACATAAAACGGGACACTTTTAACAATTAAATATTGCTTTCCCATTTATTATCAGGATTCCCTTTCTCTTCAGTTTACCCACAAACAGTATTTTGATTCTTCTGTTCAAGAGCCCCAGAAAGAGTTTTGTCTTTTGCAAAAGCATCAAGCTGTTTACTTGCATTTCTTCTATGCTGTGTAAGTTTACTTAAGCATTCACAAAGGAATAGTCATTATAGTTAGTAGAATGCTTAACTGTTCATTTTTTTTTCCTTCTGGGTCTACTGAGAATTTTCAAGGGTGATGTTTAAAAAACAAAATTCCTTCTTTTATTTGTGTACCGGGAAAATTTAATGGAAGTCACAGGGGAGGATTATGGGAGAAAACCCCACATTACAGATTTTACACTTCAGAGTAAAAATGCATTCTTCAGTAAAAAAATTTCCAATGTCATCTTCCAACTTTCTTAGGTACTTTTAAAATTAAGCTTATTTAGATGCTCTGCTCTAAAAAGCTACATTTGAAAATAGGCAAGTAGCTTTGAAGGTAATGAAAAACTGAATTGATTTACTATCCTAGCTCGACAGAGAGATGTATCCACCGAAGGTTAACTTTAATGCTGTCTTGAAAACTATATTCTCAGGTGATTTACTTGGGTAATTAGAAACTCTGTGGGATCCATCTTAAACAGGTCTACTCAGAACTGAGCCCCATGTTATTCAGTTGGGCTTACTCGCAGGAAACTATCCTTATTCGAGCCTGTTACGTTAGTGTTGACATCCAGTTTTTAAAAAGTCATTGGCTTGTCAGTCTGGTTCAAACTTTTTAGCGCTTTAAAGTCTGATCCAGGAAAGAGCCAACTCCCAGGCAAACCTACCTAACAGTTCAGATTCTCTTCAAAGACTGTGCGTGCCTTCTGGGATACGGTTGGTGGCAGCCAAAAACAGGGCCTTTTCTGTGGTGGCCGTTCAGCTGCGGAATTTGCATTCCTCAGCAGATCGTATGGCACCAACATTATTCACCTTTAAATCCCAGGTAAAATGGTTGCCATCCTCATAGTGGCTCTGTTGATCTCCCCTCACCCTTAAATTGTTTGGTTGCTTCTAGTGTTGCCCACCTACAGGTGGGGCCTGGAGTTCTTTTTTTCTGTTGTATGGTTTGAGAATTGTGTTTAATTAGTTGCTGCTGGCTTATAAGAACTTTATTTGCTTCTGTTTTGTCTTTTGGGGGGGGGTGTTATATAATATTTTTACTGAAGTATTGTTGAACGATGTTTGTTATAAACTGCCTTGGGAATTTTATAATGGTGAATTCCTGTTTTGAACAAAACCAGTGCAGTTGAAAGTCCTCTAGCCCACAGGAACGTTTTGGAGAGCTCTTTAGGTAGCAAAAGTGAGATATTGCTGCTGCCTCTCTTAAGAAAAAGGCACTCAGGGTTCACCTGGGCTTAACTGCACCTGGTCCATGTCTGCCACCTGTGGCAGCTCACCATGTAGGGTGCCCAGCTTTGTGCACCTGCATCCCTGTGCACCTGCTTTGGTGGCTTTGTGTGTGTCTGCCCCAACACATCTGGCTCACTGCGCTGGCCCATAAGACCCAGGATTTGGGAGCGCCCTGATAAAAGGTGCTGGTACTCCGCACTGCTGTGTACCATTTAAAAAACCTCTGGTGTTGCAGCCTCAGCCTCATGCTGATCTGCTAGGTCTCTGGTTCTCCCAGTTCTCGTCAATCCACCCATCAACAGCCTTCAAGGCACAGATCTCATCATACCTGGAAGACTCAACATTAGAGCTGATATTCTACCCTTCACACTCACTCTCTTTCTCCTTGTCTCTGCCACAGGAGAAGAGAAGAGTGAAGTTTGTTGTAAAACAGAGTCTTGTCTGAAATATAGTTTTAAAAGCCCTCCAATCATTAGGGAGAGTGGAAGCAGAGCAGGGGAAGGTAGGCGGAGCCAAAAAGGACATCCTGCTTGTACTGTTCCTTGCCCTCCCTTTTGTTATTATATTGAGATAGCAATCTTTTGATATAAGCACTTAGAGAAGCAGAAAGGAGGGGGGGCAAAGGGGAAGGTGTACAAAGCAGCCTGAGGGAGTTGGAAGTCTGGCTGTGAATGGAGGGAAGATGTTCAGGGCAAAGCTGTGCTCACTGGCAATTCAGCCCGCTCTGGCGGGGAAGCAAATTAAAAGTCACGCCAAAAGTGGTGTCACTTTCCCTGGAGAGACTGGAGAGTGAAAGCGGAGCTCCAGGAAACAGGTCCTTACAAGAAATCTTGCCATGATGGACATTCACCCCCATCGCACAGCAAACTCATTGTGCATAATTGGCTCTTCAAATCCAATTTGCCCCGACTATCAGTGGTGTTTTAAAAACCATCTTGTAGCAAAACACGAAGACCGAATTTTTTAAAACCCAGCTCTGAATGCTGGCTTGGCGTTAAAGCTTTCTACAGAGGCTGATTTGCTTCTGTATTCAGTCCAAGCTGCCAGTTTTGAAATAGTCTGTGGTCGCTCAATTATAATTTCACCTCCGCGTGTCAATCATTCCCTTTACCATCTGCCATGTCAAAGACACATTCATCTTTATCCGTCTAATGACAGCCTGCCCCATTCCTTTTCCTCATCACCGCAGTAGTGATGGTCTTGTTTCTCAACAACATGATTAAGTCCAAAGTCAATTCAATGGCGCTTTGGCATCCTCCCTTTTTTTTTTAATACTTCATGTCTGCCTTTTAATTTGCCGTCTGTTTCCATAGGGCGCACTGAATATTGCACCAATAATGGGAGTGTTTTATGAGTTCATAGTACAGAGTACAAAGGAGAGACTGGCGGTGAAATCCTTGGAAGAGGATTGAGGGAAGCTACCTTCATTCTGAATTTTTCAAAATAAGAAACGTGCTATACACGTCCTGTTTCGCTAGTTTTGCGCAAGCTGGCACAACGGTCGTCTACATTCTAGTTCACATTAGTCATGTTCACAAGTGACATATTCCAGGCTAAGAAGAAGAAGAGTTTGGATTTATATCCCCCCTTTCTCTTCTGTAGGAGACTCAAAGGGGCTTACAATCTCCTTGCCCTTCCCCCCCCCTCACAACAAACACCCTGTGAGGTGGGTGGGGCTGAGAGAGCTCCGAAAAGCTGTGACCAACCCAAGGTCACCCAACTGGCGTGTGTGGGAGCGTACAGGCTAATCTGAATTCCCCAGATAAGCCTCCACAGCTCAGGCGGCAGAGCTGGGAATCAAACCTGGTTCCTCCAGATTAGATACACGAGCTCTTAACCTCCTACGCCACTGCTGGTGAACTGGGAGGCTGAAGTGGCCAAGGACAAGCCAGACTTGGTTGGGCCTGGCAGTGCCAGAGGTGGTGGCACAAGATAGACATGCCAACCTCTAGGATCCCCCAGAATTAACAGTTTACAGAGATCAGTTCCCATGGAGAAAGTGGAAGTTTTGGAGGCTGTACTGCAGGGTTCTTCAGATATTCATGGACTACAATTCCCATCAGCCCCTGCTGGCATGGGCAATTGACCGTGTCAGCAGGGGCTGATGGGAATTGTAGTCCACGAACATCTGAAGTGCCAGAGTTGGGACACCTCTGTTGTACTGTGTGGCATTGTACCCCACTGAGCTCCCGGTCCTTCCCAGACTCTAGCCGCAAATCTCCAGGAATTTCCCAACTTGGACCTGACAGACCTAACCCCATATCCCTGACTGATGGGCAGGGGGACCCTGGAACCCCACTACTGGAGTAGGTAACTGCTGAGGTAACAGTGATTCCAAAAGCTTGAGCAGAGCAAAGCATGTGGAAATGATAGAGCTGTGGGGCTTGGCTCTGCTTCTTCCTGACAACTTGGGGCCCTCCCGAGTTGTGACCAACCACAACCGTTCCCGGTAAGTTAAATGGTCAGTCCTCCCTTGATACGCAAAACTATCCACTGGTCTGCTGGCAGCATAGTGTTTTATTTTAAAATAAAAAGAGACGAAGAATGCAAGAGAATGAGGTTTGACAATTCAATGTAAACCTAAGCAGGGTTTACCTTTTTTAGTCCACTGACTTATATGGGTGTCGAAAGGTATACCTCTGCTTAGGACAACACTGTCAGTGTCAGAGGAATGAAGAGTATGAGGAGGGCTATAAAGAGAGCTGAGAAGCTTTTAAGGCAAGGAACATCAAGGGACATCAAAAAAGGGACTTTGTTTCAGTATTTAAACAGCAGCATTAGAACTGAGCCACATTAATCCAAATAGAATGTAAGGTGAGCATACATTATGGTTTGCAGCAGAACAACAGCTAACATAAAACGGTGTAACGCTGATAGAGGTTAACAATTAGCCCCATTAAACAGTGCCTTTTAAACAAGTGTACGTGTGTTTGTATCTCCAGCAGAGTTCACGGCACAACAATTAGTGAGCACATGATGCCATGCTAGGGAAAACATACTTTTAGTCAGAGCTGAGATGGAGGGCGAAATCAAAGTTTTTAAGAAGTGTTTTATGTGATAAAAACAAACGAAGTTAATATTCAGGTGCTAATAAAAGGCAGATTATTTTAAGATTAACAGTCTAATTAAAATAATTAAGCAGCTGTAGGAAACTCTCAGTGCTTTTTTAAAAAAAATTGTATCCTTTTGTTAGATATCAGGATCCCTCTCTTGTGATGAGAAAATTGCCTCGTTTTTGAAATGTGACTCTTTGTTGTTCTGAACTTTCAGAAGTGATCTCACTAATGACCGCAGCAAACCATGTCTGCCAGCTTGGACTGCAATATTCTGAGTTCTAGAGGACATCTCAGACATAGGGTTAGCTTGATACACAACTTGAAATATGCCATTTTGATATGCACATTTTTTTCCTTCCTGGCCTAAGCATTTATTAGCATTTATGCGGCTTATTGACAAACCATGGTTTGTGCTCACCAAAGTTTGGATTCCAAACCATGGTTTTCTGCCCCAAGGGCAGTGCTCTTACTTCCAAACCAAGGTTAGTGCTCTTACTTCCTTGATCATCTCTCATCACTTGGATACTGTCCAAAACTTCTCATTGTTGCCCTTTCACCTTAGCTGTGCCCTCCCATGTAATAGCATCCCTTGATCAATGTGGGGGGAGTGGATAAACATTGATGGATGAAACGTATGTTCTGTAACAAATCACTTACTTGATTTCCAGTTGACTAGTTTGCTTTAAGACAAAAGCAGCAGTAGAGATGTGGAGGGAGAAAAGTCGGTTGCCAAGATGGAGGTGTTTTGGGAACTGCCCTAGTGGTTTTTATTTTCTTTTTGTGCTTATTCTAGACTTCCATCTCTACGGTCAGAAAGTCTCCAAGAGCCCAGTGACATCTTAAGGCATGATTTAATGGATGACATATAATGGAAAACAATGTTTTTCCCCCAAACTCTGGCTTACAAACCGACTGCTGTTGGAAATTCTGGTTTGGGACCCGCTCTCAAACAGTGGTCTGATGGCTTGGCCAAACCGTGGTTTGTGAACTGTGCATAGAAATAAGAGAACCCACAATTCACAATTGTTTTCTTTTTCTCTGCCCATGTATATTCTGCAGAGAGTCAATTTTATGCTTCTGACAAAAGCTTATGCTTCAGAAAATCTGTCTGTAATATTCCTTAGGAGTTCTTTATATGTTTTGTTTTTGTTATGTTTTGTTTTTGTTATATGCTGCAAGTCTGCAGAATAGTTACACTCCTAGATGGTTGATACGTAGACATCATTTCTCGTTAATACTTTTGGACTGGTCTTCAGAGAAATCCTTATAGTGTCAAGAAGGTTGCTGCGTGAATCTAAGTAACAGCCCAGTTTTATCTTCTAGAGTCTTTTGTCTCCCCTCTTTGTGTATGTGGTTCTGTTGAGAAATAATGCTGGCACAGCTCCTCCTTTTCTGTAGAATATTTTCGAATGTCTGAGAAAGGGGCATCTCCTCCTTTTTCACTTGTCTGTCAACTTTGTGCCCAACAATTCTTTCTTTTCCCCCTTTCTCTCTCTCTCTCTCTCTCTCTCTCTCTCTCCTCTACTTTTGGAGGTGCAGCTGTTTGTGTCTCAATTTCAGGTGGGCATTGGGTAATTGGAAACTGATGTTCGCCATGGTGGCAGCTGTTAGCAGGTTTGCAGCCAATTATTAGATAGAGAAACAATGTTTCTTTCTAAATTGTAAACTGGACTGTGCTGCAGGAGATAGAATAGAATATGACTTCCCTCCCTTTTTTGACTTTGAAAAGTATAGCTTTGTTTTGGAAATGAAACAAAATATTTGTTTGCAGTTGTTTGCTTGGGAGCTGGCATGGTGTACTCACTGGTTAGGAATTTGGATTAGGACCTGGAACGACTAAGTCCGAAACCCCAACTGTGTCATGGACATTTGCGGGGTGACCTTGGACCCAGCAGAATCTCTCAGCCCAGCCTCCCTCGCCAGGTTGTTGTTGTGAGAGTAGAGTGGAAGAAGAGAGAATGATGGGATAAGCAACCTTGGGTTCCCCTGAGGGAGAAACGTCAAGTTTTTTAAAAGCATTTTTAAAAGAAAAAGTTCAATTTAGATGGGTGGATTCAAGTTTCAACCTCTTCTCCGGTTCTTACAATGAGGTTCACGAGAAAAGGTTCTGGATCGAACTAAAGGTTGGGGCTACGTTATGGGAAATAATTGTCAGCTCGAGCGAAATGCATCAGATAGGAAAGCATTCTGTCTGGCTGCCGGCAACAGGCGGTGTCAAGTCTATGCTACAATTCATCAGAATCTGATTCAAGGTGAGACAAAACAAATCACAAGACACTGGCATAGATGCCAAATCTGAGCCCAGTGGTTTAAAAATGTGACTATTATTTGCAAATGGAAAAGAAAGCAATCATTTAGTACCCATCCACTTTTTTTAAAAAAACACCTGAAATGCAGGAAGCATTTACTCCTCTCCTGAGATAAAAAGCTGCCTTCATCATCTTTGATGCTCCATCTCATCTGCCTTTTCTGCAATTTCCACAGTCGATCATCCCATTCAGACATCGAGAGTCCCCTTTCCGTCATACAAAAGAAAAGTCGAAAATCTCCCCGAGTAACATTTGTGTATTATAGTGCCATTTATCTAAATGTCAGGCTAAATCCTAGAGCCTTTCCATTGTGAATGCAAGAAACAAAAAAAGTGAATTCTGGAATTGTAGTCTCTTAGAAGGCAATCGTATGGAAGTCTTCAGTGCTGGAATCATTCACTGAGATGACTGAAAGAGCTGTAATTAATAAATATTTGTTTGTTCATTTATTTATTTAGCATTGTTGAAGCATGTTGTAAACCATCACAATGTTCAGTCTATAAATGGGCTCGGAAAGCAGTCAGGTATCCCAATACAGCAGATTGTATTATCACCAAGAAACGATCTTGCCAGAATTATTCCCCATTTGGTTCCTTCCCACCTTCCAAAATACGTAGACTTACAGCATGTTTGTGCAGTGAACCTAAAAATAAAGACAGCTCCTCTCCTGCTGTTCACAGAAGCAGCAAAACCCAATCTCCTACGGACAGCGACGTACCACCCACAGGAACAGGGGGATCAAATGACCCTGAGCGCACTGTGAGAGGGACCCAAAATCATCCTCATCCTCTTCCTTCCCCGCACAGACCTGGGAGTCATTTGGACCCCCCCCCCTTTGTTCTATGGGCCTGGGGAGAGCAGGAGGCGGCCTGCAGGGAGGCAAGGGGCTGCAGCTTGAGGGAGCAGCTTGGATGGGCACTGCGGCAGCAGGCCAGCCCAGGAGACAGCCTACTTCTGCAGTGCCTGTCCAAGCCACCCCCAAGCTCCGCCCCAAGCCCTGCTCCCAAGCATGGGGCGACGCAAGGCCGGGGGGCGGCTAGAGCAGGTGTTGTCCCAAGGCGCCATTTCCCCCCGATGTGTCTCTGCCTATGGAGAAGATAGTAGGTTTCATGTTCTTTTGAGGAGACAGGAGTCCCCATAGATAGACAAATATGCTGTATAAATATACCAAAATAATAAGAGTGTGCACAAATACTGGCTTGAGGAGAACTGAGTGTACTTCAGGAGCCTGGAATCCTCAGAGCAGCTGAGAGTTAAAGGAGAAGCAGGGAGAGACAGAAGCAGCCCGTGCATTCCCCTGTAAATTCAGAGAATGACTGAGAGAAAGACTGGGAGAGGGGATGTGGGCTAAGACTTCCCATTGTTCCCCTCCCCCCTCCCCTCCCCCCCAGAGTGGGTGGGCCATGGCCAGATGATGGGCTCCTTCCCCCTTTCCTTTCTCTACCCTCTCTCCCCCAGGGTGGGTGGGACGCAACGGGATGATGGGCCCCTTCCCTCTGCCTCTCTTTCCTTAGGGTGGGTAGGAACCCACCCCTCCCCTCCCCCCAGGGAGGATTGGCCCTAAACAGATGTCTCCCCCTCCCCCCAGAGTGGGTGGATCTTGACTAGATGATGGACCCCCTCCCCCTGCAATTTCTCACACACCCTCAGACTAACCCACCTCACAGGGTTGTTGTGAGGATAAAATGGAGGATAGGTGAAATATGAAAGCTACCTTGGGCCCCCATTGGGGAGAAAGATGGGGTGCAAATGAAGTAAATAAATCAATAAAAGAACAAGGAAAGTTGAGCACAGTTGAGACTCAGTGAAAGGTAAATGAAAAAACAAGGTAAAAGGGGAGAAGGCAAATATCCTGCCCAAGCCTGAGCCCTATGCAGATATCCCATTTGTGTGAGCACTTTTTGCATGGGAAAGGAGATAAGTACATGTGACTCCCCCCCCATATCCATGCAATAGCTGAGGATTCTGCATGAGCAACCAGAAATTGGATGTTTCCATCCATACACACAAACACACACACACACACCATCATTTTGGAGTGTGGCTCAGTGTCAGGTACTTTCTGTAGCAGGGGACCGGGCTAGTGCATGCTCTCCCTCCCCACATAGTGATTGTGTATGTGGATATGATGTCTGCATAGGACTCTACTGAGAGGAGGAGGAGGGTTCAAAATAGATTCCTCCTGCAATTCCTTGCGGGATCCCAGCTTCTCATCCATATTAACAAACATGAGAGTTCGAGCAGGGCAATGAAAGGGAATCGCTCACAGACAAATATTCACTTCTGCAAACTCAGGAATATCGCAGATGTGTAGGAGAACTGCTGCTTCATACATTTAAAAGGAAACATCTGAGCAAAACATCTGAGCAAAAACATCTGAGCATGCTTAACAGGCTTGTTGCATGGCATCCCTTTGATGTGGTAGCTAGGGGCAGGGGGAAAGAGTGACTTGGTGTCCACCTCTTCTTAGCAAGGCTTAGCAGGACCTCCAGTGCAAGGAACAATCATAACAGAGGGGCAACCAGTGGGTCAGAGGCAGGAGATGTCCCATGCAGGCTCTTTCACATGGGCTTGGAGATTCGGGTGCAACAAATCCATTTGGCCCGAATCTGGGCAAATTTGGGCATATTTGGACCAAAATCAGCCGAATATGTCCTGCCCGAATATGAACAAATCCTAATGCAAGGTATTCGGGCTTTTGGTGTGTTTTTTGGTGTTTTTTCACATTTCAGCCTGCAGGGGGCTCATTTTTAAAGCTAGCAGCACCAAAATTTCAGGGTATCATCCTAAGGTTCCGCTAGCATTAAAAATGTACCCCCCTGCAGGCTGAAACATGAAAAAACACCAAAAATACCCCCAAAAAATCAGACGGACCCAAATTTTTTTCAAGTATACCTGAATATTTGGGTATATTTGAATATGCTATTTGTCTCATCCGGACATACAAATAATTTTATGCCCGAATAAATCTAAATCCAAATTTTACCAAATTTCTAGGGTATTGACCAAGCCTACTTCCGCACACCATAGAGATGCAAATCTTATTTTGCATCTTATTCTGATACTGGATTAGAAATGAGACTGCCCTTCTGCCTCTTTAACTGCAATTGTAAACAAAAATGTGATGAAGGTTTTCCTACCCACAAACTTCCCCATCCCATCCCCATGTTTGCCTCTCACTGCTAGTGCAAGCAGGACATTCTGTATTGTGGCAGGTGAGAGAGTGTTGAGCACATAGAGAAGCCAAGGAGTTGGATGGAAAAAGCGGGACCTGCTCTTCTCACTCTGCCGCCAAGACAAAGAGGATTTTCCAGATTGAAAACTGGTTGCGTCGAACTCACACATTGTTCAGCTCTGTGAGATGTCTGAGATGAAGCAAGTCTTGAGCCCTGCAGCTTATATGCAGGAATTTTGAGCAGACTGCAGCTCTAGGACACTGGCTTTCATATTCACCACCTTCTGATGCCTTTCATAGTAATATATCTATCAGAGTTGGCACTTACAGGTAATGCTTTCTGCATTAACTGAACTGACATGCTATTGAGGCTGCTCCAACCCGTTATGTAACACACTCATAATTCACAGAGGGTGCTAGGGGCTTGTTATAGCCTTGATGTTATCATTTGTACACCCTAAAATCCATTTCTATTGTGTCACAGCACAAGGGATGATCGCTAGGAGTTGGCAAAACTGTCTTTCCTTACTGATCTTCTACAGAGCCCTTTAGGGAGAGGCTGGGGCTTGGTGGAAGAACCTCTGTTTTGCATGGAGAAGGTCACAGGCTCACTCCCCAGCATCTCTAGTTTAAAGACAAGGCAGTCAGTGATATGAAAGACTTCAGCCTGAGACCTCAACTTCCCCTTCCTTGTTGCCTTACTGATCAACCAATAAGGTTTGAGACTTTTCACTTAGAGGCGTGTCAGGAGGCAAGGGCGCCCAGAGACAACCACTTCTCCAGGTGCCCAGGGCAGGGATCGGGGGTGGGTCCACCCATGGTCTCCATGCAGCCCCGCCCACAGTCTCCGAGGGCAAAAGCCAGTCTGAAGGGGGGTGGGGCTCGGTGGGGCAGGGCCAGCCTGCAGGGAGACGGGGCGGGGGCGGGGCTCAGTGGCATGTGCCTGGGGCGCACACCTTTTGATTATGCAGAGGGGCACTCCCCCTGACCAAAAGGCACGCACCTGGGACATGGGTTAGCCTATGCCCCTGTAGGCCGTAAGCCTCTGTTTTCGCTTCAATCTAATCTGCTTTGAGAAGTGTTTTATTTCTGTATATTATCAAAGGCTGTCATGGCCAAAATCAACTAGCCTTTGTAGGTTTTCTGGGCTGTGTGGTTGTGGTCTGGTCTCCCCACGAAACACGACTCTCTGTGACATGCCTATGAAGATGCCAGCCATAGATGTAGTTGAAATGTTAGGAGCAAAACTGCCAGACCACAACCGTACAGCCGAAAAACCCACAACAGTCATCTTATTTCTCTTTCTGACTTTACACTTTCGGGGCATAAAGTTACACTTTTGGGGCATAAAGTTAGCTTCAAACCTTCAAGAATCTCAGGTTTGAGTTTCAGTTATTGGTGCAGTGGGCTCCAGCTGCTGGATTCAAACAAACTGTCTTGACGGGAGATGTGTGTGTCTTTGCATCTGCTCTGCCATCCAAATGAAACCACCTGTTATGATCATACCCACTTCTACCCTACTTTCACCTATCTAATGTTCTCCTTTCACCAAAATCCTTCACTGGATTTCAGTCACTTGCTCAGGCTAGTATTTGTTTCTCTCTCTCCTTCTCCTCTACCTTCACTTCTCTTTGAGGTGGGAATTGCAAACAAACCACAGCCTTCTTCTAGCGACCTCCATAGAGTTTTCAAGGCAAGAGACATTCACTGGTAGTTTGCCATTGCCTGCCTCCGCATGGACTAAGAGTTCTCTTTAGACAGTCTTTAACTTCATAGTATTTGTTGAGGTTAGGAGTTAGCAGAAGTTGGAATTTGCAGAATTTCTCTTTAGTACGTGCATGTGCATTTTTTAAAAACTCTGTATTCAAGTGGCTAATTCCCTTTGCTATTCTTTTTCTTAACTAATCCTTAATTTTAAATGAAGGTCTGATTATTCTAAGAATCTGCACACACTTATGAGATGTTAGAGCAGATCATGGACCCTGGTATATATCAGGCAATAGGATACCAACAACATTTGCCCTAGTCACAAGTGTGTGTGTGTGTGTGTGTGTGTGTGTGTGTGTGTGTGTGTGTGTGTGTGTGTGTGTGTGTGTGTGTGTGTGTATACACACATATACATACACATACATATACATATATATATACATATACATATACATATATACATATATACATATATATATACATATATACATACATACATATATATATACACATATACATACATACATACATACATACATACATACATACATACATACATACATACATATATATATATATCTATACACACACCCTGTTTCCCCGAATATAAGACATCCCCAAAAAATAAGACATAGTAGAGGTTTTGCTGAAGTGCAAAATATAAGGCATCCCCCGAAAGTAAGACATAGCAAAGTTTTTGTTTGGAAGCATGCCCGACGAACAGAGCACAGAAAAAATAAGACATCCCCTGAAAATAAGACATAGCGCATCTTTGGGAGCAAAATTTTATATAAGACACTGTCTTATATTCGGGGAAACACGGTATATGTATGTATGTATGTGTATGTATATGTGTGTGTGTATACATACACACACATACATACACACACACACACACACACACACATACATGCTCCTTGGTCAAGGTTTATATACATTTGAGCCTTCTGGGTTACAGATGGACCAATGGTCTGATTCAATGTAAGACAGATTCCCATGTGTATCTTAACAACGCCAACTCCAGAATAGCCTCCACATTAAAATAAACACCCGGAGTGAGAATACCAGGTTTTACTTTCATTGTTTTCAGCATCTGACTCCAGTGCCCTCTGTGTTCTGTGGGCAGGTAAATCTGGCTTTTAGAAGGAGGCTGATTTTCAGATTTTCACAAATCGAAAAAATATGCCCAAAACAAATTTCAGAAGCGATACCAGTAAACCTGACATTTTGGTGAGAACGATGATCACGCCCTTTCTGCAATAGTGGAACCAAAATATATATTTTAAGAAAATGTTTTGAAAGGCACACTCCTGTGGGACAGTATTTATTTATTTTATTTATTCGTTATTGGATGTATATGCTGACCTTCTGCGGCTTCCAGTCTTTCCATAATATATACAGTACAATAAATACAAAATATTGGTAGCATTTCAAACCTCGTCTAAAATGATGGCAGCCAAAGTTCCAGTAATTGCATATCCAATGCCAGGAGGGAAAGAATGGAGTGGAAAGAAATGGGGGAAATGGACAATTTAGCTTATGTTTGTGATGTTCTTACATTTTGCAATGTCCTAATCTTTTGTTGCTGTGATTTATTTACCTGTGTTATCGGTTTTGTTTATTTCAGCTATTTATGAACTCTCCTGTGAAGCATATAAACATTTGGGGAAAGCATCGGGTTCCTACTGGATAGATCCAGATGGCAGTGGTGCTCTGGGACCTTTGAAAGTTTACTGCAATATGACAGGTAAATAAAATTCAGTACATTTTTCAGTAAATAGCACCCTTTCCCCCTGTATATGTATAGCTTTGCTCTTTTCAGATATTATGTAGCCCAGTGATGGTGAACCTTTTCAGGACCGAGTGCCCAAATGGCAACCCAAACCCCACTTATTTATCACAAAGTGCCAACCCGGCAATTTAACCTGAATGCTGAAGTTTTAGTTTAGAAAAAACCAGTTGGCTCCCTCTTCTTCAGCCCCACCCGCTCGAGCAGGGACCAGCCTGCTCTAGCCTCCAGCAAGTCCCGCACGCACCGCTCTGTGCCTCTTTAGCATCTCTGCCTCCTCTGTGCCCCCACCCCTCGGGCAGCAGCCACCCAGAGCACAGGCACCAGGCCCGCCAGCCAAGTCCTCCCTGCTCACCGCAGTGCTTGCACATCGTGCTCAGTGGCCCAGGCCAGCCTAGATGTGTGTGTGGGGGGATTTTCCGCCCCCCACGTGACGAACTCCATGTCCGCATGCCCACAGAGAGGGCTCCAAGTGCCACCTCTGGCACCCGTGCCATAGGTTCGCCATCACTGATGTAGCCCATGAAACAGCATAACACAGCACAAATAAAACATCTTGAGGATGTTCAAAGAAGCATTCCACACAGCTTTCCCCCCACCAAGACATCTTCATGACATTATATTTCTCCTCCACCCGTTCTTTTTAGAAAACGCTAAACGAACTATCCTTTTGCCTCAGAACAGGTTAAAGGGGTCTCCTGCTTGCTTGTGCGAACAAACAGGAAATGCTTTATTTCTCCAGCCCAGTTTTAAAGTTTTCACTTTCATTTTCACCCGAGCTTGCACCTGCCATTTCCTCCTGCTTGTGATTCTCCATGCTGCCTGCCATTTGGTGAAGGATTCCCTTGGAGGTTTCCTCTGCTAGCAGCTCATCTGCCCTCCGTTTCTAAGTAAAAGATACATGAATAAAGTTAATTTTGACAGCCGATTCAGCACACATGACGTTTTTCTTTTCTGTGTTTTTTTTTTGTTTAGAGGGAGGTATTTTAGAAGCTGCAATGACTTGAAATATGTGCATGTTACAGAGTCTCGAATCATGTCAAAACACTTCCCTCTAAATCAGGGGTGTCCAACTCTGGAGCTTCAGATGTTCATGGACCACAATTGGCCATGCCAGCAGGGGCTGGTGGGAATTGTAGTCCACGAGCATCTGAAGCGCCAGAGTTGGACACCCCTGCTCTAAATTAAAAAAAAGGAAAAACAACACGTGTGCCGAATCAGCCGTAAAAACTAACTTTACTCTTGTACTTTTTACATGGAAATGATGGGTGGATGAGCGGCGAGCCAAGGAAATCTCTGAGGAAAACGTTCCGCCAAATGGCAGGCAGCACGAATCGCAGGCGGGAGAAAATGGCAGACATGAGCTGCAGCAAAAACGGAAGTGAGAACTAGTGGGGAGGTCGGGGGAAAGAACCATGTTCCCGGCAACACTGTTTTTTGTCCGTGCTATGAGGACCAAAAAAAGGCCAAAATGGTTCTTTTGAAAATGTCTGCAAGACATTTTATTCACGCTGTGCCTAAATGGCCACTGTCTTCCCCGCTAACCTCCCTCACGTAGTTATTATGAACATAAAGTGAGCTAATCTTTTATGACTACTGCCTTGAGCCCCTTGGAGAAAGGGTGGGATGAAAATGTACTTTAAAAATAAAATAGCCAGAGGACACGTTCGGGGAGAAGTCCGGGGTTTTTCAATCAGCCTGCTGGAAGCAACTGCCGTTTGTTTCCCAGAATCCTGTGGCCAACGTTTATGTACCTTGACAACAACACACCTTCCTGTAGCTTGCAAGAATCAGATTCATGGCGTGTGACTTTGGTGTCTGCCTCAGTGCTGTGTCTGTGTCTGTGTTTGTCCCCAAAGACAAATGTGAAGTATAAATATGAAAACTGGTATAAACATGGACGAAATCATTGGAAGAGATGTGTCAGCTTCAATCAGCACTGCACACTTAAGCTTAAGAAAAAGAAGAAGCAATTCATCTCACACGTCAAGGCAGTGTCCCTTGGTTACCCAAACAGGAGGGGAAAATTCGACTTCACAGAAATCCCACCATATGGAATCACAAGTCCTGTAATTAGAATGGATAAATTCATAAGACAGGGATGCCTCGGAAAAAGAGAGCTGGCAAAACAAAATATAGATGGCTGCACGACTTGAAAACAAAACTGCATCCGGGGACTGACAGGTAGCATGTTCGGTCAAGTCACAGCTGAGTTATGGCAACCCAATAGGGTTTTCAAGCAGGAGACTAGTAGAGGCGGTTTGCCATTGCCTTCCTCTGCCCAAGAACCCTTGGATTTCTTGCTAGACTCACGTCCAAGTAGTAATCACTGCTTAGCTTCTGAAATCTGATTAGATCAGGCTAACCTGGGGCTATCCCGGTCAGGACCCTGAAAGTGCTTTTAGGGAATAAAGGAGAGTTGATGATGATAGGGAGCAAATGGTTTGTGTTTTCTCATGCTAGCCTTGTTCATTGTCAATAGTGCAACTTACCGTTTCTGTACAAAAGATACTATTCAGGTAGGTAACTATTCTGGGAATTTTACCCCTCAGCTCTTTTCCCCAATTTGGCACTGTTGATCTAGGCCAGTGGTGGCGAACCTATGGCACGGGTGCCAGAGGTGGCACTCAGAGCCCTCTCTGTGGGCACGCGTGCACAGAGTTCGTCATGTGGGGGTGTGGAAAATCGCTCTCCACACACAAACATCAAGGCTGGCCTGGGCTGCTGAGCACAACATGTAGGTAGCCCTGTTAAGTGCTGTTAAACCCCACTGATTTTCATGGGAAGAACTAAAACGCAATCCTTTACCTGGGAGTAAGCTCGGTTGCTGGCAATGGGGCTTGCTTCTAAACACTCCTAGGGTTGTAATTCACCCATTCAAAGCATTGCACGAATGCTTCAAAGCAAAGCCACCAACTACCACCAAGCTTACTCCCAAGTAATGCATGCCTTGGAGCCAACCGTTTTTTCTACACTGAAACCTCAGTATTCAGGTTAAATTGCCGTGTTGGCACTTTGCGATAAATAAGTGGGTTTGGGGTTGCAGCTTGGGCACTCGGCCTCAAAAAGGTTCGCCATCACTGATCTAGGCTATGGGATGGGAACTTTTTTGCCCTTCAATTCAAAGGGTGTTTGTGTTCATTGCAGCTGGGAAATAACGTAATGCACAGTCCCTATTTTATTTTGTATGCTGAAATGGAAATGCCCTCCCCTCCACCTCCAGCCTTGGCTGTGGTGAATCTGAGAAGTTTCTTTTAACTGCTTGCACCTTAAATATATGCCAGGCCTTGCTGTACTTTCAGCTCCAGGAACACCGTTGCAGAATTCTGGTGTTATAGAGCAATGAGCAGAAAGACAAGCAATTAAGGGTAAGAGGTGAGGTTGCACACCACACCACTAAATCAAGTGAGAAAATGAGTGGTCTGTCAGTTCATAAGGGAAAGGATTACGCTGCATTTATGATGAAAGCTCCCCAAACCATTAAAAGTAAGCAGTTAAAAAAAGGAACAGGGCTACATCTGATCAACGCAACTGAAATGTTGTCTACGTTCTCAAGGATAAAATGGAGTAATATCAGGGAAAACCACTAGAATGGAAACATCCTGAAGAGATCCATATGGGATAAACTATGAGATTCAAGTATAGAATTCAACCACTGGAATCAAAGTCACGGGAACAGTAAGAAGCGGAAACATTCACTCAGGGTCAGGAAAAAGGATGCTCTACAACCGTAGTGGCGAACCTTTGGCACTCCAGATGTTATGGACTACAATTCCCATCAGCCCCTGCCAGCATGGCCAATTGCCCAAGGTTCGCCACCACTGCTGATGGGATTGTAGTCCATAACATCTGGAGTGCCAAAGGTTTGCCACCACTGCTCTACAACCAGGCAGTAACAGATGCGACAGAAGGTTAACAAACCTGTAGCACTGGGGATTTCAGTTGCATTCTCGTGATGATTCTTTTTTCACCTCAGCAAAGCGTGAGTAAATTCAGCACTTCTAGGGCATGAATACTTGCCAAGGCTGAGCTTCTGTGCCAAGGCTGAGCCTGCATTTTCAAGTTTGACCTATCAGCTGGAAATCCGGAATAGGTTTGTTGAACTTGCTGAGAACTTGTGGCGAGACAATAGTATGAGAGTAACTTTGGGACACAAACAGTAGTCAGAAAATGCAAGCCCATCACCTCCTGCTTCCCTAACTTAGGTTAGCCTGGCAACCTAGCAGGTAGCCCTGAAATTTAAATGTCATTTAAGTTTTGCCAGAATGAAACAGCATTCAGACTCTAGAACATAAGAACATAAGAACAAGCCTGCTGGATCAGATCAGAGTCCATCTAGTCCAGCTCTCTGCTACTCGCAGTGGCCCACCAGGTGCCTTTGGGAGCTCACATGCAGGATGTGAAAGCAATGGCCTTCTGCGGCTGTTGCTCCCGAGCACCTGGACTGTTAAGGCCTTTGCAATCTCAGATCAAAGAGGATCAAGATTGGTAGCCATAAATCGACTTCTCCTCCATAAATCTGTCCAAGCCCCTTTTAAAGCTATCCAGGTTAGTGGCCATCACCACCTCCTGTGGCAGCATATTCCAAACACCAATCACACGTTGCGTGAAGAAGTGTTTCCTTTTATTAGTCCTAATTCTTCCCCCCAGCATTTTCAATGTATGCCCCCTCTACAATAAACTCTTCAATAAACCTCAGTTTGATTACACTCTGGTTTACTGTAAGATGGTGTGAATGCAAGTGATCTGATAAACTAGCTTGTTATTGGGTACTAAACTTGGATTCCAAACCACAGTTTGTATCCGCCACGTTACTTGTGGTCAGTGTACTTACAAAATCACAGATTTTAGTTTGTTCAGTGGGACCACCCCACTTAGCCTTCTGTATACAGGGTCAGATGTATAGAATAGTAGCAAAGCCAAGCCAGCAACATTCAGTTGTCAATGGATGCTCTTTCCCTGCTTTTCATCTACATATATGTACACCAGTGAATCAATCAGTCTTTATTACAATCATAAACAAGCATACACTAGCATAAGATAGATAACATACTCACAATTAAAAGGATAAAATAGATTTAAACTACAAATATACAAATAAGCATCTAGCGGCAAAAGAAAATTGGGAACACAAGAAAGGAATGGGAACATAAAGGGAATGAGATAAGAGTGTAAATATTGAAAGGAAACAAGACGCAATAAAATTGGCAGAAAAGTATTAGATCACAGTACACTCTAGTAAGACAACCTTAATATTTGCTAAGCATGCTCCATAGCTTTATTATATGCTAATCCTGCAATGTATTTCAAGTGCTACTACACAAAACCTGTTAACACTGTATGTTATATCAGGATTAGTATCTGTGTGCAGCAGGGAAATATAAAATTGACCTGTGTGACCTGGAAATCTGTGTACACCTGTACCAGTGACAACTAATTAAGTAGGACTATAATAAATGCAGGAAAATGTAAAATGCTGCAGGGAGGGATCTCACTCAATGGCATGTTTTTGTTTAATTTGCCAACATGCACAACAAAAATTGCAACACTCCAAACTTTATCTATCACCACACATCACTCCCTATAAAACAAGCTGTCCCTTCAAGCCCCTGTTTATATCCACGGAGAGAGTGAATGAGATCCTAAGCAGCCTTCCAAAAGCAACAACTTCAAAGAACTTGATAGGGTGAAACTCTGCTTAAGGAAACACCATGAGTCACCTGACCCTGATCATGGGTTGGATCTAAACCATATTCTCCAGTTGTAGAATGTAATTTTCCTGCCTCCCCTCCTCTCACTGTAGCCCTGTGATCTCCACAGAATGTTGTCTATTGGGTACAGGGGACTCTGAGAAATGTCATAAGGAAGGGATATTCAGAGGAAATGCCTATTTAGTCTGGATCCCACACACGGGATTTATTCTCAGGTTTTCATCCTGGCCCCTTCCGCACATGCAGAACAATGCACTTTCAATCCACTTTCTCAATTGTTTGCAAGTGGATTTTGCTATTCTGCACAGCTGCAAAGTGGATTGAAAGTGGATTAAAAGTGCATGGTTCTGCATGGGCAGGAGGAGCCTCTGGTGTGCAAATAGGGCCAGATACAGAATCCTGTGAGGATCTAGCCCTTTCCTCTTGATATAAAGACCCCTCTGTCTGTATCTGTCAGATGTGGGAGAGGACTCTAATTTATCCCATGTGCTAGACATCCATGCACACAAGCCTCAGAGGCGTTGGATGCAAGTTCCCCAGCTGCAGACCCTGGATCTATGTTAGAAATCCTTCTACTTTCACAGCACCCATAGTTCTGGTAGGGGCAAAATTCTTCCTTATCCTCAAATAAAATTTAATAGGGAAGTCCATCTTGGGTGGCAGATTCTGGGGATTCATTAAAGGGCAGCAAATGTTTGATAATGTTATGCATTGTTCAATCTTTGCTAGTGTCATACCCAGGGGGGAATGAGGGGGCATGAGATTCAGATGCTACTTTCTGGGGGTGCATTTCCAGCCGTGCCCTCCCCCATCTGTGCTCCGGGCCAGAACTTCACATAGAATTTGAGACAGGGGTGCAGTTGAATGCCGGTGAGTGAGGCTGTGTGGAGATTAGGGCCAAAGCTAGCTGGGCTGGCCCCACCCCCGTCTCCATGTGGATATTTATTTATTTATTTATTTATTTATTTATTTATTTATTTATTTTCTTAAACTTTTATACCGCCCCATCCCCAAAGGACTCTGGGCGGTGCCAAAGGGCTCTGGGCAGTGGCAAGATCAGGGTGGCAAGAACCTATTTGAGCCCGGCCTCAGCTAAGCAGGCTTGGATCCAGCTTTAAACTGCAGGTTTCCAGCCTGCAGCTTTGAGCTGGATCCAAGCCCGGCTGAGGCCACGCTCAAGCTAGCCCTTACCGCTACAACTTGAAGATGGGGGTTAGGCCAGCCTTGTTCACCAGCGTTCAACTGCACCCTTGTTCTGATGGGGCAGGGATACAGCTGTAAGAAGAGGGGGGAATGTTACCCAGGGTGAGCCCCGGGCCCCATTTTAGGTTGGTGCGCCCCTGATCTTTACCACCAGGAGGTGAAAGTGCCATTTGAATTTTCAGCCTCAGGCACTAATGTGTTTTGAGATTATTCCTCCACTTCACCATACCACAAAGGTTTTTATCTTTTTTTTTGCAACTCTAAGCTAAAAAGAAAGGGGGGGAAAGCTCATCTAAATCAGTAATCCGTTTGCTTTAAAGCAATACATCTGTAAAATTAATCCTATAAAAGCCAAGGGATTGTAAAGTCTTCTAATGCGAAGTGTTATCTTGAGCATGTTTGTTTACTGTTCTTCTCAACATTCAGAGAAATATTCTGTATTAAATATTAGTGTACAACATACTATGTCATATTAAACATTTACAAACCAGGAGCACTTGTCCTAGATATACATTGCCATCTGTGCATTTAACATTAACAGCAAAAAAGTTTCACAGATATACCATTAAGAGCCTAAAATTATTGTCGCCTTTTCCGAAAAAAATCACAGGTAAAAGCTTACTAAAAATCCAAACTAAAAATGCAAAAACGCAACAGTGAAAAAAAGAGCAATTTCTATATTATGATTTGTTTAATAAAGATCCTGAAAATGTTTTCCACTTAAGAAGAAGAAGAAGAGTTTGGATTTATATCCCCCCTTTCTCTCCTGCAGGAGACTCAAAGGGGCTTACAATCTCCTTGCCCTTCCCCCCTCACAACAAACACCCTGTGAGGTAGGTGGGGCTGAGCGAGCTCTGAGAAGCTGTGACTAGCCCAAGGTCACCCAGCTGGCGTGTGTGGGAGTGCACAGGCCAATCTGAGTTCCCCAGATAAGCCTCCACAGCTCAGGCAGCAGATCTGGGAATCAAACCCAGTTCCTCCAGATACACGAGCTCTTAACCTCCTACGCCACTGCTGCGCATTATTAAAGTAATAATGGCATTGCCAATAATGTAATGAAATTAACGTTGAACTCATGATCTGCATCAGGCATGAACAAACATTCAAGTACTTGCTTCCGCCTTCCATCACAAAAGATCCAAGAGCTTTGGTGAATCATCAGGATGCAAAAGAATGCCGGGGCTATTTTCTGGACTACAGATTAATTGCTATGATGGATGCAGATTAGGATAAGTAATAGTTGGCTTGGAGCATTGATTAAATCACCTTAGGCAGTTGGCTCCATTGTCCAGCCAGGCACACCTTCAGACCAGGGGAAATGCATAGCTGCCAACCAGGCTTGACATACAAGGTGGATCCCAAAATTATCAAAGAAGCATCCATTTTGTGTGTAGTGTATTTCTGTTATTCCGGACTTTGGTCCATACCCCTTTTATGGCACCCTTTAGCAAGAGAGGAGTCCAACTGCTCACAAGTTCACTCAGAGAAAACGACTACTTTGGAAGGTGGACTTTATGGCATGTTACCTCAGTGAGGACCCTCTCTTCCCCAAATCCCATTTTGCTGAAGCCTAACCCATGACATTCCAGTTATTTCCCAACCCAGAGGAGGCAACCCTACATGAACAATTGAAGAAGAAGAAGAAGAAGAAGAAGAAGAAGAAGAAGAAGAAGAAGAAGAAGAAGAAGAAGAAGAAGAAGAAGAAGAAGAAGAAGAAGAAGAAGAAGAAGAAGAAGAAGAGGAGGAGGAGGAGGAGGAGGAGGAGGAGGAGGAGGAGGAGGAGGAGGAGGAAAGAAGAGGAGGAGGAGCAGGAGGAGCAGGAGGAGCAGGAGGAGTTTGGATTTATATCCCCCCTTGCTCTCCTGTAGGAGACTCAAAGGGGCTGACAATCTCCTTGCCCTTCCTCCCTCACAACAAACACCCTGTGAGGTAGGTGGAGCTGAGAGAGCTCCGAGAAGCTGTGACTAGCCCAAGGTCACCCAGCTGACGTGTGTGGGAGTACACAGGCTAATCTGAATTCCCCAGATAAGCCTCCACAGCTCAGGCGGCAGAGCGGAGAATCAAACCCGGTTCCTCCAGATTAGATGCACGAGCTCTTAACCTCCTATGCCACTGCTGCTCTTGACAGAAATAGTTTTGTGCAGTTCCTTTGGCATTAGATTTCTCATTGTTAAGATGATACCCGAATGCCTGTTGCTGGTGGATGGGTGCATAATGTCTCTCTCCCAGAGGCCTCTACTTTAGCACGCCTTATAATGTATCCTTTTAAAGCCACGGATTCTTCCATCAGCTATTGTGACTTTGCATAGGGTATCCCCACCTCATCTAAGTCAACTAATTAAGGAGTACAAATATACCATTTCACAAAAACAGTGCAGCAGTCATTTCCATGATGATTTCTGTGAGTAGGAACTCAAAGAGTGCCCCAGTGGCTACAGTGCCCCAGGATTTTGTATCTCCTTGTCATTAATAATGGGTCACCAGAGTGCTATAAAATGATAACATATGGTGAAACATATGGTGTGCATATAAAAATGTAATTCATTATCACATATGTGACGGAAAGGGTTCTGCTAGTGGTAAATGCACGATTCTATTATCCATATCTTGTTTAATTGCCTTCTTAGATGGGACATTTCACCTGACACCTCCTTAAGCTTTGATAAGCTTAAATGCAGTCCTAAACAGAGTCGCACCCTCGTAAAACCACTGTAGTGAATGGACTTAACCTAATTCAGTATCGAGGTAACAACACAGTATGATCTGCATAAAACAGATTTGAGATAGATCTGTCAGAACATGTGTTTAGATGAGCAAAATCTAAATGACAGCTGGACCCTCCTTCTAGCAGGTGCCGTGTGCATAATTAGGGCTGAGTGCACAACATGTACCGTGTGCAAAACCTGATAAGGTAAGGGCACCTGATTGGTACCACATTTGTATATAGATAGCACAGACAACAGAGTGATGGGTGCCTGAAAACACCTGTGGTCTGGTGAAGCACTTTGTCAGTAGATAGCAATAAATAGAACTGCACTGGTGACTGTGTGTCTGTCAGTTCTTGTCTACCTTGCGTCCTGCAAGGTGGTCTACTCCGAGTAAATCCGCTGCTTCAACAAGATCTGCCAGACAGGTGAGGAGAGTGGAAAAGATTCCCCACAAAGAGTGAAATGTTACTGTTAAAATAAGCTAGCTGTTTTGTTCTCCGTGATTGAAGGCCAAGAGGGGAGAGTGTCTAACGAAATATATAAATTTGTATCCATAGGCCGAGTAACAGAGTCAAAAACATTTTCAAAACAACTTCCCCAGTCGTTTGGGGAATTATATGGCAACTTGCTCAAGAAGCTGCCTGCAAGCCCTTATTAATTACAGGCTAGAAATATAGAGTATCTTGGTTGTTTATACCTGTGATCAATCTTCTCCAGTGCTCTTTTAATGCTCTTTGTTTTTTTGAATTGGATTAGGTTTTTGAGTTGCCTCTTACAGGCAACCAAGGCAGTCATTAGTCTCTCAGAGTTGGTGCACCAATAAGCCCTGTATATTCTACGGATTGTTCTGAGCATGTACTAACAATCTCTATCTAAGCAATCTAACAGTCTCTAACAATCTAACAGTCTCTAGGCCCCAGGTCTTGAATACATCTCTCTGAGAGCCAGTGGGGTGTAGCGTTTGAGAGCAGGTACACTCTAATCTGGAGGAACCGGGTTTGATTCCCCACTCTGCCGCTTGAGCTTTGGAGGCTTATCTGGTGAACTAGATTATCTTGTGCACTCCAATACGTGTCACCTGGGTAACCTTGGGCTCGTCACAGTTCTTTGGAGCTCTCTCAGCCCCACCCACCTCACACAGTGTTTGTTGTGAGTGGGGAAGGGAAAGGAGTTTGTAAGCCCCTTTGAGTCTCCTTACAGGACAGCCCCTTAAGAAAAGAGGGGGTGGCAGGGTCTACTGATGTTACAAAGAAAGAGAAGGGGGCAATCAGCAGCCGGCCTCCCCAAAAGCCCGGTGGAACAGCTCGGTCTTACAGGCCCTGCGAAACTCGCCAAGATCACGCAGGGCCCAGACAGCTGGAGGAAGAACGTTCCACCAGGCAGGGGCCAGGGCTGTAAAGGCCCTGACCTGGGAGGCCAGCCGCATCATTGAGGGGCCGGGAACCACCAGCCAATTGGCCTCTGCTAAACGCAGAGGCCGATTTGGGACATATAGGGCAAGATGGTCCCGCGGGTACGAGGGTCCCGAGCTACGTAAAGCCTTAAAGGTTAACACCAACACCTTGAAAATGATTCGGAACTCGACCGGTAACCAATGCAGATGGCGCATCCACAGCATCTGTAAAAACCTCCTCCAATACCACATTTCAAATTAATTGACTTTTTTCCGGGCCACTTCCTTCATGATCCCACTTCCACACCCATACATAGTAATGCAGAATACTAGGAGTTAGCTTAGCGACGGTGCTAGCAGTCTGATAATCGGGCAACCCAGCTGATCAGTCTAGTCATTGAGGACAAAGGATTGGGTGACCAGACCTTCTGCTCTGCTTTTCCAGGGACCCAAGATTATGGTCTGTATTGGGGCAACTATGATAGAGGGGCTGGACTGCAATAATAGAAATAGCAGTGTGCAATTGGATTTCTTTTTGTTTTCATTGTGAAATTTCCATCTGTTTTCATTATATTTATTTGATTTGATTCCACTGGCTTTTCAAACCAAATATCACACAATTTCCTTTCCCACTACATCCCCTTTGCTTTTGTACGTGCAGGCCTCGCGACTCTCAGTGTAGCTTATTCTTTTTTTTCCCTTTTGGTGTTTATCTGCAGAAAAACTGGTTAGTTCTGGTTTTATACCTACAGAAAAAGGGCCTTGGTTTTTCACCTGTAGAAAATGGCTTTGGTTTTTCACCTGGTTGGCTTTGGGCTTTCTCACCTGCAAACAAACTTGTTGATTTTGTTTGGGGGTTTTTTTTCACCTAAAATGACCTGCAGAAAAACTGGTTGGAGCCAATCCATTATTAGAAAGTTCTTTTCATTATGATATTCATCTTAATTTCTGTCAGCCTAGACGAGAAACATTTCTGGATGCAATTTCTTTGTTTTCCATCCAGTTTTGACAGAAATCTCTGAGACTCCATCCTGAGGGATCCTTTCTGCCAAATTTCAGTTAGGAACAATCCTAGTTTTGTAGGCAGTGGCAAAATGCTGAGACTGGAGGATGTAACAAATGCATCAATTTTTCTACTGTTATTTCCATTTGTTGTCATTATCCTATTAAACTGGAATTTTTTGGTTCATGTCTTCATAAGTTTGGAAATGGCTGCAAATCCAGAATAGAAGATTCCCCTGAAGCACAAATCTTCAACAACAGCACCAAAAAAAGCCCAAGATTACAAATAAATGAGAGGGGAAGGTTATTGACTGTTATTAAATTATTATTGTAAGCTGCCATTATCTGCTAAAACTAGCATCTGGGATAGGCACAAACCATGTGCAGCAAAGAACCAATTAAACACTAGGTCGAATTTCTCGATTAGCGTGGCTATTTGCACTTCCTCATTCATTTGAATCGCTACCTGCTAGGGGAGGTCAAACTGAGAGCCTCCATTTAGATTCCACTTACCACAATCCTCTCCTGTCCATTTTATGGTTACTTTGCTAAAACAAAATAGGCTCTTTTATGGACTTTGCAATTATTTCAGCCTTGCAAATGTCCCCTAGATAATGAACACATGTGGATATATCGTATTAGCTGTTTACTTTTCCATTTCGTTGTCACATTTCTAAAGATTTTGTCTTCAGCTCCCCCTCTGCCATTTCGTAAAAGGTTGTACTTCGGTGGTTTGCCGATGTTACGTGCAAACGTGTAGCTATCACAGCTCAGTTAGCGTGAGCTTTTAGCTTTCCCGTATCCCACCTATATGACAAACACACGTTCTCTTTGTTCAGCGCTCCTTCCTAGCGGGCTGCATTGCCCCCAGGAAACAAACATTTCAAACTATGACTCCTGGGCCTGTCACATCAAGACCCGATTGCTTCTTAGTAGTGATGCCGTTTGTCAAAGTTGACAGACAGCAGAACTCCAAATCAAACCATTCAACCCTGTAAGGAGAGTCATTTTGTTTCAAAGAGCTTTGCTCTCTGAAGATGTGTTGTTTGGGAGTGGGGTTTGCCTCCATTTGTGTGTGTGTGTGTGTTTTAAATTATCTCAGTATCTGTACGACTATAAAAGCTCAAATTGAATTAAAAGTTAAAAGTAAAGAGACGTTTATAGTTGTGTTCAAATAGCATATTATGTTCATTTATTAGCAAGATTCATAATGAGGGTTATGAACGGGGGGGGGGGGAGGAATATGTTTAAAAAGAAACAAGAGAAAAGGAGACATTCTTCCTTTGAATGCCTAATCAGTTCTCGGGGATACGGTTCTGCACTCTGATGTTTAATTCTCCAAATTAATTTACCAAGAGAAGGGCAGGTTTGCAGCACTGCTGCTGTTCACATGAAAAATTTAGGACATCTCACCTCCTCCTGTTTGTTCTGCCAGATGCTGCTTTAGAAAGCTATGAGTCAGCAAGGAATGAGACAGAGCATCATCCATCTTGCTATGTGAGCTCACATATGTACTCTCTCTCTCTCTCTCTCTCTCTCTCTCTCTCTCTCTCTCTCTCACACACACACACACACACACACACACACACACACACACACACACACACACACTGCTGATGTAGGTCTCATGACACAGTTTTCCTTCCATTCGACAATGTCTGTGTTCTTTGGATAAGGCACCATAGCTGGATCTTTATGTCTGTTGCATTGAGGCAGTGAGCTCTTTTCCCATCCCTGCTTACATCCCAGCTTCTTCCTTCCATTTTCTCCAATGAAGAAGGAAACAGAAAACCTGGTCAATTTGCAGTCCTTTGCTACGGTATTTGGAAAGAAGACGCCTACAATACCACTCCCTAACGTGGTGCCCAGGGACACAATGACACCTTTCTTGATGTCCTCCAGGTGTTTTTAGAAAGTGGATGGGGACAACTGGGGCTTTTGCTCAACAAGGTATCTGATTAGCCATCAGAGGGCGTTTCCCCACTTGCCACGACTCTCCTATGCCGCGCGCTGCTCTCAGCGCGCATCATTTCTGGTGTGCGCCCGGGCTTCCCCACGACCCCGCGCCGTTTTGAAGAGCACCAGGAATGACGCGCGCTGAGGGGGCGCAACAGCGGCAGCGTCGGGGTGGCTGCGTTGTCGCCGCCCCTGTAGTGGGGAGTGCCGGGGGACCCCACGCTACTTGGCTGCAGTAGCGCACATCTACTGGTAAGTGGGAAAATGCCCAGAGATCCAATTCTCTGTGCAGTTTTTTTATCCAGTGTTAATTCCACTTCTACCCCAGTGTTAGTTTTATTCTCTCACTTTTCTTTCCCAGTGTATTTTTATGGACTATCTCTCTTCTCCTGGTGTGTGTGTGTGTGTGTGTGTGTGTCCTCTGTCTGTCTCTCTCTCTCTCTCTCTCTCTCTCTCTCTCTCTCTCTCTGGACAGAGGGTATGTACTGACTAAACAGATGTTTCATTTCCCCCCTTATTTCCTTTTTGGGCTATCCCCTGTACTCACTTCTACAACAAAAATTAACTGCCCTGACTATTTGATCATCCAGACAACCCTAACATCTTACAGCCTTTAAAGAGAAGTCCTGCCTGAAGTATTTAGAAGCCTCTGGAGTCCCCTAAGTAATTAATGGCTTCTACTTTGGGACACCAACCTCACAGACTATTTGATGAAGAAACGGGAAACATCTTGTGGTTGTATATGTTATTGATATCAATTAATTCCATTTTGATGGCTTGCTTCTCTTCCATTGTGTGCAGTTAATTTGTCTTTGTACACAGCTTTTCCTCCCTGCTGTCACTTCATCCTTTCAGATTAAGTCATGGAATAATTCAAATATTTCCTTCCATCCCGTATCCTGCTGTTCTCAGCTCTTCCTTATTTTTTAAAAAACCCTCCTCTAAATAGGATCACTAGCTGGCCAGTGATGTTTCCGTGAGCATCTTGAGCTGTTGTTTCACAATTTTGCCTTTGGTTAAAACACAGATCATACATCTGTCTTTAAAATACCAATGCAGACTCATGCCAGCTCAGTTTGCATACAGGTTGTGCAGAGAGGAGACAGGGTGTTTAACCCTTCAACTTCCTCTTGCTTTCACTATTCAAAACCAAGTTACCTGCTTAATTATTAGCATGGGCTTTTTAAAGATCTTTTCTCCTTTAAAGTGTCAATAACGAAACATTTTCAAATAGTGGAGCCAAGTGGAAACAGAAGAGTTAAACCTCCTTTCCAATCCCTGCATGGCCCTGAGGCAAATGGAGGCTGCAAGGACCTGCAATTGCATTTTATGGTAGAATGAGGCACATGATCAATGGCATTGGCTATCGTCAGCTTTAGATCAGTACAGTTTCTGTACTGTCAGCAGGACAGTTAGATCAGTTTCTGATCGTTACTGTACACCTAACTTCTATCACTAGAGAATTAATAAAAACTATTTAATATCAATAAAAACCTTTTAATAATTCGGCCATTTTGCAGAAGTATGGAGAGGAGACCAGAATTTGGTGCACAGTCATCTTTGCTCCCTCCATGCATTTATTGTAAGATCTACATGTGTACAAATAAATATATGTTTGGCAAGCCCAATCACAGAAACAGCAAGGCAGACAGGTTGTACAATTTCCCAAGTTTCTTTCTTTACTTTTGCAACTGCATCCTCCACCCATAAACATAAATCCCTTAATTGTATCTAGAGGAATGCCAGTACCTTTGCATGTCATGGGCAGAGCAATCCTGAGGGTCACCTGTGCTGCAGCGGCTGGCCACGGTATAACTGTGGCACTAGTATAACTGTGGTACGGTGTAACTGTGGCACTAGTTTGCTCTCTAAAGGGTTCGGTTAGGCAGCAGCTGGCAAGAAAAATAGACCATAGATGACCACTCTTACATCAGTATCCCCAGCAAGCATACTGTACTGTGGCAGCCAGGTCTTGTGTTATGGTGGCTGGGTGATGACAGATAGGGCAGACCAGTGGCGTAGTGCCAATGGGGTTGGGGAGTGCACAATTAGCACTGGGTGCATGCCTGTGCAGGGGTGTGGCGTGGCATTCTGGGGTGAGGGCATGGTGGTGGTGCAGGGCACACGCGTGCCCTGGGCACAGTTCCCCCTTGCTCTGACCCTGTGGCAAAGAGAACCAATGAGGCAATGTCAGGCACAGGGGACAAGACCAGCACTCATCACAACACAGTGGGAGGAAGAGGCATGGTCAGAGAAGCTGGCTCTGTCTGTGGCACACCCTCCCACTCCCTTAAAGGGTTGAGTCCAAGATAAAGTGTGAAATTTACGACTGCTCTTACAACCGCTCCTTGACTCGGACGCCATCTCTGGGGTTGAATCCTGTCACAAGTCCCTAGGCAGCTGACAGAGGTGGGAAAGGGCCTCAGCAGTCCTCCCCTCAGGGAGACCCCAAGCAGAACCTCAAGCCACACAGCACAAAGGATGCCATCCCCTGGGAAAGGGCATGGGGAGATGTCAAGGAAAGTCTACAGCCATGGATGTCATCTGTTTATCGTCTGCTAGGCCCCCCATGGATTGGCAGGATGGGTGGAGCTGGGGCTCCCCCAACCCATCCTGGGTCGGTCTGGTAACAACATAGTGTAGACTTAACTCTCCCCTTATCACTTGCCTAATAGTACTAAATGCCCTTTCTAAATGCTTTTTCCTGCCTTATCGCTCACTGTAAATCCTCACAGCAGGGAGTTGTCAAATACAGTCCTATGAAACGTGGCCTACTTTGTGGCATCCTAGTCAAAGCTTTTGAAGGGCTGGGCGGGGGGGCCAATTGGCCATGGCCACTGCAAGAAAAGGAGACCATTGATCACACCTGTAGGCAACATCCTGAACTGCTTTGGGCTTCATGGCTATGGTCGCAGCTATGGGGGGAGGAGGTGTCTTGCTTTTTTAGTACATTTGTCGACTGAGGGCTTCACCATGCATTTTGTTGGCATCCCAGAGGTGGGATCCAACAGGTTCTCACAGGTTCCCGAGAGTAGGTTACTAATTATTTGTGTGTGCCGAGAGGGGGTTACTAATTGGTGATTTTGCCACGTGATTTTTGCCTTAGTTACGCCCCTCCTCTCAGCAGTAGCGCGCAGAACTTCAAGCAGTCTAGCAGGAGGTGCACCGGCGTGCGTGGCAGCCTGCGCCTGCGTGCATTCGTTTCCTGCCCAAAGACCGGCACAGTGGCTGCGTCCTTGCCACAGCCCCGCCCAGCAATGCCCCGTCCCTGGAATGCCCGGCCACACCCTGTCATGTCCCGCCCAGTCCCATTGGCACTACACCAGTTTGAATCCCACCACCATGGGAACCTGTTACTAAAATTTTTGGATCCCACCACTGACTGTACCTCTGACAGGGGCATTCCCAGGCTGAAAGGGTTTAGGGAGTTGACTGGCTACTCTTCCAGAACTGCCCACAGTCACACCAGCTCAGAGGCCAACGCCTCAGACGTATAGACGGGCAGCTGCTGGGGCCCTTGGGACCTCCACCAGAGTAGCTGGCCCTTATGCTGGCCTATATCAAAGATATGCCCGTGTAAAGGTCAGTTGGCTCCCGGAGTGCATCCAGCCCTCTGTCTTGGGATTGTGCTGTAGGTTACATACATTTGAAGCATACAGAAATCACTGGAGCATTTCTCAGTAGCTCATAAAAAGTAACCCTGAAGTGTTGTTTTTTCCCCCAAAAAAGGAAAAGGGTTAAAACCCTGCAAATGATTTTCACTTCTTTTTTTTTTTCAAAAAAAGAAAATGTTATTGCAAAGGCATTTTCTCTTCCAGCAGAAATGGGCAAAGCTTAATATGTGTTCTGTTACACAGCTTTACAAAATGACCTTGACCTTGAGGGAAGCAAAAATAATAATGAAAATTGCATTACAACAGAACTTGAAAACTGGAGAATCATTGCTTAAGTGCAGAGAGTTCAATAGTATATTTTCCCCTCATCCATCTCTATCATCTGATAATTTATTAGCCCAGGCCCTGAAGATACCGGTGCATCCTTTTTTGACAGCATTCTACATAAATTGTGGAAGGGTTTATTTTTTGTGTTTGTTAGTTTGTTGCTCGGCCTTCTTGTGCTTCCAGTACGGAATTTGGAGGCCTCTGTTACTTTATGGGATTTATATTTACACATTGTGGTGGCTTCGATGGTGTAAAGATCAGCCTGAATTGATTTTATTAGAATTTTCCATTATTTTATTTTAAAGGGATAAATTCTGCCTGGTTGGCCATAGACAATCGAGATTAGAATTGGAGGGTGAAAAGATGTGTGATTTGGAAGACTGGTGATCAAATCTATCAACAACATTTGCTTTATTTTTGGAGCAGTTGCAGAGGGCTGAGTGCAGAAAGAACACTGGTGGGAGGATTACTGTTTCGCCCCATGCCATTTGGTTCAGCTAAATTGTCTCCCTGAAACGTCTTTTAACCTCACAGGTATTGTACAGGCAGCTGTCTTTGTTTTTTCATTGGTACTAATAACTGCAGAGAGGGCAATTTGTGTGTGTGCCATTAAGTCACAGCTGACTTATGTGACCATAGGGACTTTCAAGGCAAGAAACATTTTGAGGTGGTTTGCCATTTCCTGAGAGAGTTCTGAGAGAACTGAGACTAGCCCAAAGTCACCAAACAGGTTTCATGTTGTGAAGTGGGAAACTGAACTTAGTTCTCCAGGTTAGAGTCCACCACTCTTAACCACTTCACCCTATCGCACATCAGACACACGGCCAACCTCCCCACTCCTAACACCAGCAGCAACCCCACCCCCTCCTCAGGCTGCCCAGATGCTGGCAGTGACCCCTCCCGTCTCTCCCCATGCTTGCTAATCACAGCTGAAAAAAAGATGTTGCTGCCACAATACCATCCAGCCCAGGATCCAGACGTAGCCCCAGGCCTACCACCAACAGCCCCCTTGATTCCTGGGCTGTCGGTTGAGGCCGCAGGACAAAGCCACGTCCAGGGGCAAGGAAGATCACAGGTGGGCCAAATTGGAGATCAGGGCTTGAGGGACAGAAAGCCAATAGAGATGGTTGTGCATGGGGAACAAATGAGGAAAGATGAAAAAAGTGAGGCAGGGCCATGGCTGGGCAGGAGGGCTGCTGGGGCACACTCTGTGTTTTCCACCCCGCCCCCTGCAGGGCCCCCTTCCCCTGTACGCCCCTTGTGACCCCTTCCCACATTACCTTTTCCAGCTGGCAGAAAACAGCTTTCTGCCGGCTGAAAACAGGCCAGGCTGGTGGCTCAGGGCCAGGCCTGGCGAGGCGAGGCGAAGCGAGGTGAGGTGAGGTGAGGGGGGAAGGGAGTCAGGGGGCAATTTTCATGCCCCCGGGCACATGCCTGGTGCAATGCATACCCCCTCCACCCCCTTGTAGCTCCACAACTGGGGTGAGGTGGGAGGCAAGAAGGATAAATAGAGAAGCAACTGCCAGCCAAGGAGGAGGGGGGGCAGGCTGTCTCCAGTGAGAGAGAGGTGGAGAGAGGAAGACAATGCACTGAGAAAAGGGAGCAAGCACAGAGTGGCTCAAAGCTGCCGACCCTCTTTGAGGCTGATGTGGATGTGGCAGCAGGCCAGGGTCAGAGATGGAAGGGCCCACATCCAATTGTGAAAGTACTGGTCACAGTGTCCTTTGAGTTCCAGTGAGGGACTAAGCCCAGACACAAGAAGAGGCTGCACATCAGCCGCCTTAAAGGATGGTATGATTGTGGTACCCTAAAGTGTCAGCTGACATAATGGAATTGTCTAATGGGAGATGACAGCCCTTCCAGACGAACATCTGATCATGGAATCGGACTTCCGGTAGAAAGAAAACTTATTGAATAGTTCTCCAATTGGAGTCTGCTGCTTTTAACCACTACACCATTCTGGTCCTCTATGGTTAGAGTCCTGCAAATCAGGATATGAAGCAGTTGTTATTTTTAATCGACAGTTCGACTTCACCATGATTTATGTAGTCATCCTGGTTTAATCGAGAAGTCCATCTATGACCACCAATCTTGATCCTTCTTGATCTGAGATTGCAAATGCCTTAGCAGATGCTCAGGAGCAGCAGCAGCAGCAGCAGCAGGTCATTGCTTTCACTTCCTGCACGTGAGCTCCCAAAGGCACCTGGTGGGCCACTGCAAGTAGCAGAGTGCTGGACTAGGTGGACTCTGGTCTGATCCAGCAGGCATGTTCTTATGTTCTTCTTATGTTCTTAATCCTGGGTTGTTTTCTGCTAACTCCTCCTCAGGCTATAGAGAGGTGGAAATTAAACCAACGTTTGTTAAGGCAAAACAAGATCTGGGTGATAGTCTATGAATTTAATGTTAGCGTCACAAATGACTTGCAGTTAAAATAAACTGTGATTTCATGTTAAGTCTAAACCAGGCCATTGTATCCACTCAGGTGTCTATGGGTAGTTGATCTGCCATTATGCTGATCTTATTATCTAGTGAATGCTGGCCTTATAAATTGACACACCTTGACCACAACCATGTATCGACCAGGAAATTATTTAAAAAAGAACTTTTCTTGACAAAGTCGATAGCAGGTTCAGTGCAAATACAAGAGTCAATGAGGGAAAATAAGAAGGTATCAAACAGGGTGACATTTACCATCTAAGACTGACTCTACTGTCAGTTCCAATCCAAGCTAAAGCAAGCAAATTCTGCCACCAGTTGAGCAGTTAGAAGATTGCTATGCAAATCAGTGGATATCCACCCCAGACAGACATAATTGTCCTTAGTGACTGCAGAGTTTGAAGCTCAGACCTAATTTTTGCATAGTTATTCATAAGATTCACAGTCGTCTCTGTCTGCATTACAAATGAAATCTTTAGGGATTAATAGAGCAATAATTGCAGTTCTAAATTCAATTAAAACATGCCTTTAAAACATCATATTTTTTATTGTATATGTGGTTGAAAATCCTGCTCCTTGTATTCCATTTCCACCACATGTGACACGGATTTGATAGAATAGGATTATAAAGGGGAACAAATACAGAATATTACAGGATGAAAGGCAAAAAAAAAATTGGCCATCTTATTGTGGAGAAAATCAGCATGCGGCTGGTAATGTCTCTGACTTAAAATTGTGTCCTATAAAAGGCTTGGTTTATGAATTGTCTGAAAGACAGCTTGTTGTTTAAAGTTACATTCACAGACATACTCTTATTCTGACATAACAAGGTCCGCATTATCACCTTAAGTGATTTAGGCTGCAGTTCTGCGCATTGTGTACTTGGAAATGTTCTAACTGTACAGTGAAACTTGCTTTTGAGTATAGCATTAATTTGCTAGTACTATATGACAAGGGATAGATTCTTTCCTTGCATTTAGATAGATATGAGAGAGAGAGAATACAAGAAGAAGAAGAGGAGAAGAAGAGTTTGGATGTATACCTTGCTTTTCTGAACCATAAGGAGGCTCAAAATGGCTTGCAAACCCCTTCCCTTCCTCTCCCCACAACACATACCCTGTGAGGTAGATGTAGATGAGAGAGTTCAGAAAGAACTGTGACTAGCCCAAGGTCACCCAGCAGGCTTCATGTGGAGGAGTGGGGAAACAAATCTGGTTCACCAGATAAGAGTCTGCCACTCATGTAGAGGAGTGGGGAGTCAAACCTATTTCTCCAAATTAGAGTCCACCACTCTTAACCAGTTGGTGGTGAACCTTTGGCACTCCAGATGTTATGGACTACAATTCCCATCAGCCCCTGCCAGCATGGCCCATTGGCCATGCTGGCAGGGGCTGATGGGAATTGTAGTCCACAACATCTGGAGTGCCAAAGGTTCGCCACCACTGCCTGAGTACACCATGCAGGCTCTCCAACGTGCTTAAGAAAAAGCGCTGTCAAGGAGATTTAATTCGATGTTGAGTTTATTAAGTACTTTTAATTGAAAGCCTTCCATAAGTCATAATGTTGTATGAAGAAACATTAATGGCTATCCTGAACCCATATGTGTGCATAAACCTGGCCCAGCTTATACAATCAGAAGAATTAAACAGGAAAGGTTTTTTTTTTTTTTCTGGACTGTACCACTTTGGGCTCTGAGTAGTAGGTAACACATTTGAATGATCTGCAGTGAGAAATCTCTCTTCACATGCAAAATTGGGACATAAGGGAAGACACAGATCAGCCTAAGGCTCTCCTCTCCCCCATCGTGCTGTTTTTCTATTATAGTTTGCACTGAGGGATTCAAACAAATAATCTTCCACCTGTGGACTGCAGTACTTGATGCATAAGCCAGCCCTCAGTTATGATGAGAAACTCTGAGCACCAAGAAATGGAAATGACTGTTTGCATGAAAGTTGAACCCTTTCCTGGATCTCCTCAATATTCATATTCGAAGTTCAACAAGAACACCAGGCTGGACACCACTTTGTGCCCATTTTTATTGGTTTTCTTGTTTAAATTGGTTCATATAATGCAGAGTCATGAGCAGATGAAGGCAGTCAGTCAGAGTACCTGTCAATCACGATTCAAAATGGAGAGCCATATTGTAGCCTAGAGAACAGTAAGCCTTCTCCTAAAAAATACTCACTGCATTTATGAGACTGGGCTACAGCATGTAGATATGAATTGACCCAGATGTGAATTGTGTGCCATCTTTTCCACCTTGGTTGGGCCTGATTCCCTGATTCCATCGCGGGCCCTGCTTACTCCCTCCCTTTCTTTTGGCCTTTAGATCGGGCGCCTGTTTTAAACAACTTTTGTTGTATAAGTTAAATGAATGAATGAATGAATGAATGAATGAATGAATGAATGAATGAATGAATGAATGAATGAATGAATGAATGAATGAATGAATGAATGAATGAAAGTCTGGGGCAGTGGTGGCGAACGTATGGCACGGGTGCCAGAGGTGGCACTCAAAGCCCTCTCTGTGGGCATGCGCAGAGTTCGTCATGCAGGGGGGGATCCCCCCCCCCCCGCACACACATGCATCTAGGCTGGCCTGGACCGCTGGTCTCAATTATTAGCATCAAACCTAAGACCTAGTTTTGGGGAAGCAGTGTAGGTAAACCTGTTAAGCGCTGTTAAACCCCACTGATTTTCATGCGAAGAACTAAAGCGTGATCCTTTACCTGGGAGTAAGCTTGGTTGCTGGCAATGGGGCTTGCTTCTGAGTAAACCCTCCTAGGGTCGTGATTCACCGTTCGAAGAGTTGCAGGGTTGCTTCAAAGCAAAGGCACCGACTCCCACCAAGCTTACTCCCAAGCAACGCACGCCTCAGAGCCAACCATTTTTTTCTAAACTAAAATCTCAGTATAAATAAGTGGGTTTTGGGTTGCAATTTGGGCACTCGGTCTCGAAAAGGTTCGCCATCGCTGGACTAGGGAGACACTCAAACTCATCAGCACATTCTAGCAAGCCTTTATTGGCATAGACAACAGTACAACAATAATAAAAAACGGATTAAAAAGCATATACAATACAGGAAATAAATGTTAGGTCGAAGGAAATCTACTGGCATTTAGTAATTTCCAGGAGAAAGTCTGCCACTATCATACAGAGAGAAGGATCAGGATTGTCCAACAAGTAGCCTTGTAGCAAACCAGATTATTGATCTATCAAGGTCAGTATTGTCTGCTCAGCCCGGCAGTAGCTCTAGGGTTGCCAGTGCTTGGGTGGGGAAACAGCTGGAGATTCGTTGGGTGGTGGAGCCTGGTTGGGTGGAGTTTGTGGAAGGGTGGGACCATAGTGGGGTACGATGCCACAGAGCACAACCTCCAAAGCAGCCATTTTCTCTAGGGGAACAGATTCCGGTTGCCTGGAGAGCCATTGTAATTCAATAAGCCTTTATTGGCATATACACAATAGTCTAAAAATACAGTTCCAGTTAAAAAGCGAATAGTAAAAAAACTTCGCGTTTGTCATACATTCAGTTTACAAACTTCTGACAAAAACTTTGCCACTATAAGGCAACAATGAAAATCCTGACAATTTAAAAGCGTAACTACTTTATCTGATTCAGTACCCTGTTTCCCCGAAAATAAGACATCCCCGGAAAATAAGACGTAGTAGAGGTTTTGCTGAAGTGCTAAATATAAAGCATCCCCCGAAAGTAAGACGTGAAAGCAAAGTTTCTTTTTTGTTTGGAAGCATGCCCGTCGACCAGAGCATGCAGCTGTGGAGCAGAAAAATAAGACATCCCCTGAAAATAAGACATAGCACATCTTTGGGAGCAAAAATTAATATAAGACACTGTCTTATTTTTGGGGAAACACGGTATAATCAATCATAGAGTCTATGGCTTGGGATAACAGACTGGATCGGAGTTCTTGGTATAATAAGCAGTTCAGGAGAATGTGTGGGATCGAATCCAGCTGTCCTGTGCTACAGGTACAGGAGAGCCTTGTAACAGCGGGAGATCTCCACGCTCAGTTTGAGGTTGGCCACCCTAAGTTATTCTCCAGGATTTGGTGACCAGATCTATCACAGCACTTAGCACATTTTTCCTTTACTGGGATATGCCAGGAATCAGTATGTAACCAACATCTGTAGTTATGGTAGAAGTAGATTATATATAAATATTTCCATTCCGTTGTCAACTGTGGTCTGACCACCAAACCGGCTTTGAGAACATATGAACACCTGAATCTGCCTTATACTGAATCAGCCCTCTCGTCTATAAAAAGTATTGACTCCTCAGACTGGCTCTCCAGGTCTCATGCAGAAGGTCTTTCACGACCACCTCATCCTTTTACCTGCTGATGCCAGGGATTGAACCCGGAACCCGCTGCGTGCAGAGCAGATGGTCAACTACTGAACCACAGAGCCTCCCCAATATCCTAAAGAATATCCTTAGGAACAGCAGTGGTGTAGGAGGTTAAGAGCTCGTGTATCTAATCTGGAGGAACTGGGTTTGATTCCCAGCTCTGCCGCCTGAGCTGTGGAGGCTTATCTGGGGAATTCAGATTAGCCTGTACACTCCCACACACGCCAGCTGGGTGATCTTGGGCTAGTCACAGCTTCTCGGAGCTCTCTTAGCCCCGCCCACCTCACAGGGTGTTTGTTGTGAGGGGGGAAGGGCAAGGAGATTGTAAGCCCCTTTGAGTCTCCTGCAGGAGAGAAAGGGGGGATATAAATACAAACTCTTCTTCTTTTTCTTAGCCATACAGAACACTGGTCAGGAAGGATATTTTCCATTGCCCTTTCCTGGATGAAAACAGATCCGTGTGGGGCAAGGAAGCAAAAGACTCTCTGTTTCCTCCGAAAAGCCGTCATTGCTCATTTGGACATGATGACTGTAGAGTCATGAATAGCTAAATGTGTATTTTCTTGTGTGAAATTTGCCTTGCGCTGGATATGGGTCTTCTGAGGTTTGAGCTAATCAGCCTCCAAGTACCTACAGAATCTCCTCTCATTAGAGGAGATACCTTGTGCCCCCTGTGGTGAACCCATCTGCTTACCTTTGCTTATTTTTATGACTGGAGCCAATTATGCTGTATTGGTTTTTTCCCCCCTCATGCATGACTTCGGTTGCCACCTAACGTATCGCAGGGCGTATTTATTGTATAACTGAGCAAACAGACGTTAAAGAAATGCACGTGGGCAATGTGAGTATGTGTGAGACATTGCAAAACTACATTTTGGGTGTTTGCATGAATTGCTCATGGTAAATGACCATCTGCCTTTATCTGTCTGGGATTCAAAGAGGAACATCAGTGCTGTGTTTTGTTGCCGCGGTGGCAATGCATAGTCACGAAGCTTTAAAAACACACACGAACACAGACATGTTGGCAGTTCCACACAGCTGAAATAAGATTCACCAAAAAAAGGCATCTTGGGAAAGCACTCTGCACAGCCTTTTTCCCAAGACATCTTTAGGACACCTTATTTTAGTTCAAGTGTCTTTTTTGGAGAATGCTTCAAAGTGCACCTTTTTTGCTGAAGCTGCCTGCAAGACATCTCCTGCCTATCAATGCGGAATGCAGAGTTCTGGAAATATCTTATGTTTCCTGCCTGACCATTTTGCGCTCTGATCAGTTTCACTCTCCACCTGCGCCCAGCATTTTGTGTGCAACTGAAGGGATTCTGTATTGTCGAAGGCTTTCACGGCCGGAATCACTGGGGTGCTGTGTGGTTTCTGGGCTGTATGGCCGTGTTCTAGCAGCATTCTCTCCTGACGTTTCACCTGCATCTGTGGCTGGCATCTTCAGAGGATCTGATATCTATCAGATCCTCTGAAGATGCCAGCCACAGATGCAGGTGAAACATCAGGAGAGAATGCTGAAGGGATTCTCTTTGAATCCCAGAAATACCCCAGGGCATTTGCTCTGCAGGCTCCGATCCTGGGTGCCTTTTATTTATTATTGCATTTATAAACCGCCCCATCCCCTAAGGCAGTGGTGGCGAACCTTTGGCACTCCAGATGTTATGGACTACGATTCCCACCAGCCCCTGCCAGCATGGTCAATTGACAATGCTGGCAGGGGCTGATGGGAATTGTAGTCCATAACATCTGGAGTGCCAAAGGTTCGCCACCATGGCCCTAAGGGCTCAGCCCAAAAAAAAAAGCATAGTTGTACTCAGCTGGTTCTCCAATTCTGGCACTATATAGTTTTCCTGTTTTTTAAAAAAAGAGTTTTGAGGCGCTATCTTTGTAGTTATGCCAACTTAAATAAGGGAATCTTCGCTGCTTGGAAGACGGGTCTGCTGCCCATTGAAAAACATTAGGTTGACCTGCCCTCTGCTGACTGACTTCATTTTCAGTTTTTCTTGTGAAGTCGGTCCACGGAGGGCAGGTCAACCCAATGCTTTTAGTGGGTGGCAGACCCGTCTTCCAAGCAGTTAAGATTCTCTCCTATGTGTCTGTGTAGGTGCAAATATAGCTTCTTGAATTTTTTTTTAAAAAAAATAGAAAACTATATATTGCCGGAATTGGCAGGACCAGCTGAGTGGAACTGGGTACTTTTTGGGCTGAAAAGGCACCCAGGATCGGAGCCTTCGGAGCAAACATCTTGGGGCAACCTTCAGCAAATGGCGGCAGGGAGAATCCCTTCAGCTGCACACAAAATGTCAGGCTCAAGCTGAAGGTGAAACTAACCAGAGAGCAAAATGGTCTCTTTTCCCCTCTGATCCCTTTAGAACGCACCCAGAAGCTGCCTCTTCTTAAGATGTGTCTCCCAGACATCTTATCTTGGGTATGCAGAGTGAAAACTGGCAGTTGCCTCTTTTCAAGTGTCCCACAGAAATCTTTTTTTGCAGAATGGATGGCAATTACTGTGCATTTACCCCCAGGCAACCTCTTGTTTCTGTCAGCCACAGTTTTAGCTAGCTTGCAGGAAACCTCTGACTAAAAGGACGGGATCAATTTGGTTTCCCTGTAGATACTGAAATGTAACATGTTCTCTACATCACATGTTATCAGAGTCAGCACCATTATTTTTAATAGCCTGTTTATAGGTTTGGTGCTTGGCCAGAGTATCTCGTTGCATGAAAACTTCAGCACCTTCCATGGAAACCATACAGCAAAGGAAATCAGAATGGAGCACACTTATTAAATTAATGTTTCCGACTTATCCTGAATGGTTTGGAACACCTCCTGACCGAGCAGCCACCCTTTACAGCACAATATCCCTCTTTGTAAGTGCATTATATCCAGCTCTCGAGCACCTAAATCCATCCAAAGTCTACCAAAGACATTTCATAGGTGAGAAGTGTGTATGATTGGGTCCTCTGAGGCTCCATACCCATGACTGTTTCCTTCTTTCAAACTCTGATACACAACAGGCACAAACTGGTGTGTTTGTACATGAAGATCAAATTTATACTCTGCTTTTCTCAATAGACTCAACAGTCTCAAAGTGGTTTACAAACTCTTTCCCGTCCTCTCCTCACAGCAGACACTTTGTAAGGTAGAAGAAGATGAAGAGTTTGGATTTATATCCCCCCTTTCTCTCCTGTAGGAGACTCGAAGGGGCTTACAATCTCCTTGCCCTTCCCCCCTCACAACAAACTGAGAGAGCTCCGAGAAGCTGTGACTAGCCCAAGGTCACCCAGCTGGCGTGTGTGGGAGTGCCCAGGCGAATCTGAATTCCCCAGAGAAGCCTCCACAGCTCAGGCGGCAGAGCTGGGAATCAAACCCGGTCCCTCCAGATTAGAATGCACGAGCTCTTAGCCTCCTCCGCCACAGCTGCAGAGCAGGTACATGAGGCTGAGAGAGTTCTGAGAGAACTGTGACTGACCCAAGGTCGCCCAACAGGCATCAGGTGGAGGAGAGGGAAAACAAATCTGGTTCACTGGTTTTATCTGCTACCCCACACTGTGAGACACAGACCCACTGAGTCATTGATCTTCAGGACACAGAATGATCCTAGCTTGTAAAGTTAGCCTTGATCAAGCTTTGGGTTTTGGTTTTTGAATTCTATGAACTTGGCCTTGGGTTAGGATTGTACAAGGGCCTGCATCTTTCAGTCAAGCGAGAATTCACTGTGTGTCTCCAAACCAAAATCCAAACCAAAACCAACGTCATCCAAACAAAATAAAATGAAATAAAAATGGAGCCACTTAACATAGTTTTAGTGGTATCTGTTTATACATTGAGCTACCAGCCACCAAGTATTGGTATATACTGGTCTAGTTTCCATAGTATTATTGATTGATTGATTGATTGATTGATTGATTGATTTTATTTATTTATTATATTTGTATACTCAGCCTTCCCTCGGCTAGCTCAGGGCTAAGTTTCCAAATAAACATAAAAAATTTAAAACATCATAAATACAAGTTAATTAAAATACATAAAATATTAAACTAGAGATGGCTTCAACTATTCTATTCTATTCCCCCTTTTATGAACCCACGGGAGGCCAGATGTTTACTTATTATTGCGGTTGATATCATCCCGGCTGGCCAAACGCCTGGCGGAACAGGTCCGTTTTACAGGCCCTGCGGAAACTTTGTAAATCCCGCAGGGCCCTGATCTCACCTGGAAGCCTGTTCCACCAGGTTTTTCTTGTGAAGTCGGTCCACGGATTGATTGATTGATTGATTGATTGATTGATTGATTGATTGATTGATTGATTGATTGATTGATTGATTGATTGATTGATTGATTGATTGATTGATTGATTGGATTTGTAGACCACCCCATCCCCGAGGGGCTCTGGGCGGTGCACAACAACATCAATATGTATACAATATATAATAGAGGTTCACAATAGTGACCACATAACAATCATTACATTAGCTAAAATCCATTAAAATCCATTAAAACAGCAGTCAACACAACAATGACAGGCGTCCCATAACCCAATTCATTAAAAGTCTCCCCAAAAGGAAGGAACGGCCAGACTCCTCCCTAGGAGGGCAACATAGATGGAAACAGAAGTAAGATGGTAAAATAAAGCCTGCTCCAGCCATTGCACAAATGGTTATATGTAAACAAAATGCAGGACTCCCAGTGCCTTTGATGTAAGCATCTATGGTTTCACTTCAAGGACAGGCAACCATGATGTCCCTTACCTTTGACTGTAGCCTTCTCCTGGTGCATGCTAGTTAATAATGACTTTAGAAGTGTTTGGGATATCAAGGTAATCGTTCAGTCTTCTGCTTCATGTACCAAGTCGAGCTATTGTGATCGTTCATTCAGATGGAAAGTAGCAGAAATGAAAAATAGCAAAGAATACGCCAAAGTGTGTTTGCACAGGCTGCACTGTTCATTAATATCCTCAGCTACTGTATGGCACATCTGCTTTGCAAAGTGAATTTAGCGTTCCAGCAAAATTCCATATGGCCTCACTGGAGACTCAGTGCAGGCGCATCGCAAGCAACAGCGGCAGCTCTACAGGTTCACAGAGACTTTCCCCTTTCATTTATTATTAACTGTGGAAGCATGTTGAGGTAGAATGCATTTTAAGAAAAACTTCTAAAGCGGTGCCAGTCGTATTTCTAAAGGAATCCCATTCTGGTCCTTATGCAATGAGCAACTTTGAACGTTTCGAGAGAGTTCGGCACGCCTGATCAGTCGACTCTTTAGAACATTTGAGCTTGAGCAGCTGGAATCTCTTTGGGTAAGAACCATCCCTTGGTCTCCTTGATTGTCAGCTGCATGGTATACACTGGGTTGGCCAGCCAAGCTGCATTTGAAGGAATATCCTGATTTGGGACTCCTGTGAGGAAAGGCTGAGGGGCTTGGGAATGTTTTGTTTGGAGAAGAGGAGGTTAAGGAGGGATATGATTGTTCTCCTTAATAATTTGAAGGGCTGTCACTTAGAGGAGGGCAGGGAGCTGTTCCTGTTGACCGCAGAGGATGGGACTCGTAATCATGGGTTTAATTACATTACATGGAGAAATATGCTGGCTGGATATGAGGAAAACATTTTTTTTTACAGTAAGAGTTGTTCAATTAGCTTCCTAGCAAGGTGTTAAACTTCCCCTCCCTGGCAGCAGCTGGATAAACACTTGTCTGGGATGCTGCAGGCTGATCCCGCATTGAGCAGGGGGTTGTTATTTCCTACTACTCTTTGTCTTTCATGTCTGTGCAATTAAAGATGAAGAGGATCTGTGGGAAATTTCGAGGGGACAGGCAACTCGTTCTTGGATTGGATCCAGGCAGCTTTTCTTCTGATGGGAAAGGGAATCCAAGGTCTCCCTGGGTCACCAAAATAGCTAAGCTGGATGCTGTGGGTCATGCATCCTTAGATAGAAAGGCATGTGCAATGGGGTTGCAGTAAAGAGTGCAATTAGTTGAGACTGAGTACAAAAGCTGGCTGGATCCATAGTGTTCTGTTTTCTATGGAACAAGCATGGCTCTGGGCTGTGCCACTGTTCTGGCTCTAGAATGGATGAGGACTGAGCATTCCTGACCTGCTATGAATGGAATCCCTTGGAATGGCACAACTGAGCTGCATTTGTGCTAACAGAAGCTTTCAAAGTAGTTGTTAAACTGGAGTTATTTATTATTTATTTATTTATTTATTTATTTATTTATGGAAACAGCCGGATGAGCTGTCCTCTGCCAGTGATGCTGGAAGTTGCATACTTGGCCTTATCAGTTGTGTTTTCGGCACAATTGCCAATTGGACCAAAGACACCCCAATATTAGGGAAACAAGTGTGTGCAACAGCCAATCCAGTTTGCCCAGTCTGCATTCATTTCAATCCTGCTCAGGTAAAGGCCATTGAAACAAATGGAGGTTGCCCGGCAACTCTGTCTTGTTTCCCCTGATTCATGTTAAATCAATTAAAACAAATGCCAGCCTTTTCAAAATTACATTAGTAACTCTTTAATTTGTACTGTGCTAGTTTCTGTGATTACCGCATTAATAATGGCATGCATAAAAAAGTACAATTGAAAGTATTACTATAATGACTAATAGCTTAATTATAATTCTTTTATAAATGCGCTCAACAGTACCCTTTAACTGATTGTTTAACATATGCCACGAATGCACAGGTTTCCCATAATCTGCAATTGAATATTTCTATTCCATAATTTGAATTTTTTTTTGCTTATACCAAAGCATGCACATTGGAAAAAAATGTGCTCTCCTTCTCACTGAGCATACATTCCTTTCGTGCTTGATTCTCACTTATGCCCACATTTTCCCCTCACTTATGCACACATTATGCATACATTTTCCCCTATTAGGCACTCAGATCAGAGAATCCCCAAAGTTTCTGAAAGCCATTAAAGTATGACTGCAACAATGTTAAGGTTGGATTGAAATGATTGTAGGTTTGTGTGTCTTTAAACTGAGGCCATTTCCGCATTGCCACGGTGGGGGTTGGGTCAGCGTACATGACGCCGACCCAACCCCCCCCGACCACGTTTCAGCGACGTAATGAACAGTCCCAGAAACTACACGGAGACTGATGATGCCGCGCTGCGCCACAAGGTTGCCGACGTCGACCTAGCTCTTCCTACTAGTAAACCGTATGCGTGCATCGTCAGCCCGAGGCCAGGGGACACCCCACCTGCCCTGCATGACCGCTCCGGAGTCCCAGGGCGGGGGCGTGTCTCCAGGCCTTGGCGACGTGCCAGACGGTCGCAGGGACGGTAAGTTGATTGGGAAAGGGGGGAGGGATGGCGCCTTCCAGCCGCTGCTGTTCGCACGGCAGCGGTTGGAAGCTGCTGTTTCCCAACAACCTCGCTCAGGGAGCGAGGTTGGGAAACAGCAGCTTCACGCCGCTGGGGAGGTGCGCGGGCGGCGCAGACTCTATATCTCATCCCAGCAGCTGCGCCCCGCATGCGAACAGCTCCCTGGGACGGCATTTTTGCCATCCCCAGGGCGCTGTATTCGGCCCGTGAGGAAAGGGCCAGGGTGTTGAATAAGAGAGAGAGAGGGAGGGAGAGAGGGAGTGGCCAGGAAAAGGCAGGTGAGCCATGATTAGTTTTTGTGAGGAGTGCCTGGGTGGGGAAGAATAAGGGGGGGGAAAGAAGGAAGAGTCAGAGAGAGAGAGAGATATCTGTGTGTAAGGGGTGAAGTTGTGCGAAAGAAATCTTGGCTGTGTTTGTAAAAGGAGAGAGGGAGAAATTGAAGTTAGTTTTGAGATGTATTAATCTGTGAGGAATATAGAAACTGTCAGAATCAGAGGGTCAGAACTTTCTCTGAGGAAGAATTGGAGTAAGCCAGAAAAGGACAGAAGCTGTATGGGTGTGAGGAAGGGTAACATAGCTTCATTGTAAGAGTGAAAAGGTTAAATTCTAGTCTGAGAGAACAATATAAGAAATAGAGAGAGATGTGAAAAGGGTCAGAATGACTTTATGCTGATTGGAAGTTATTTAAAATATTTGGTGCCTCTGTTAGATTTTATTTTAATTTTTGTAACTAATTCTGTTCAGAACTTTGAAGTTACCTACCTGTTATAAATAAAATCTTATTTTTGTTCAATTAAATATCGGAACTCCCATCTGATTTTCCTTAGTACCACAAATGCCATCTGTTTGCCTTACTTCTTGTACACGCTACCAAAAAAAAAAGAATATAATAAAAGGGGAAGTAAAAGAAGTTTTTTGGCATTTTATTTCTGGTGGCAGCCTACAAAATGAAGATAGAGAAATAAACGACAGGAATAAGGAGAGAGAAAGATATAGAGAAGAGAAAGAGAGGAGGGGCACCACAATGACTTTTTCTTTCCCTTCACAGAGAAAGCCAGTGGGATCGCTACATGTTACACTTTCTTTGGGATTTCTTTCTTCTTCCCACCTTCCCCCACCCACACAACAACAGTTTCTCTCACTCTTCCGGTCACCATTTCAAAATGATCAGAAAGGCTTTGTTTTTTTAAAAAAAATATTAACATAGAGGTCTACCGCTGAAGCAATAGACATTGTGAACTTGACAGGAAATTGGCATGGTCTAGCAAAGTAGTGCTTGCCTAAAAATGGCACCCCAAAAAAACAGAATAGAAGGTGGCAGGCAACCTTCTCAAATGGAAGCAGTGGGCAGGCAAAATGTTGGATCGTATCCGTTGGGGCCACTTTTTAGGAGGAGAATCCTGGGTGTAAACAAAAAAACCACAGGAAAATCCCACTGCAAAGCCAACTACCATGGCTTTCCTCCACAGCAGTCTGGATTCATCATAATACTCTAGATTATATCAGAGTATTTTCTGCTGTCTGAGTTAACATGTCACAAAGTTCTGATCTAGTTAGATTGATCCAGGCTAGTATTACCCCTTCAGACTGGTCCTAAGAGAGACAGAGAGATCCACACACGCAGGGCCACACACGCAGCATTGTTCCCCAACGTTCTGTCACGCTTTAATTTAACGAAGACACAGAATCCAGAACGGACTATGCAGATAGAAGCAGGCCTGAATCTTATTGGTTGGGGTCACCAGAAAAAAAAGTATTTACAGATCCATGCTTGGCTGAGTTACACATCACTAGGGCCCCTTCCGCACTTGCAGAATAATGCACTTTCCATCCACTTTCAATGCACTTTGCAGCTGTGCAGAATAGCAAAATCCACTTGCAAACAGTTGTGAAAGTGTATTGAAAGTGCAATATTCTGTATGTGTGGAAGGGGCCCAGGCCTGTTGACTTCAGTGGGCTGGGTAGACAACTCTGCTTGGAGTGGCACTGTTGGCCTCCAGCAAAACGGCATTCCTGACTATGGTGGTGAAAAGGGTTATCAAGTCACAGCTGACTTATGACAACCCCATAAACATTCAGAGGTGGTTTGCCATTGCCTACCTCTGCACAGCAACCCTAGGCTCCCTTGGTGGTCTCCCACTCAAGTACAAATCAGGGTCAACCAGAGCCAAGGCGTTTTCGGCCCTGGCTCCAGCTTGGTGGAACTCTTTGTCAGCTGAAACCAGAACCCTGTGGGACTTTGACCAGTTCCACAGGGCCTGCAAAACAGAGGGGTTTCACCAGGCTTTGGGTTGAGGCCATTCCATGAACCCATGATATGCCAACTGATATAGCCAGCCTCCCGAACTATAAATTCCCAAAATACAAATTATAAACATCTTGTGCTTTCCGTCTAGCACATTATCCTCCCCCTTCCTTTTAAAAACTCTTTTTACCCTCCTGCCCCCTCAATAAATGAAGACGCGGAGAGGAGGGTTGAATTAATTTCAGGCTCAGAGTTTATTGATTCACCATCTGTGTAAGAATTGTATTTTAGAACTGATATAGGAATGACTTTAGGATTAACTTATGCGTATTGTTGATCTTGTCAATTTTAATCCATTGTAAGCTGCCCTGAGCCCAACTTCAGCTGGGAATTAGGTGGGGTATAAATTTAATAAAATTAAAATAAATAAACCCAGCTTAGCTTCTAAGATCTAATGCGATCCATCTCAGTTTCTCCTGGGCCATTCAAGTCAGGGCAAAAGGCATGCAGAAGTGATTTGCCATTGTCTGCCATCATCGTTATGGCATTCCTATGTCCCTTCTCCCTTTTCTTTCTTCTGTGGAAGTGAATGGCTGCCATTTCTTTATACAAAGGTTGTATATTCGGGGACAATATTGTAGTAAGGGCTAAATCTGCTGCTACCCTTGATACTGAGTGGCCTTGCCAACAGAGAATTTACAGAGACATACTATACACACCCCTGCGCAATTTGCAACATGTGATCTTTCCAAGCGCACCCGTCACGAATGCTGTGATGACTATCATTTTTGCTGGTTTTTAAAAAATATTTCTAGTTGATCACAGTTCCCCGAAACACTGAATCAATACCAGTGATAAGACTGCCACAAAGAACAATTGGACTCAGCACTGCTTGAGACGGTTGCTGCATGTGCCTTGTTGACAAGGAACATCTTCACGCTTCTTTTGGAAAGCAGCCAACCAGAGCCACCGGGTCAAATAGACCTCCCAGGAGAGGGAGTTCCACAACTGTAGCCTAAGGCTGACTCGCATTGTCAGAAGCAGCAGCTGTAGATCAAGGAGGATTAGTAAGGGAAACTCAAATAGACAACATTGTAGGAGGGAAGGCAAAAACCTTAGCCAGTCTGGCCGAGGGCAGAAGAATTCTTTCTACTCAAGCAGGTGGGGTAAGCAGGTAGTCTCTAGGGGCAAAGATCAAGCCATCTGTGTAGGAACTGTCTTTTAGATTTGGTATTTTAGAACTGGATTTGTATTTTAGAGCTGGCTAACCAATCTAAGACCAAGGAATTCAGTAGAGAACAATCCTAGGCAGGTCTGTTAAGAACTCAGGTCTATTCAGTGTGTGTGGGGGGGTGGGAGGGGAATCTTCTGACTATCTCACCTGAGACTGCTGAATGGTCCAGCTCAGGTCTCAATTACCCAGCTAAACCCAGTTATGTGCTCTTGCCTCCTGCCTGCTGCCACAGCAACCAGATCATGACATCTAGTGACTGACAAGTTGCCATCTGTGCTTCTTGAAAACAGCTGGGATCAGTTTTCATCCATTGTTGGATTGAAGACTTTAGCCAGATCACCTTTCCTCTGCCCAGGGCATAAAGCTGCGTTCATGATATCTCATATCTGTCCCAGCCAACCCCCCCCCCATTTCATTCATTCATTCATTCATTCATTCATTCATTCATTCATTCATTCATTCATTCATTCATTCATTCATTCATTCATTCATTTGGCTGTTGTGGGTTTTTCAGACTGTGTGACCATCGTCTGGAAAACCGACAGTTGATTCTGGGTGTGAAAGCCTTTGGCAGTATTTATTTACAAAATTCTAGGGTTGGTCAATACTAAAAAATTTTGGTAAAATTCGGATTTGGGTATTTTGGGGCATAAAATGATTTTGTATACACCAATCCGAATCATATTCTTTAAGCCCGGATATGCCCGAAAATCTTCGGTTTAATACCTAAAAAAAAAATTTGGGGTCCTGCTTTTATTATTTTTTTTTTTTGAATTTTTTGGTGTTTTTTTTACATCGTTTTCGCCTCGGCAGGGGGACGCTTAATTTTAAAGCCAGCTTAGCACTAAACTTTCAGGATATCATCTGGAGATCGTCCTGATGATTCTCCCCAAGTTTGGTGCAGTTTGAAGTTCTAAAGCAAAGTGCAGTTATTGACCTCGCACTAAGTACCCCATCCCCCATTGTTTCCTGCAATGGAAGCTAAGCTAACAGGAGGAGATGGGGGCTACACTTTTGAGTGCAAATCCATAACTTTGGGACCCCCCTGAACCAAACTTCACCAAACTTGGGGAGTATCATAGGGACAGTACTTGCATGATACCCTGAAATTTTGGTGACAGTAGCTCTAAAAGTGCACCCCTCACAGTCACCCAAAGAAATTTCCCCAGATTCTGTGCTCTGTAGTGGCTGGCTCCATTGCAACCAATGGGAAATTTCTGTGGGAGGGCTGTGGAGTACACATTTATTATGGTAAACCCACAAAACTTTCAAGGTGTCTTCAGGAGAGTCTCTTCATGACACCATCCAGGTTTGGTGACCGTTGCTTCAAGGAGTTCAATGTTATGGGTAGGGTCCATCTCCCACTGCCCCCATAAGCAAAGTTCCTCAAACCTGGATGGTGTCATTCAGAGACTCTCCTGAAGATACCCTGAACGTTTTGTGAAAAGACTGTAATCTTTTGGATAAATGTGTGTACCACCTCACAGCCCTCCACCAGAAATTCTCCCATTGACAGCAACAATGCAGAAGTCACTGCAGAAAAAAAAGAATCTTGGGCTAAAATTTTGGGGGGTGAAGATTTCTGCAGAGTGCATTTTTAGACATATCAGCACCAAAATATCAGGGAAATATCAGGAGACTGTCCTGGATGACACCTCCGCTTGGTGCAGTTTGGTTTAGGGGGGGGGCAGTTATGGACTCCTCAAAATGGTAGCTACACCATCTCCTTAGCTCCCATTATTGGAAACAATGGGGATAGGGGGCCCCCTTGCTGAGGGCCATCCATAACTTTGGCCCCCCCTGAACCAAACTGCACCAAACGTGGGGGGGGGGCATCAGGACAGTCTCCCTGATGATACCTCTGAGGCCTTGGATGCCACTAGCTAGCTTTAAAAAAATCTCCGGTTCTTCATGTTTCCACCGCCTCCTGCACATGAAGCCTGCTGGAGTGAGTGACCAGTGAAACACGCAAAACCAGCATTTTTAGAAGCTAGTGACACTAAACTTTCTGCAGGTATCATCAGAGACTGTCCTGATGATAGCCCTCAGTTTGGTGCAGTTTGGTTCTAGGGAGCTAACGTTATGGACTCTCAAAGGTGTAGCCCCCATCCCCTATCAGCTCCCATTGAAACAATGGGGGATAAGTTGCACTCCCCTTTGAGGGTCCATACCTGGAAACCAAACTGCACCAAACTTGGTGGGCAACATCAGGAAAGTCACCCGATGATACCCTGCTGATAATTCTGGTGCCGATACATCTCAAAAATGCGTCCTCTGTAGGCACTCCCCAGAAATTTTGCCCAAGATTCTTTGTTCTGCAAGTGACTTAGCTGTATTGCTGTCAATGGGGGAATTGTTGCACAGTAGAGGGGCTGTGAGGGTGCACATTTCTGAAGGTATGGTCACACAACCTTCAGGGTAGCTTCAGGGAGAGTCTCTGGATGACAACCATCCAGGTTTGGGGAATTTTGCTTCCAGAGGGTTTAATTCTATATGGAACCTGTCCAAAAGGGTAGGGCCCATCTCCCACTGCTCCCCTGAAGTAAAAGTTCCCCAAACCTAAGATGATGTCATCCAGAGACTCTCCCTGAAGATACCCTGAAAGTTTTGTGGGTTTACCATGAAAAAATGTGCACTCCATAGCCCTCCCTATCAGAAATTCCCTTTATTGACAGCAACAATGCAGCTAAGCTCACTGCAGAACAAAAGAATCTTTATGCAAATTCTTTGAGGGTGCCTGCAGGGGGGGTGCATTTGTAGATGTAGTTGGTACCCAATAGTTCAGTGTATCAGTAGAAGCCATCAGGAGACTTGATGTTCTTCTCCGATGCCCTCAAGTTGGTGAAGTTTGTTTGGGGCCAAAGTTATGGACCCCTCAAAAGTGCGTAGCCTCATCTCCTTAGTTCCCATTGGAAAGCAATGGGGATAGGGGACACTCCCTTTGGGGGGGGTCCATAACTTTGGCCCCCCCCTTAAACCAAACTTGCACTGTAAACTTTGAGGGTACCATCAGGACAGTCTCCTTGATGATGTTCTGAAATTTTGGTGCCTATATGTTTAAAAAATGCACTCCCTGCAGGCTGAAACGTGAAAACAATCTCCAAAAAAAATAAAAAAACGCCATTCTCGGTTGAGCAGTGATCCGAATCCCATGGATTCGGATCTGTTAGGATTCGACAGCTCAGATTCGACCCTAGCTCCGTCTTCAATCCGTCCGAATCAGTGCAGATTCGGTAAAAATCCAGATTCGGACTGTCCGAATCTCCAACCCTACAAAATTCATCTCCCACCCCTCTCTCCCATCTGGGTCACTGTGGTGGCAAGTAAAAACAGAGCATCAGAACACACCATAACAGCAAAAGTTGAATACATATATAAAAACACAGAACCAATAGTAAAAGGTTGCCAAAGCTGAGAAGACCCTCTCCTGGAGCTTGCCTCCCTCCACATCTTAACCTCAGAAGATAGAAGCACCAAAAGCAAGGCCTTGAGTGTTGTCTGGAGTTGGCCCCTGAACCTTTCCAAAAAGTGAGCCGTAATTCTCTTAGGCCCCTTCCACACATGCAGAATAATGCACTTTCAGTCCTCTTTCACGATTTCTTGCAAGTGGGTTTTGTTATTCCGCACAATAAAATCCAGCTGCAAAGAGTATTGAAAGTGGATTGAAAGTGCATTATTCTGCAGGTGTGGAAAGGGCCTTAGGGTTGCAGTAGTGATTCTTACTACAAAAACTTGTTGAAAATCCATTCAGCCTTTTTACCTCTGCTTGTGCAACACAGCTTTTGATAATTGCAAAGAATTCTGACCAAGAGATTAGGAAAATGCTGTTGGAAGACAAGAATGCAACCATCTCCCAGCAGGTAGCAAAGTTCTGTGCATTGGCTTATAAAAAACACTGCTAGGTCCACTACTTAATCAGGGATGATGAGCTGAAAGCCAAACATCCATGTAAAATGGTTAGCTGTAATAATTAAGCTGTAATTTGCCAAGTTGTGGATGTGTGCTGTTGCTCTTTGTCTTTGCTGGCCTTTGGCCGTATTAAACTAACTAACTAACTAACTAACTAACTAACTAACTAACTAACTAACTAACTAACTATCTATCTATCTATCTATCTATCTATCTATCTATCTATCTATCTATCCATTCAGCCTAACTTTCAAGACTAGAAGGGGACATTCATGTAAATGGTTAGCTGTAATAATTGTTTGTAGTTGCTGCTGTTGTGGATGTGTGCTGTTGTTTTGTTTTGTCTTTGCTGGCCTTTGGCCGTATTAAACTAACTAACTAACTAACTAACTAACTAACTAACTAACTAACTAACTAACTAACTATCTATCTATCTATCTATCTATCTATCTATCTATCTATCTATCTATCCATTCAGCCTAACTTTCAAGACTAGAAGGGGACATGCCCCCACAGCTACTGAAGGAGATGAATTTAGGATATCATTCTGTGACCTTTCTTAGACACACAACTGTTCTAAAAAGAAATAGCTACATTACTCTACACACCTATCCCATGAAAACTCTTCCCTACCCCAGCCTCAGACGTCACACCTCTGATACTATCTGCACACTTAAGAACAACAAAACACCTCCTCTTAAAAGTGTCAACGTTCATTAAACTCATGTGGGCAGGGTTTCTCTGTTTTTCTTCCAGAGGACAAAGTGTGGACTATTGTGAATCATAACCTACAGATACAGTCGGCAGTGGTGGTCCACAAACCAGAGAAGGACGCTTCACTTCAGCTGAACTACAACGCCACCATGGATCAGCTCTCTGCCATCACCAGCAGTGCCGAGTATTGTGAGCAGTTCATCTCCTACACCTGCAAACTGTCAAGGCTGCTGAACACCCCAGGTAGGGCTGAATGTGGAAAGTCACATGGCTGGGGGTGGGTGGGGAGGTTAATTCAACTCGCTTTGCAGATATGCTACATCAGTTGCAATCGAAAAGGCTTGACTTGGTTGGCTAATTAACATGAGCCGTATTGATGTGAGCCTTCGAGAACGAGGTATTACTACACTTGAAACATTATCCTTTATTTGAACTACCTCATCCATGCTGAAATCATTTTGGCTTACTTCCATTTTGTGTTGCTGATCAGGGACTTATGTCGAGTCCCCTGGGTTCTGCTCTCATTTCCATCAGTTCAAGTTTTACAGTTGTGGAAACAATCTTTCTCTGCATACCTTTTCTCTTTGCATCTCCAGTTTTACTACGAATTCTGTTCTCTTTGTGGTTGCCATCTTGTTTCTGGTCTGATAGCCAGTGTCAATTCTTCAAACACTGTCCACTTTTACTTGAAGTCCAGTGCCTACTTTTAGATATACATAGCTGGGCTTACCATACATACTCAGTGGTGAAGTTACTATGTGCATGCTTACAAAGGCTCTCTGTCACATAATCCATTGGTATATCCTGCCATTGAACATTAGGTCCAGAGATCAATCGAGCAACATCATATGTGAAAGAAAGCAGAGAGGGCAGGCAGTACACAGCTAAGACTTCCTGCTCCCTTCACAATCTTATATCTGATTCAGATTTTTCACAGTCGTCATGGAAGTCAATAATCTTGCAATTTATATGTAGAGGTGTTTTCTGAAATCACAACCACTTCTGTTCTGATAATCTTCCGGGGAAATATCATATCACTCCTGACCAGAAACAATGATGGTTAAATTCTTTCCACTAGGTGACTCAACAGAACTTCCCATACTCAAGATAAGGGGTTCGGCATTAGTGGGGAACTCTTTAAATATACTGAGGGAAGTTCAGTTTATAAATATAAGACGATTCCTTAGGATTAAAAAAATCAGTCTGTACTACGTGCATGCATTGTTCTTTCCGTAGGAGTATCAGTTAAATGGTGGAAACAGAGAGGATGATAAAATTGATCTCTAACAACCTGCATTACCCTGGAATGGGTGATCAGAGCCCTAAGGCACACATCTTCTGACTTTAATGCTTTCCTTCCCTACCACCAGGGTGCTATAAGCTTTTAAGTGTGTTGACCACTCCAAGGGTCAAAGCATGTGTTATACTTTTTCTCTCTCGATTGAAAATGCTGTGGGGTTGAACTTGAAACATATCAGCTTTAAACCTGAAGTGTCAGTAATCAAGGAAATATCGTGTTAACAAACTTAACAAAAACATGGAATGCTAAATTCAGACCAAAAACACCTTTCTCACACAGTGAGTTCAAAATGTTAAAAACACAATAGTTTGTATCCAGCCAGCTTTTTCATTCAATCTTGCACAGTTCTGCTCCTTATAGATTCTGTTCCAAGTGGCTTGTATATATGTTGGTTTCATGATTCTCAGCATGGCCTTTTTTGACGATCCAGTAGCTCAGTTCACAGCCTGAGGTAGCTGGTGGTGGTTCCGCTGCCCTGCCACCCCACCACCTCCAGTGGGCTTTTCAGTAGGGTCGAGAGGCAGAAAAAACAAAAAACCTCTCTGACGGCTGGAAAGCCCACCATAAGGGAAAACAAAGTTATGCTACCCAAAGGGTGGCGTAAGTCCACCTTCCCTTCTGCCAGCGTTCCAGGGGCCAAAACCTGGTGGAAGTTGACTAAAGTTGACTCTACCTGTGGGAACACCCCCAGTTCTGTCAGCCTCCACGTTAGGCCGACACGGCTGGAAGTTGTGGCCAGAAGTGGGTCAGGTGCTGTGGAGCTCTGCACCCACCTGCCTCCCCATTTGACCTCCCAGACACTTACGCTGGTCAGGGGGGCAAATGCATCAGCACAAGCCCATGCCAACACCTAGGGCCATTCAGCCTCCCCTCCATATCTGGATGGGGCTGTAAAACAGTGATTCCCAGCCTTTTTGGTATGATGACTTGCAAGTCCAAATGGTGAACTACCTAGAGCCATCTCACTTTTTTTTGGCACCCAATGTAGGCAAACTATGACCAATACTCCTATCCACTCCATTATTGCATTTTCAACAAAGTCAACGAGATGTTTATGAGAAGAAAAAAACACTGCACAAAAGGGTGTTTTGAACCCAAAACAAGTGGCATAAAGTTCACAACCTTTGCATTACATTCTAGCTTTTGACCACCCACCACTCCTTTTAATCCCCTTTAAGATTCTAAAAAAACTCACGATAGATAGATAGGCAGGCAGGCAGGCAGGCAGGCAGACCGACAGATCCACAAACCAACTGAGGTCTCCCAGTGGTAACTGGCATCCTGGGTGCCATTCCAAAAATTCTAGGGTGGCACTTGAAACATCTTCAAGTTGATAAAAGCAGCATCTGTCAGATTTGGAAGGCATTCGGGCGATGGCACAGCCTCCGCACAGGCTGCGCCATCTTCCCCACCCCTACTGGGACCGTTCATGCGAACGGTTTAGGGGGGGTGCGCCGGCGTCATATATGCCGACGCACCCTCCGAGCGTGGCCGTGCAGAAAACGGCCGTAATGAAAGGCCAGCAACCAGCTAATGAACTGGCAACTGTGATATTAAACATCAACAACAGTAATAGAACATAAGCTGTCATATATGTTCCTTTCTCTTCAGAGGCAAAATTTCACCACAAGTAAATCACATAAAATGGCCATTTTCAACCTCAGTAAGAGTTCAAGGTGCCCAGTATGATAAAAGCTGTGAAAGCACCCCTGGTGTCCATCTAAATTTAGAAGACAGACATGGTTCTTGGGAAAGAACCAACCTGAATGTGAAGGTAGATGCTACTCAACTGCTGTTTGCTCAAAGCTGCTTGACACTGAGCATTATACCATCCTTAACCTCCTGCGGAGTGGTTGAAGGATAGACTTCTGTCAGCGCTTGCACTGTGATAAGAGGAAAGTTTCAACCCACACTTTATTGACTGTATGGGCTTGGAAATCAAGAGGTCTCCATTACAAGCACATCCATGCGTCTGTCACATGTTGAGGAGATGGTGGTATAACAAAGAGTCTTCTCCCTCACATAGCCGGTTGACAGGGTTTCCCCTGAGGGCAGCCACCTGAGAGCTGGGACCCTTCTCTGTCTTCTTTGTCAGCCGAGCCAGAGTAGCATTAGATGAGGGGCACAGAGGGTGAGGGGTGAGAAGTGTAAAGCCGGCAGGTGGTGTCAAAGCAGTTAGTAGTGAAGGGCTGGGAGGGGTAATGAGAAGATGGCAATGAGGTGCTGTGGGGCAAGGCAGGACGTCTGGCTGCTGAAGGAACAGCACCAAGATGAAGCCCATGTATATCCCTGCCTCTTTCTCTCTTCTCTTGCTTTCCTGTGCACTGAGCAGCTCCCACCAACTCTCCAGATTTTCTTCCCTCTCTCTAGCTACTGCCATAAAGTTACTAATTTCTCTGATATATTCCCCCCTGCATAATTGTTACAAAGGGGGGTGGAAGGCAAGGATGTGGGTTGTTGTCGAGGGGAGAAAAAATGACACAAAGTGGGTGACCATTAGGGAGGGCTGGCCAGTGACCCTCTTTCAGGTCCTGACCCACAGGGTAGGAAATACTGGTCCAAGAGGAACCCATTTTCCTTATTACCAGAGGCGTAGCTCCAAGGGGACAGGGGGCACAATGCACCAGGCATGCGTCCCCACAGGGGTGTGGCGAGGGCATTCCGGGGTGGGACGGGACGTTCCGGGGAAGGGTGGGGGCAGAGGACGCACCAGTGCACCGGGCGCTTTCCCCCCTTACTACGTCTCTGCTTTTTACTAGAAGAAAAGTGGATTGGATCCATCCCTATACATTTTTTGTGAAGGCCAGAACCTTTCCTCTCCTTTTGGATAATCAACAATACTTTGATGCTGCTCAGATCAGCTCTGCCTAAGAACCTTCTCTTGAATGCCAGTATAACCTTTACTTTGTTGCTCTTCAAAGAACCTGTTGGTATTTGCAAAAAAAATATCCCCTTATATTTTATTATTTCACATTTCAGCGATAGCCACATTTCAGACCCAAAGCACAGGATTTCTCAAGGAATTAGATGCATTCTTTTTTTTTCTCTTCCACATTTTGCTTGCAAAGGAGGAAGAAGGGAAAGCAGATCATTTTTATGCAGACTGTGACAAAGGATCCTATTGTGTTGTTTGCATAATGCCACTGGATAGTTTGCACACATCCCAGAACACGAATCCGCACAAAAGAAAAGAAGAAGCAGATACATTTTGTACTACTGTAAACAATCTGTTCTTCAGTTCTATTCAGTTTCCAGCCCTGTTTCTCCTGTTCTGGAAATCTGTCTTGTAGCGCATAGGTGATGCCCTGTTTATCTCAAAATGCATGATTTTGTGTGGCCTCACTAGAGATTTTACAAATCAGGCATATTAGGCTTGCAGGCAGATAGAATTATGTTGTTTCCCCCCCTTTTAGGATGATAGCATTTATGCCGAATCACAGTAAAAATCCCCCATGATGCTGACATCAAGCTAAAGCTCCATCTGCCCTTAAAAAGTCCTTGTGTTTGCCTGGAAATAACCTGGGAACATCATATCATGTGTGTGGTGGGTGTTTTGTACCTCCCAGTTGCACAAGGGGAGCCAGCGTGGTGAACGGTTAAGAGCGGCAGATTCTAATCTGGAGAACCAGGTTTGATTCCCCGCTCCTCCACATGAAGACTGCTGGATGACCTTTGGTCAGTCACAATTACCTCAGGATCCTCTCGGCCTTACCTGCCCACAAGGTGTCTGTTATGGGGAGGGGAAGGTAATTGTAAGGCATTCTGAGACTCCTAACGGTTGAGAAAAATAGGGCATAAAAACCAATTCTTCTTCCTCTTCATCTGCTGCTTCTTCTGTTTGAGGCAGGGAAATGTTGCTTTAGCCTCCCTTACCATGCGGTTTTCGCATCCTCCGCTTGCCCGGTGGGCAATACTGGGGTCAGGCTGTCAGCTATATTGGGGTGAAAAAGACTGAAATGCTGGAGGGGGCCCAAAGTACCTGGAAGTCTAGGGGCCCAACCATGGGTTAATACAGCCCTGGCCACTGGGATTCTTACAGTACAACCCTAAGTATATTTACTCAGAACAATGGAACACCCCCCCCCCAACTGAATAGGGACATAGGATTCTTATCTCACTTGAGATGCTAATTTTCAACTGCCAAGATTTTCCCCTCTGCTCTAATCAAGTTGATGATAATCTGGAGGGTACCTTTGCATCCTTTACAAGCAGCCTTTACAATACCCATCTCACCTTCTGATAGGATAAAATGACTCAGAGAGCTTGAAAGATTCTTGAAAGATTATAACCTGAAGCTTTTGTTGGTGTCTAAGGCATTGCTGGACTCGAATCTGACTGTTTTAATGCAGCCCAACACAGTTGTAATACCCTCTGAAACTTCACTCAGGGAAAAAAAAGCTTCACTGAATTTAATGTGGTTTACTTCCTAATAAGTGTGTTTGGGACGGCGGCCCTGGGGGATCATTCTGCTGTCTCGGGGGCTCTAAAACTGAATATCAAAATGCTTGCTTAAGTATGTCCAAAATATTCCTACTTGCTCACATTTTTGTTACTCTTGGTAAATGGCGCACAGGCAGTGTTATGATGCCACCTACTGGAAGAAAAAAGGCAAAAAACCTTTCAACGTTCGGCCCCTGATTGCTTGTGACTCATACTGAATAGATTCTCATTCCCTTTGAATTGCAATTGGAATCGTAGAGATGTGTTACAGTTTACTTCTTAGTAAGAGAAACAATAGAGTGGCAAATAAAATATTTAGCTTCCAGAGCGGAAGATGTAGAATGCCAGGGTAGAGGGAAACTACGGCAAACAGAATTGCTGCATAGATAGAGGGGGGGGGGAAGAGGGAGGGAGGGGGGTGAGAATGAATGAATGAATGAATGAATGAATGAATGAATGAATGAATGAATGAATGAATGAATGAATGAATGAATGAATGAATGATGTACCTGTTGGGATACTCATTTAGGCCTGCCTGTCACTTATGTTTCCTGGCAGGGTATTTTCAATATGTGTAAATGTTAACATACAAGAATGTGACATAAGAGTGCAAGAATTTCTTTGCCAGGTTGTACTAAATATCCAACTGCACCGGCACCTCCAACGTCATCAAACCAGATATTTTGAAGCCATGAGCGGAACATGGTGAAGGCCTCAACATCTGGCGATGGCATCAATTCAACACAGTAATGTTTTCATTCCTGTAAAATTCTTTATATGTATTAACGTTAACAATACCGCTACAGCCAAATACCATCAAAATTGATTACAAACCACACTATCACCTTGAACTACTAAACGTTTGTCGGGATTTCCATATGGACATCAGATTGCTTACTGTGGAGACAAGTTTATTGCTCTTGGCCTCCGATCACCCTGTTCTTGGTGTTGTGCTCTGAAGTGGCGGGATGAGTCCCCAGGAATGTGCTGCAATGGCGGTACAGTCCAACTCCCTGTCCTTCAACCCTACCCTGAACCTCTTCACAGCCTTCTCACTCATCAGCATCCAATGACGGAACATCCAAACACTTCCTTTCTGCATCCCGAAAATACAACGGGTGCTTCCAAATGATGTCTTTTGGAGCACACCAGGTGAACGAGAGCAATAACACATTGCATTAGAAAAAGACAACTACAGGAAGCTGCTGCAAAATATGCGGAAACAAACCCATCAGTCCACAGACAGACTGTGAGGAAATATGCTGCATGTCACCCCAAAGTTCACAAACAGGCTGTACAGAAGTATGTTGAATGTCACTCCGAAATTCATAGAGAGCCTGTGATGAAGTATGCGTAGGGAAGCACGGGTGCCCTGTGTGTGTGTGTGTGTGTGTGTGTGTGTGTGTGTGTGTGTGTGTGTGTGTGTGTGTGTGTGTGTGTGTGTGTGTGTGTGTGTGTGTGTGTGTGTGTAAAATACCCCCACACCCACATCCACCCACCCACACACACACACACACACACACACACACTAAAAGTAGTCCCTTCGTATCCACAGAGACAATCGGCTTTTATTTTATTTCTTTCCATGGACTTTAGAGGTAATGCCACCATCTCTCTGTCTCTCTTCTTTAGACTCCATCAGAAATTTTGCCTCTTTTGTAAAGCCTTTGGCTTAACCCCTTAGCTTGCTTCTTTAGCCAATACAGAGTACAATGTTGAGGTCTGGGATTACCCACCGTTTGTCTTATGCAATGGTCAGCCGTAAATTGTAGGTTCACCTGAGTTCCCACATATGTAGCATGATCACAACTATATTGTATGTGGAGAAGGTGCTGCAGCCCCCCCCTGTGGAGAGATGTGGAATTGCATAGGTATTTTGGTAGGAAGGACCCAGCATATGTGTGGGTCAGGTTGGAGATGTGACTTCCCACTATGATGTTAGGCCCTTTCCACACAGACCATCTAACCCAGGAGAGCAACGGGATATAACTCGTTGTGAGTGGGAACTTTGCACAGTTCCTGCCCCTGCATCAGGTCTGGTTTAGCTGCCCAAACCCAGTATAAACAACAATCACGTTATCAATTATTCTTTTTTTAAAGGCTGGGTTGGAGCCAGTGCTGAGCAAACGGCCCCGTGTAAGTGGTGCATTACTTGGCCACACCTTAATTGTTCTGGCCTCCCTGCCACTCTCCTACGCAGCCTCGCAGGACAGCATGGATGTCCAGTGACGCCAGTATGGTTGCGGGGTCATCTGTGGGCAGCTGAAAACGCAGGTTCAAAAACAGCAGATGCGCCTCTGTACAAAAGTTGGCCGCCTGTACGGAGCTGTGTGAAGGACCCGGGACTGCACTGGACTCATCTATCCCGGCTGCATTCTGCATTACTTTTACCATGCAGAAAGGGCCCTAATGTTGCCAACCACCAGATGGGGCCTAGAAATCTCCTGGAATTAAAACTGAACTCTGTGCTGCATAGGTCAATTCTCCTAGGGAAAAATGGCTGCTGTGGAGAGTAGACTCTTTGGCACGATACCCTTCTGAACTCCCTCCCCTCTCTAACCCTGCCCCCCCCCCTCAGAATCTTCCCCCAAATATCCAGCAATTTCCCAGAGTTGGCCGCTTGACTACCAATCTTCAGAGCAACATAAACATCTTTAAAATGTTGTGTGCTGTTTGTAAATCACTCTGATTATTGCAGCTATAAGGTACTGTCCATGGGCCTGCTGTCTCTCTGAATGTAATAAGAAGGGTAGGCACAGTTACGTTACTTGTTGTCTTAACCCAGACATAGCTTGATTTGAAGATCATAAATAGATGGCAGTGAGTAATTTTGTTTTCAAACAAAAGGACCCAAGACTGCAACATACTGTTCATTCCACACACACACACACACACACATCTATATCTTTTATATCTATATATAACAGAAACTGTATTGATTAGTCTAGTGTAACAGAAAAATCAATGAACGTGCTTGCTGCAAAAATTGATTTGCACGTGAACAAACATAATGTTTTAGCTGCGCCCTGTGCTTAGAAATCTCTCGCCCTTTGATGTGCAGCGTCATTGCAGAGATGGTAAAACATGAAGTCAGGATTTCAGACAAGATCCGGGCCAGCCATGAATCAGAGTGGCCTAATTGGTAAGCAGAGGGAGAAAGTACTAGTCAGAAATTGATGCTGCAGGCATGGTGAACGGTGCTTGCTGTCTGCTCTCTTCAAACCATCCAACGCAAAGCAGAAGCACGCAAAATCAGTAGTCATTAAACAGAAGAAACGGTTCTATGGAGAACGGTGGCCGCACCTGCTCTGCCGCCAAAATGGTCTTGCAGTTACATTCGGGCGGGGGGGGGGCAAAATGAAATTTCTTATTTTGCTTTGTGCTGCATTTCACAGTGTGGTGTAATACTAAGGCCCCCTCCGCACAGGCCAATAAACACGGGTGTCGGACAGTAAAAAAAACTGTTTTGGGGTAGTACCTCAAAATGCCCCTAAAATGAATCTGCCATGTGTTATTTCCCTCAAACCATTTTTTTTAGGTCACAGATGTCAAACTCGCGGCCCTCCAGATGCTGCCAGCATGATGCTGGCAGGGGATGATGGGAACTGTAGTCCATAACATCTGGAGGGCCGCGAGTTTGACACCTAAGTCTAGATCCTTTCTGGATTATTTATTTTCACGATAGTGTAGTGCCAACTAACAAAGGATTCAACAGGTTTTTATCTCTCTCTCTCCCTCTCTCACACACGTGCTGAGTCAGTTTTTATATGGCTGTTTCACAATGAACAATTCCATCCTGCTCAGAATCCTTTGTTGAGGAAAATTCTCTAGATTAGTTTGTTCTGCCGCTTTTTTCTCTCTGTAAAAGTAGGTGCACGGTATGGAAAAGTCGCCACTATCTTAATGTTTCAGATTGAAAATTGTATTGTAATCCTGGCTTTTTCGCAGGCTTCCGTGGAATATTTTCAATTTACAACAGGAACCCCATCCGGCTTCCAGAGCGTCTGACGCCAAGCCCTCGCTAAAGTTAACTTAGATGTAATCATGTCTTTCGTTCTGCTTTGTAAGCATCTAGGCTTAATTTCAGAAATGAAAAAATGCCGAGGGAAAAACTGTGTGCTGTAATCATGAAAACCCTTTCCTTTTCATCTCATATATATTTTGGTTGGTTTGAAATAGCGGACAGAAGATATTCAGCTGTACTCCAGGCTGACTCTTTGAAATCATGTCTACCCAACGGCCAAGGGATATTAAAATAGGTTTGTGGGGTTAATTTCTGGTGAACTGCTGTCCAAAATGAGCTGTGAGATGCACACCTACCCTGTTTCCCTGAATATAAGACATCCTCTGAAAATAAGACGTAGTAGAAGTTTTGCTGAAGTGCGAAATATAAGGCATCCCCCGAAAGTAAGACGTAGCAAAGTTTTTGTTTGGAAGCATGCCTGACGAACAGAACACAGAAAAATAAGACATCCCCTGAAAATAAGACATAGCACATCTTTGGGAGCAAAAATTAATATAAGACACTGTCTTATTTTCGGGGAAACACGGTACAAAATGGGACTCATATGGAATCATAGAGTTGGAAGAGACCCCAAGGGCCATCAAGTCCAACCCCCCTGCAATGCAGGAACACACGATCAGAGCACTCCTGATAGGTGGCCATCCAGCCTCCGTTTGAAAACCTCCAAAGAAGGAGACTCCACCACGCTCTTTTTTTTTTCCTAACCGGAGTTTTTAATTAGCAAATGAGCATGTCTAGCCCTTAGTGGTTTGATGCATCCACTTGTGAATGGCCGTCCACTGAAGCAAACATCCTCATCATGTTTAATAGGTGAAGATGAGGTGAGTCATAAAAACAGAGATGCACGCAGGGGAGAGTGAGGGGAAACTGCGCCCAGGGCATGCACGCACCCTGCGCCCCTGCCACAGCACCGCCCCCTTCCCCCGAACACCCTCGTCCACACCCCCGCTGCAGCATGTGCCTGGGGCATCGTGCCCCCACCGCCCCATTGCCGCTACACCACTGAATGCACAGCAGCACAACGATGATCAGGTTTGGTCGCCTACAACAGTCTCCTTTGGCACAGTATCGAACGTTTGTGCTTCCAGACTTCCGATCGTGTAGAGTTTCATCAGAAAAAAAGGAAGAGCTAAAAATAAATTATCTTTTCCTTTGAAGGAATAGATCTTTCTCTCAGATGGCTGTCAGCTCAACACAGGTGGTAGTAACCTGGGGCTCGCTGAGGGCGTCATGAACTAAGACTCCTATCCAATGTAATCAGACTGATTGTCGATGACACTTTGTTGCCGTACAGTGCTCACTTTTTATGATTGTTCTTTAACGCCTTCTCTCTTGGTAAAGAGAGTAGCGGCAAATGTAAGTTGTCATTTCCTAGCTAGGTAAAGATTTTCCGTCTTCCCATCCCACCTTCAGCACGAAACATCTTCCTCTGTTAAAACTTAATTCTGTTCTCTACAATGCTATAGGTTGGTATTAATATGGAGATTTATCTGTCTATGCCAGTCACGCAGGGCTAGATTGTTCTTGAAAAATAACAGTGCAGAATATGATCAGACATCACAGGAGGGGCTGGGAAAGCTTCCTGATTTAACTTGGGGTGATTTTATGTTCTCACTTATTGTGAAAAGCTGCTGAAATAGTAGTTCTATGTGGGTTGTAACTAGGGTAGCTGCTAAAATCTACCCCCACCTGAAGGCAGGAAGAAACCCCAGCCTTTGATTAGGGTAAGGATTAGGCCTGTCACTTCCCTGGTTGTACCACGAGATTCCTTGTCTCCAGATCCCATTACCCACCACCACTTCAAGTGGCAGCAGGAGAACAAATATATAAAGCAGTGATGGTGAACCTTTTCGAGACCGAGTGCCCAAATTGCAACCCAAACCCCACTTATTTATTGCAAAGTGCCAACCTGGCAATTTAACCTGAATGCTGAGGTTTTTGTTTAGGAAAAAAACGGTTGGCTCCCTCTTCCTCCACCCCACCTGCTTGAGCAGGGGCCAGCCTGCTGTAGCCTCCAGCAAGTCCCGCGCGCACTGCTCTGTGCCTCTTTAGCAACTCTGCATCCTCTGTGCTGTCCCCCCCTCAGGCAGCAGCCACCCAGAGCACAGGCACTAGGCCCACCAGCCGAGTCCTCCCTGCTCACTGCGGTGTGTGCACAGAGGCCCAGGCTAGCCTAGATGTGTGTGTGGGAGGGGGGGGAATGATTTTCCACCGCCCACATGACGAACTCTGGGTGCATGTGCCCACAGAGAGGGCTCCGAGTGCCACCTCTGGCACCCGTGCCATAGGTTCACCATCACTGATATAAAGGAAGCATCACTTGCCTTGTTATGTCACTTCTGGGGGAAACCCAGAATGGCTCTAAGATTCACCAGAGACTTTATGGGAAATTTCTGGTGATGCCTGGAACTACCCCCTATCACTTTTCCATTATCCCCATCATTGATATAATGGCACACTCCTCTTCTCTGTGTCCCTGTCCCCAATTTTCCATCCACTTACCAAGCCTGTCAGCCCAATTACGGAGTAACTTGACAATCGGGCATCAAAAGACTTCAGATCACAGCTGTCAACCTTGCTTGTGCCTTCCAGCTAATACAGGCGCAGGAACCTAGTTCGGAGCCTGAGCTAGTGCCTGGTTTCCCACTAACAGAAAATAACCATCCATTGCCCTAAGTGATTGATTGATTTGTGGGGAGAGCCTTTGTTTACCAGTGGGCGTTAACAGAGTTGTACTCGTGTTTATTGTTGTCCCTATTCAAGGCTGTTCCATTTACCAGTCAAAGTGATTAAGTGGTCTCTTCCAACATCCCAAGCCTTTGAATGAAAGGCAGCGCAAATGAACAAGAAATTCTGTCAGGACGAGGTTGTTTGGCTTTGTAGAGCTGTTGAACAGGGTGTGCAGCCCAGTGGCTGGGTGTTTCCAGAGGCAATGGCTGGTGACGCCAAGAAAATGTCCAAAGCCACAAAGCGGCCTTGGACCTCAGCTTCCTTTTCAAAAGTCAAACACAAATGGTCAATTGCTGTTGCGTTTCTGTCGCCGTTTTTCATCCCTTGGAGCTATGTGAAGATTTGCGATAGCCTGGAGAAAGTCCCCAGATCTTTGTGGCGAGCCACCAGATAGCTGCTCAACCATGTCAGTCGGGCGTTAGAGATTCAACGAGTTCATAATCGATAATCAGAGTTTTTCTGGCAGTTCCAAATCCTACTGAAAATCCTAAAGTACGCTGGTGCTGCGATAAGCATGTTACAAACGATCCTCATTATAACATTTCATTCTCTGAACTCCATAGAGAACGTCAACTGCCGTGGTCTACAGAAGCGGAACGTAAAATTGGCATGTAACTGTGAATGGCAATCAGCTGTTTATTATCCAAATAATGTTATATTATGAAGTGCTCCAAAATCCGTCTTTAATTAATCTCTGAGCTCTGCAAGGCTGGTCACTCTTGTTTTTGCAGATGAGGTCGCCACATCTCAAAAAGGATATTGAAGAGATAGAAAAAGTACAGAGAAGGGCAACGAGGATGATTGAGGGACTGGAGCACCTTCCTTATGAGGAGAGGCTGCAGCGTTTGGGACTCTTTAGTTTGGAGAGGGATGTCTGAGGGGGGATATGATTGAAGTCTATAAGATTATGCATGGGATAGAAAATGTTGACAGAGAGAAATTTTTCTCTCTTTCTCACAATACTAGAACCAGGGGGCATTCATTGAAAATGCTGGGGGGAAGAATTAGGACTAATAAAAGGAAACACTTCTTCACGCAACGTGTGATTGGTGTTTGGAATATGCTGCCACAGGAGGGGGTGATGGCCACTAACCTGGATAGTTTTAAAAGGGGCTTGGACAGATTTATGGAGGAGAAGTCGATTTATGGCTAACAATCTTGATCCTCTTTGATCTGAGATTGCAAATGCCTTAACGGTCCAGGTGCTTGGGAGCAACAGCCGCAGAAGGCCATTGTTTTCACATCCTGCATGCGAGCTCCCAATGGCACCTGGTGGGCCACTGCGAGTAGCAGAGAGCTGGACTAGATGGACTCTGGTCTGATCCAGCTGGCTTGTTCTTATGTTCTTATGAGGGAAAGTTACTTCAGAGTATTTCTGCATGCAGTCCCAATTGGCTCCAAACTGTACTTTATTGGAAAAAGTCCCACAGGTATAAATAATTAATATTTTGGTTTAACCGTCACTCTTTCTCTGATCTGTAATAATTACAGGCTCTTCCGCGCAAGAGATTTACCTCGTTCCAGGCCATCAAATGCTTCATGTTATTTATTTATTTTTTGCACGTTTTCCTCTGTTTGGTTTCTGAAATGTTTTCTCTTTGTTCGTTTTTTTTTCCTCTGTAGTTCCTCCAAGCCCTTTTTATCACGCTTTTTCTCCATCTGTTTCTGAGCCGGCTTTCAGTGCTCAAGCAATATTGCCCGAACATTTTTTTTTCCCGTTCCACCCCACCAAATACCCTGCCCTTGTCCAAGCCCCCATTTTTTGGATTGGTTCTGTGACGGATCTAGAGCTAAGCTCAACATTCACACAGGTCCCCCCCCCTTCCTTTCCCCTCTGTTTTCATTTCTTCTTCTTCTTCCTTCAGTCCCCCTCCCCCCTTCTGATACCATCTCACAAGACATGATGTACTCAGAAGCAGAGGCGTAGCTAGGGAAAATGGAGCCTGGTGCAAAATCTGAGTTTTGCCTCCCCCCCCCCATGTTTGTGTGGTTTTTTGTATTTTTAGTGTTTTTTCAGATTTTGGCCTGCAGGGGGCGCAGATTTAAGGATAGCAGCAGTAAAATTTCAGGGAATCTTTAGGAGACTCTCCTGATGATACCAGCCAGATTTGGTGAAGTTTGATTCAAGGGGTCCAAAGTTATGGACTCTCAAAAGTGTAGCCCCCATCTCCTATTAGCTCCCATTGGAAACAATGGGGGATGGGGCACCCTCTTTGGGAGTCCATAACTTTCGACCCCCTGAACCAAACCTCACCTAACTTGGGTAGTATCATCAGGAGAGTCCCCTGAAAACTGCCTAAAATGTTGGTGCTGCTAGCCCTTAAAAAAAACTGGTGCCCCCCCCCCCCCCGCAGGCCAAAAAAAACTGGAAACAACTTTACTCAAAACAACAAAAACAAACTCTTTAAACTTTTTTTTTTGCTGCTCCGCGCTTCCCAGGTGCGCGCCCGTTGCATCACGCACACCCCCGGCCCCTTGTAGCTCCACCTCTGCTCAGAAGCCTCCAAAGTTTTCCCAAATCAGCAAGACAGCAGTGTGTTGGTGTAAATACTGTGGAAAGACAGACCTATCAGTACGATCTCTACGGTGGCAAGATATGTGTTACTCTGCTGGTGGGAAAATATCCCAGTCATGTACACTTTCTACTGAGACACTCTTTTCTTTTTCTTCTGACTTCCATAACTTATAAAGTCGAGATAGTTAAATTCCAGAATAATGGGCAGGTCTGAATACTGTTAGTTATATATTAATAGAAAGTTTGGAGGCTCGTGTTTTGATCATATAATAGCCGAGTTAACATCCCTACCGGACAGGAATACATTCTCAGAAAGCTGTTGTGTACCCAGTTCCTCTCTATGATCTGACAACCAAATTACATATAATTTGGAAATGCTAAAATGCCCAGGGTCTGGCTGTTTTGTAGGGCAAAAAGGAGAGTCTGCTTTCAATTCATGCCGTCTCCATTTTGGTCCCCTGGTTTGGTTCCTTGCCCAAACAGGTGATGAGTAGGATTATAGTTGTATACAATGGATGATATTCATGCAGCCCTGACTGCTCCCTGCACACATTGCTGAACCAAAGCAATAATAGGTTGAACAATCTACATGTTCCTCATGCCAAATGAACTCAAATGCATCATTATTTTAATGTGGATTTCACTGCCTCTTGCTTAACCAGTTGTATTCTATAAGGAGATCCTTGGTTTTGCAGCTTGATACTGAAGCCAAAAATCGGTGGCTTTCTTTCTTATTTCATCACGTCGCTGTGTGTTTTTATGGCCGCCATTATTTCTCCAGCACCGTTCCTTTCCATTCTGTCATTGTCTTCCTTTGTTGTGCATGGTGGGGCTTTTTGCGACAGAATATTGTATCATCTGTTATTTGTTCTTAAAGGGAACAAATTGCAGGATGTAATGCAAGCTACCACTTTCCAAAAAGCTGAAGCTTCCACAAATCCAAGGAACTAATGCCTGCTGGCAGACTACAGTTCATTAGAGTTGTTTTACTGGCATTATTTCAACATTGAGTGGAATTGTGCTTTTGGGCGGGGGGGGGGGGGAGCTGTGGCATGAAATTCAGCAATTTTCACTCCTAGGGATTCGCTGGGTAATCATTTGATTCCAAGGTTAACCTGGGATTGGTCTATCACTTATCTTTCGATAAAATGCAAATCTCTGTACCAAAATGAAAGCAGTTCTTGGCATTCATCCAAACACTTTTTTAAAAATGCATATGGCTACTATCTAATATCTTAAACCTTTGGTAAGATTGAAGTGCAGTGTGTGCACCAGCCCGGATGTGAAGAACCATGCAGCTTTCCCCCCTGTGTGTTGCACATGTGACTTTAGGCTTGTGTACTAGTCACATAGGAACCACATGGTGTAGTGGTTAAGTGCTTGCACTGCCACTCACGTGGCCAGGAGTCCGAGCCCCCTGTGGGTCAGATATCCTGGCAGCTGGCTCATGGCCAATTCAGCCATCCATCCATTCCTTGGTCGGTAAATGAGTACCTAGCTCATAGCTAGGGGGTAAAAAATAGCCAGGGAAAGCAATGGCAAACTAACAAACAGCTTGCCTATGAAATCACTGCTCGCAGTGGTACCCCAGGGTCGAACACGACTGAAGGGGAAACTTTACCTTTACTAGCCACATGGTCGCCTTTTTAAAAGAGTACTTTCAAAGCCATGTAGAATGTTGGGTGGTTATTTAAAAAGAATAAAAACAGTTTCACATCCTTTTGGGCATGCCAGACCCATTGGGTTGTTGGAATTTGGTTGAATATGAATCACCCCAGTCCTGTGTGTGAGTATAGTAAAGAAGCCCTTCCAAACAAGCATTTGCAAAAAAGGAGAACTTACATTTATTTCAAGTAACTTCGGATCACAGGCATCGCTCCAGGTGAAAAGCGGATAGATAGAAACCTTATACTAAAGAGATAACGTCCTTATAACAAATGGGCATTCTAACACACCGTCACGTATGTGCGAGTGTGATCTACTTCTGTGGGAAAGCCCTAGCAGGAGCAGGTAGCCACTACCCTGTTTCCCCGAATATAAGACATCCCCTGAAAATAAGATGTAGTAGAGGTTTTGCTGAAGTGATAAATATAAGGCATCCCCCGAAAGTAAGACGTAGCAAAGTTTTTGTTTGGAAGCATGCCCGACAAACAGAACACAGAAAAATAAGACATCCCCTGAAAATAAGACATAGCGCATCTTTGGAAGCAAAAATTAATATAAGACACTGTCTTATTTTAGGGGAAACACGGTACATTGTGCTCGGTGCAAAGGAGAAGAAGAAAGAAAATGGCTGCAGGGTGAAGGAAGAGTTGGTGGGCGGATCCTTAGACATGGAGAGAGAACAATAGAACAGCTTAAAGATACATAGCACACACACACACACACACTCCATTGTCCAGGCATGCAGAAGTCACTTATTCCAACACGAGTGTCCCCAAGGTAGCACCTGACCATTTTAGGCAGACCTTGCACCAAGTATGAATTGCATGTGTCTTGTACTCAGATGCTGTGCTGTTGCAAAATCAAAGGGATACCGTTCTGAGTGTATTTCCTGACGCTTTCGCAATGTCTGACAATAATGTTGCAAGGTAATTAAAAAAGCCTTTTTTGTTTGTCCACTGCCACCCCATTTGTATCTTCTGGCCTGGGAAACCAATAATTGCTTCCTAAATATTCCAAACACTATTAGTCAGATATAGAATTCCCAGTGGGTTTCACAGAAGCTGTATTCTGAAATGAATGTGGAGGTTTCTGCTTGGGCAAAATACATTAAAGGCATTTCAAGGGAGGCAAAAAAAAGTCTCAATGAGGACATTACTGAGGGAGGAGCTGACCATGATCTCTAAACTAACGCCAGTTTTTTGCATCCTGAGGAAAAACTGCCTAAATGGAAACTACCATTTCAGCAGCTTTCCACAAAGCAGATTTTCATAATCGGTCTTCTGTGCAATTCCACATTGGGACTGCACATGCACAGGGCGAGCCATGGTGAAAGTTCTTGAGCTTCCATTCCAGGAGGCCCTCTAACCCTTCAATTATGTATTATCATGGTTAATCCCAATGTTTCTAGTTAGGTAGTGCATGAACCGAGAGGTTAGTGGAACCAGTGTTCTCCCACCCATCCTTAGCTGTGTCAGACAATCGGGAAATCAGGAAACACGGGATTCTGTAAGTCCGATGTTTCACTACAAACCATAGGGCAAGGGTCCCCAACCTTTTTGAGCTTGTAGATGTAACCCCCATGCTCAGAATGTGTTGACCCGGAAAGGGGTGGAGACCCAAAGCAGGAGAAGGCTGCAGAGCTCATGTAGTTGGAGGAGACAAGGCTACCAGACTCGGACCTTGGTTGTATAAGCCCTTAACACCTTGTTAAGGGTTTTTTTATGTTTGTGATGGGTGAGAGTTCTCCTGGAAACCATCATGTTGAATCCTGTTCATCAAGTCCTTGGAGTCTTCAGGAGCCAACCCACTTGCAAAGAAGAATTGGACTTGGCAGTATCAGTAGACTGTAATATAAAGACTTGAAAATGCAACCTGAACAGGACCTTGAAATGTGATGTTAAATGTTGATGTTATATGTTATATGTTAAGAAAGTAAACCATTTTGTTTTTTAAAATTTGTTGTTGCAAACTCATTCCAAGTTCTGCCCCACAGAACCCACAAGCTAAGGTTACATAGACACATTTTGAATTCCGATGCAGCATGCTGGACATAGCAACAAATAGGCTGCCACAAAATGGCTGCTGCAGGAGGTGGAGCCAGCCCAAAATGATTGCCACAGCCTAATTTCGTTAACACAGTACAGATCTTTGTGCTCTGGTGGAAGCTGCTACCAAAAAAACATTCTGTTCTATAAGCCAAAAGATAGGCACCAGTCTTTCATCTTTTAGATGATCCAGCAGTTAGATATTATGAGAAAAATATGACTACAGTAATGCACAGTAGTGTGGGGTGTATTTTGGGCCAGATTGCTCACGCAGGGATCAACGAGGGGAGCCTTCAAGATGGCACGAGAATTCACTTGTTCTTGGCAGGTGTGCTGTAGCAATGCAGGTCACCTGGGAAGGAATACAAACAGACAGATGGAGAGCTCAGTGCCTTATGGAGCTCCCTGTATGATGGGGCCATTTCTTTGCGTGATCTCCCATGCAGTCCTGGACCTGGCAGGTTCAATTTGGCACTGCTCTAATCCTAGGAGTCGTTTCGGTGCTGACGTGGGACCTAAAGCTCTGTCCCAACCCTCACCTCTGTGTGAAGGACATGTGAAGCAGGAGTGGAGGGAAGAGGAAATGCAGTTCAATAATTCCACTTGGACAGGTAACTGAGGAGGCAGTCGCCCAAGACCAAGGCACGTTCGCCTGAAACAACAGCTGAAATCATTCCTCGTGAGAGCGAGCGCACAAAATTCTTGCCATGCAGAGCCAAAGAATAAATTAGGTGCAATCGTGCAGCAACAGTAACAGAGCGAATGAACTGTGTGCATCCCAGCAGGGAAGAAGTATCTTTGGAACAGTTCCTGCCACAAATCTGAAATCTTTGAAATCGTCTCAATAATAAATTGCGGAGCTCTAAACTCTGCCCTCTGATGTGTTTTGTGCATTTCCTGGCGGCCTCCGGGGAGAGTTGCATGCACGCATCCAAGGGCAGAATTTAACCCAAGCAGTGATTTATTTCTGGCTAAACTTCCAGGCGAGTTCGAAAAGCGCTACAAGTCGGTGCTGGGAAATCCCGTGAAAAGAAGGAAACTTCATTTTAGCCACCGATGTCAACGTTATCTTCACACAACGGGTTCGGTGGATAGAAATAATGAAACCCAAAATCCCAGCGTGGCAATAGGCTCCTTGGATGGCTTTCTGCAGATTACTGTCACTCATGATCAGCACAAGTTCTAAAACGATGTGAAAAGTTGAACAAATGGAAAACACGGGCAGCTCAGGTTTGGGAAGTTTTGTTGGATTCATTCAGCAAAACAATGAACGAGAGAAAGAGAATTAATACTATTATGCAATAAATTGTCCACATTTATGTCATGTTTTCATATGCATCCCACCATTGGAAATCTTTATAGTAATAAGTAAAAATGTGAGTCAATCTCCAGGTTTATAAAGACTGGACTGATCCCGGCAATGGTCACCTCTAGGTTGGATTACTGCAACTCACTTTACACAGGGCTACCCTTGGCCTTGTTCCAGAAACTCCAGCTGGTCCAGAATGCATCAGGGAGGGCTCTCACTGGAGCCCCGTGGAGGACACAAATCCAACCTGTGCTCCACCAGCTGCACTGGCTCCAGGTGGAGTACTGCATCAAGTTTAAGGCCCGAAATGGTCTGGGACCAAAGTACCTATGAGCCCATCTCTCTCATTATGTCCCCTGATGGACACTGTGTTCATTAAGTAATAATCTTACTTAAGGAGTAAGTAATCCGGCTGGCCTCTACAAGGGCCAGGGCTTTTACAGCTCTGGCCCCTACCTGGTGGAACAGGCTTCCAGGTGAGATCAGGGCCCTGCGAGACTTACAAAGTTTCCGCAGGGGCCTGTAAAACAGACCTGTTCCGCCAGGCGTTTGGCCAGCCGGGATGATGTCAACTAGCCATAAAAACATCTGGCCTCCCGTGGGTTCATAAAAAGGGGAATAGAAGAGCTGAAGCCATCTATAGTTTAATATTTTATGTAATTTAGATAAATTATATATACAATGTTTTAAACTTTTATTGTTGATGGAAACCGCCCTGAGCCTTCGGGGAGGGCGGTATATAAATATAACAAATAAATAAATAAATAAATAAATAATCTACTTGTCTGTGGCCCAAGGGAAATCTGGCTAGCTTCCACCAGAGCCCCAGGCTGATGGAATGCTCTGTTTGACGAGACCAGGGCTCTGCAGGATCTAATGCAGTTCCAGAGGGCCTGTAAGATGGAACTGTTCTGCCGGGTGTATGGTTGAGGCAGCTATGGTTAGTATCTCTGGCCTCCCCCTCATCAATCCCCCCTGCCACTCCCTCTATTAGGTGGTTTTCATTCCCCATCCTCTCCCTTGTTCTGGGATTTTTATAGCTCGTGGTCAGAGGGATGTTTTTTTTGCCTTCTTAGTTGGTTGGGAAGTATAGTTTTCAACCTGAATTTATTGTCTTATAATTTGATAGTTCTTTGTATTGTATCTTGCTTTATGAATTGTTGTGAACTGTCCCAAACCCAGAAGGGGAGGGGCAGTACAGACATTTCATGAAATAAAATAGAGTCCATGGACCTTCATAGAGCTCTTGTGGGGGGGGGGGAGCACTTAGGCCAGGTATCTGAGTAAAAGCAGTTGGAAACTCATTAAAGGGAGGCCCGGGAGCCAAAAACGGGTATCAAAGGAGGGCACTGCTCTCCCGAAAAGATGTCCCTCATAGAATTTTGGGATCCATCTTGTGTTTCAAGCTTCTCTCTTGCTCTTAATACATGAGGTCATCTGATTTTGGGGCAGTAGATTCTGAGCATGAGGAGAAGGGCAAGGACATGCTAAGGTATGTTCAGTTTTCTCAGTGCTCTTACTGGACCCTGAGATGGCATCTTTAGGAGCCACAAATGTTGCCTTCTTGGTTGGTTTCAGGATCCCAGGCTCTCATGCCCCCTGCCCAATGTTGAGAAAAAGGCAGCAGTCCATGGCCCCTTCCGCACACGCAAAATAATGCGTTTTCAAACCACTTTCACAACTGTTTGCAAGTGGATTTTGCTATTCCGCACAGCTTCAAAGAGCACCGAAAGCAGTTTGAAAGTGCATTGTTCTGCATGTGCGGAATGAGCCCATGGCACAGTTGAGAATTTTTACTTAAACTAAAAGGTACAATACTCTGTGGATTTGAAACCCTGGGTATTTCTCTCAAAATGAAATTTAACAATCAAGACTACAATGCATAGGTGTCAAACTCGCAGCCCTCCAGATGTTATGGACTAGAGTGCCCATCATCCCCTGCCAGCGTGGCTAATTGCTCATGCTGGCAGGGGATAATGGGAACTCTAGTCCATAACATCTGGAGGGCCACGAGTTTGACACCTGTGCTACAGTGGTATCCTAAATAGGTTACTGCAAGCTTAAGACATTCCTTAGCTACTGAGACAAAAGATTGCCTGATGTTGCCTAGGGTTCCTGTTACAAATACATGTAAATGAATCTTTAAAAAAGAATTCTTGCCAGATTGCCAGCATCCCAAAGCAAACACAGTTTCATTTATTCCCTTGAATATCTACTATTAGAATCTTTTGTTATTATTGAATTGTATTGATGTTACCATTAGCATGGAGAGCCATCTATGATGAGCCGTTACACATTTAAAAGTTCTATCAATATGGCTATTGATCTGGGCTAATGGCTCATTTTAAAGCTTCTATAGGAATATTTTTCATATCATGGATGTAATGGCTGTATTAATTTTATTTTAATGGCTTGAAAATCTCTGTGTTCGAATGCATATATTCCCCCTGAAACGGGGGGATACGTATTACTGTTTCTGCTCTTGCATTGGGAGAACAATAGGCTAAATGATAGGTTCTTTAGATACTGAAGATCATTTAATTACATTTAGTCCATTTACTGTGAGAGTCCTCTTGTCATATGAGCTTTGCTGGCACCTGCAAAATAGAGGAATGCAGATTTTACTCCCTCAGTGAGCCCTAGACCTACATCTTCTTATATTGGTTAATATAGTAAGCATTAAGTATTAAAGGCCTCCCCTGCCCATACAAAGCTCCTGGATTATCACACAGTTAAGGTAATACAGGGTAATATATAAACATCTTCAAGAGCATACATTTATTTATTGACTTTCTTATTTATTTAATATTGACTCTATGGCTGCCCTCCACCAGCCATGCCAGGGCTTCCAACAATACAATATAATACAATATAATTTAAATTTATATTTAACCATTTATATTTATAAATTAAAAACATTTTTGAACCATAAATCCCAAATTCACATAATATATGGCGTTCAGGTTACATACTTACTATATAATAGTAATCTCAGTGGTGATTGTCGATACAATATTCTTTGCAACACAAAATAAGCCAGTTTTGGCTAACTCTTGTCTATGATAGGACAGCAAAATCAGCATATAGCAAAATCGAGATGTGATGATCACTTTTTTATTTCACTTTCTCCAGGGAGATTTGTTTTCAAGGGGTGGGGACTTTCCCATTTTTTTCCTCACCAAAGTCCTATGAGATAATGTGGGGGGGGGGGGTTTGACAGATAGTGGGGGGCCCAAAGTCACCTGGCACTCTTCATGGCTGAACTAAAGCTTGAACTTAGGTCTCATGTATCTGAGCTCTCCACTCACTATGCTGGATTGAATCTCTGGAACTCAAGAGAGTTGCTTTCCGTTAACAAGCAAACCTTTTGATATAAGCAGTCCCAGTTGTGCTTGGAGAAAGTAGATGTGGCATTGTAGCCACAGAATGGCAACAGTGTCATAGAAGCTGTACTATAAACAGTGGTCTAAATATTATCAGGTCCTTTAGCGCTCAATCCTATTCAGTTATTCCAGGAGCAGCAGTGACGTAGTGGTTAAGAGCAAGTGTACTCTAGTCTGGAGGAACCGGGTTTGATTCCCTGCTCTGCCACCTGAGCTGAGGAGGCTTATCTGGAGAATTCAGATTAGCCTGTACACTCCAACACACGCCAGCTGGGTGACCTTGGGCTAGTCACAGCTTTTCAGAGCTCTCTCAGCCCCACTTACCTCACAGGGTGTTTGTTGTGAGGGGGGAAGGATAAGGAGTTTGTAAGCCCCTTCGAGTCTCCTGTAGGAGAGAAAGGGGGGGACATAAATCCAACTTCTTCTTCTTCTTCTTCTTCTTCTTCTTCTTCTTCTTCTTCTTCTAAACCCGTTGAGATCAATAAGTAACTCTACAGGATTGCTCTGTTCATGTCTCCATTTTGAACCAGACAAACATGAAACACTGGAATTGTGAAAATATAACTTTTATAATTACACTGAGATCTCTAATCCCCCCACCACCACCACCACTAATCTGTATACTTAATCATTGGACTGCATGGCCGCTAAGCTGTGTTATGCATGTGATCGGGCCGTTCCAGTGTTTGAACTAGCAAGCTCTTCTTTCTCGTTCTGTTTGTAACCATACTCATGTTTGCATTTTGAGTTTGATGTTGGGATTATGCCACGGGTCAGCATGGCCTGGCAAGAAACAAGATATTTAGACAATATTAATTATGGAGATTCATATTAGGCATGATTACACATGACTTTATCCTGTCATTTCAAAATCTGAGAGATTTAAATTGATGATAATCCTGGTTCAAAAAAACCCCAGCCGGGTACATTTTTGCAGTGCCAGGTTTCATGCAAACAGTAGATGAAAAATGTTCATATATATTGCATTTTTTGCTGTCATTTTGTGGATGGATTATTTTTTTAAAGTGGCAAAATGGGGAAATATCCAGTCACAGTCAGTAATGATTAACGTGGTTGATTTAGAAATATTTGTTTGCTTCAAGGTCACCGTGAAACATCTCTTTAAAGTGGGGGACATGGACTTTAGCCAAAATGTAGAAATGAAATGGTGATGTGATTCAGTGGAAAGCTTCAGTGTACAGCCTTTCCCCTAGTGCATGTTTCTCGGCACATTGCTTGATAAAAATCAATCAGAAACTTGAAATGAAGTTGAAAGTCGTAGGCCAACGGGAAATGGTTGTGCTGCATTTTTTAAAATGATGAACAAGAGTATCCAATTCTATATGTCAATTACTTGATGACAGCCCTGACCTGGTTGACCCAGGCTAGCCTGATCTAAGGAGGGTCAGCCTGCTTAGTACTTGGATGGGAAGTCCAGGACCACTATGCAGAGGCAGGCAATAGCAAACCACCTCTGAATGTCTCTTGCCTTGAAAACCCTATGGTGTCTACTGTGACTTGATTGCACTTTAGCCCAAACAAACTCAAAAATACACACGTTGCACTCTGGCTGTGTCCAGTCTTATATATTGATCTTACATATAATTAAACAACTTAACACTTCTATTTGTATTTCTTAAAGATACAGCATAAGTCTTCCAACTCTTATAACTAAGTCCATTCAATTCTTTGTTCAGAAACAAAGCTTCAGTTCCATATAGTCCATATTCCAATTCTGTAGGTTCTACATAAAAACGTCTCGCGCGTATAGAACGTTTTTCGTGCGTCTTCCGCAGTATGCCAGTATGTTCAATCCACTTCAAACAGTTCTTTGAGGCTTCCAATGGGTATATCTGAAATTAAAGTTACACAGATACATATATACTGAAATCAAAATTATGCCTATGCATCTATCTTTCTTGCACCAGTCCATTTCATTTATCTTTCTTGCACCAGTCCATTTCTCAATTAATCTTTTATTTTTATTACTCCCATTACTCACTGGCTCTCTGATAAGTTTGTTTGGGCTAACGTTGACATTGCACTCTTAAAGATAGAGGTGATTGATTGCACTTTACACACATACACCTATATACAAAAACTTGCACTTACTAAACACACACATATATATACATGCAAATATATTGCGCTTTTCACACAGGCATATATATACACATATATACACATTTTTAAAAAATTATTTAATTTCTAGACTGCTCTCCTCTGTTACAACAGGCTCACAGTGGTTTGCAACATTTAATTTACAAAAAAACCACGATAACAATAAACTACAGCACCCTAAAATACAATCCAGTAAAGGGTGTAAAAAGCTTAAATTTAAAAAACAATGCATGTACAACATTATTGGAGAAAAAAAGGAAAACAAAAGGGAGGAAAGAAAAGGGAAACAGAAGAGGGGAATGAGAAAGGAATATTACTAGCCAGACCTGTGGTGAGAGGGGGGGGGCTGTTTTTAGGAAGCAATGTCCCTACCTACCTCTCCCTTATAGGTGCCTTAGCAGTACAGGCCAAAGATGGACGGCATCTACTGAATCTGCACAGTGGTACCAATAGGGAAAGTATCTGCCTGGGCAAGTCCTCCTGTCAGTCATTGGAATGTGTAGCTACCAGCTGACCTTTTCTGAAGCCATTTGAAAGACTTTAGCCAAGCCTAGGGAAAAGGGTCCCTGTCTGAGGACTAAAGCATACCTGCCTTCCTGCCCACAAAGGATATGCCAACACTGCCTAATGTAATGCATTCAAAGCATCCTGCCAGCTCTTCTTTACCTTACCAATCCTATCACCCCTTTTCTTGCTTTACTCCTGGGAAGGACCACATCAGTATACATTGGAATTGCTCTGGAATTGTGATTCAATCAATTCCACCCCAAATCTTATCACTCTATGGACTCTCCCTTCACTTGAGTCATCAAGCCAAGTGTCCATCTCATTGTTCTCCTCTGGAGGACAAGAGCTTTCTTTATCTGGGAAGATTAATGCTCATAGCTAAAGGGCTCATTGTTCCTATATTAGGACTGCCCATTTTGCAGTCAATGCCCAACATTTCCTGGATTAACTCTGGTTCAGATACACCATGCCTGGCGTTCTGAGCTATCCCTCCTCCTCTTACAGCTCTACACAGGTGTTGAACTCTGCTTCTTGGACAATTCCTCTATTGGACAGGTAACTATCACCCTCATCAACCTCACATCAAACCCCATCCTTCCTCCCTTTCTAATCTTAGGACTCTCCAAATATTCTTGTGTGAGTGTATATTTACCCCAATTGCATGTGTAATTTTTATTGTTTTGCCTTAACTTGTTAAACTTTATTCCTTAGTCTCCTGCAGATTTTTAATAATGAAAGACCCTGGTATATACTGGTAGGTGGATTCCACATGGGCCAAAAACAACTGTGTGAAAAAAGTGTAAAATGGTGTAAAAGAGTGTTCACCGTTTTCACTGACCTGGTTACTCCCATTACAAAGTAAGGTCTGGCCCTCACTAATTCCCCATCCAAAAGGGGGACAGACCCTACCATTTCGGGGAACAGGAATACCAGCTAAGATGGATTGAAGCCGTCATTGCCCTCAACCTCAGGCCCAGCAGAACAACTCCATCTGCCAGGCCCTGCAGAGCTGAGATTGATCTCAGTGGTTGATTGGTCCCAATGGTTGATTGTCAAAGCTATATTAACCTTGTACTGATACTCTTTGGGTGGGGGTTCCTTCTCCTGTTTGTTTACTGCTGTTGGCCAGTAGGGAGGGCAATTGAATTTAGCTATAATAGCAAAGAGACAAAGGGCATAACGTTGTATGTTATTACAACAGAGGACTTGGTGGGTGTAATAACAGCACAGGATTGGAGGAGGGCATAAGATTTGTAGTACATGTATACATCTGCATAATCCTATGTTTTATGCTTTTGTGCTGCTAAATGTATTGGTATGTTCTATCATTTTGTTGTCTGTGCCAGAGCAGAATAATTTGGTTTGCAAAGCCTGAACTCCAGCAGGATAGTGCTATCAGTTGATGATGTATGAAAAAAGCCATCAGAAAGCATCCCATGGATTCATTTTGTTCCCAAAAATAAGTTTACTGAAAAGATCAGTGTGGGACAGCTTAAGGATGCCCTTACGTTATCCTTTTCTTCTCAAGATGCTGTTGCTTAAGGAACTGTCCATACTAGTGATGCTCCAAAATTTTAACCCGGACAGAATTTGCATTGGGTTTTCAGGTATCTGCTGGGTCAGACCAATTTCTGAACCATATATTTCCAGGGCTCATATTTCAGTGAGGTTCTAGTTCCAGCCCCAAAATAATGTGCGAAAAGAATCACTTAAAGACATTGCTAGACTTTGAGATTTCAAACATTTCATATGATCAACAGTGTTTAAAAAAAAAGTGCAGTCGTGGCAAGACTGTATTATGCAAGACTGACAAATGGAGATCTCCTCCGTAAACTCCAGTGAAAAATAAGTGAAGAATATGAAGCATGTATCTCAGTCGGATCCACAAGAATTTCCCATGATGAGCCCCCATTGAAATTATAATGATCTCTCTTCCTATGTAATCTGAGGATGTTACTCAGCATCGTCACAGTGCAGTGATACAAGATCAATTAAACGAAAATCCTGAGCCAGTAGAAATGGGTACCCACAATTCAAAATGGAGCAAGCCTTTTGTGATGCTTCTTCAACTAAAGATGCTGCTTAACGTGATGATCATTGCCCTCTATTACCTCATTAAAGTTAATAGGTGTAAATGACTTAGCAAATGACTTACAAGCTGTTTTAATTTACAAGACAGTATATCAGGCCGCTTTTATTTTTTTTTAAACATGTGCAAGAGTAAATAAAGAGACATCTGTAGCTAGCGATTCCAGTGCTTTTTATTGAGTTCTTCTAATGCGTCCATAATGTGAATTAGCTTTCTTTTCTTCATTGGAATGAAATTCCGAAATAATATTTTAAGCAAGACCGCCCAAAAAGCAAAATAGTCGTTTCCACCAGTTCTTTCTTACCGGATTGCAGCAAAACTGGATATTTATTTTTAAAATGTTTTTTTCAATTTATTACATTATCTATCAAAAGATACCTTAATGGATAAGACCAAACATTAATCTAATTCAAGATGGTGCTCGGCCAGAGGAGCACCTGGGAAGGTGACACACACACACATCCTTCTTTCATTCTAATTTGTGTGAAAGATTTTATTTGCGGTCATAGACCAAAATCATAATATCCAACACTTACAAATTACTGTGGACTAAAACATCAGATTGACTTCTGATTCATTCTAATCTCCGCCTATGCGATATCAAATCGTTATAGACTAAAACATCAAATTAATTCTAATCTCCGCATACGTGATCATTAATATAGAAATTAAATAATCAGGGAGCGAATACGCATTCTTGTTTGACTCCTTTTTTTGGTATTTATGCCCTCAGTTAGGTGCCCCTGAGGATATGTTACTCAATGTTACTCAAAGGTACAGTCCTTTTGATCATGGTGAATCTCCTTAGCTGTTATCATGGCTAAGAGCGATTGCTAGGCCTACACTCCAGAGATATTTTCAGTGCTTTTGTATCACTGTTTAAAACCGGTGTGCGTCGCTACATCTTACGATGACCAGTTCTACAGGTGATTTATATCTGGGGTGAAAAGGTACTTCGTTTTCTCTGTCCTGAACTGTTCCTCTTCGTTGCGGGATTCCAGGTTTTAACACTGTATTGTGTAAGACTGACAAATTTTCTTTACTGATTTTTCATAAAACATATTTGGGGTTGAGAGGGAACATAAAATACAGTTCAAGTTAAAATCTTTTAATACTTGGTTTTTTCCTCTGTGCTGTATAGTAGAAAAGAAACAAAAACCTTTGTTCTTGCTGCCTGTCTTTTTTTTTTTACCCCATCTGACTTATCAGTGGCCCATGGTGGGGTTTTCAATGCAAGATACATTCAGAGGCAGTTTGCCACTGCCAACCCCATGTCACAATTGTGGTATTCCTTGGCAGTCTCCCATCCAAATACTAGCCAAGGTCAAGGCTGGGAGTCAGCCTGCTTCTATGGCCGTGGTGGCGAACCTTTGGCACTCCAGATGTTATTGACTACAATTCCCATCAGCCCCTGCCAGCATGGTCAATTGGCCATGCTGGCAGGGGCTGATGGGAATTGTAGTCCATAACATCTGGAGTGCCAAAGGTTCGCCACCACTGTTCTATGGTATCAGTAGGGATTTGAGCCTGGGTTCCCCAGGTCCTAGTCCAACTCCTTAACCACTACACCCTGCTGGGTCTCTGTCTTTTCTGCCACTCCAGTCATTCGCAAGGGGTGCCAGGTTGGAAGGGAACTTTAATCTACCAGTGTGGTGCCTCTCTGGATTAAAATGGGACAGAGTTTAGAACCTGCTGGCCAGTGACAGCATCACTGATAGCTAAGGTACTAAAAATTCCAATGCCTGGGTTGTTACTTTTGTTTCTTCTCCTCCCATTTGTACTTCCATGGTGGAGACGGTGACAACCTTGTCTGATTGCTTCCTTGGTCCCTAATGGCAGGAAACTAAGATTTCCTTGGTCCCTTGGAGGAAACTAAGATTTCCAGGTAAAGCAAAACCCCAGCACTTGATTTATGTATTTCCACAAGCAGGCAGAACACGCCAGAAAGAACAGGGTACTTTCTTCTTACTGGAATGTTCCGACCTTTAACTCTCCTGCCTTTCAAAGCTGCTGACTAACTTCTGCAGATATTTTTGATCATGCATTGAGTGACTTTACTGTTCCCTCCTGCAGTGTCTGAGCATTCTGGCACGCTGGGAGTGGAGCTTTGCAGTGTGCAGGGTGGAATAGCAATGGCAAAGAGAAAACTCCGTGGCAAGCAAAAGTCGATACTGCTTCGCATGCCTCTATTAGGACAAATGTGAAGACGACTGAACAAAGAATGGATTTGGCATTTGTAGCTGGTCCTGCAGAGCTGCAGAAAGCTGCACCTGCTGAAATGCCCTTTTCTACCTGGCGATGAAAGGTACAGCGGTCCTTTGCACCTGGCCACCCTCATTAGAGGGCTGCTTTAACACTGCAGCTCTGTTCAAACTGCACAGCCGCCGAAGCATCCCGTTGGAACTGGGACGTCAGCGAGTGTCTCCTTTTGGCTGGGGGGAAAAAACCCTCACGCTGCCTCTGTAATCAAACAAGGAAGCACAACGCTGTCAGCAAATGATTGATAACGTGAGCTACATGGCAAGCGCCGGCAGCCTCTGGATGATTTGTGTGTTTCATCCAGTGTTTAACTCTCGCTAAATTTAGTGGCAGGGAACACTCCGGCTTTGCTGAGAGTGTTGGAGATGGTCTGTGCAAACGAATGTAACCAGTCAAAATGCAGGATGAGAAATGGTTTCTGTCGCAGCCTGGATAATGTAACAGAGCAGAGGTGGACTATTCTGCTTCCCCTGGAAGCCAGGGAGGTGTAGTGGTTAAGAGCAACTGGACTCTGATCTGGAGAACTGGGTGTGATTCCCCACTCCTCCACATGAGTGGTGGATTCTTTATCTGGTAAACTAGATCTGTTTCCTCACTCCTACATTCCTGCTAAGGGACCTTGGGCTGGTAACTGTTCAGAACTCTCTCAGCCCCACCTATTTCACAACATGCCTGTTGTGGAGAGAGGAAGAGAACATCGTTTGTAAGCCACCTTGAGTCTCCTTACAGGACAGAAAAGTGAGGTATAAATCCAAACTCTTCTTCTATCCTTTTTCTTCTTCCCCTGACCCACTGCCATTCTTAATCTGTTTCGTGGATTACCCTGCTGATGTGGGGGCGTCTGGAGGTCTCCTCCATCCTGTGTTACCTGGGTGCCATCGGAAGCCCTGGGATCCTGCAACTCATCTCTGCCTCAGCACTGTCCTAGTTTCTAGGAGGGAATAAATGTGGCGTGGGGAAGAGGAGTAACCCCCCCCTCCCCACAAACACACACAGTAGCAGGGAAATCTCTTGTTACTGTAGTGGCACAGAGACAGGCAACACAAGACTATGTCCAATCTTGATTTTCAGCACAAGCACAAACCATAGCTTGTTGGTTTGTATGAAATGGCAAACAAAGCGGCGCAAAGACGCCATTTTCCCACCTCGCTCCCTGAGTGAGTTTTTTTGAAAACAGCGGCTTCCAGCTGCTGCCATGCGAACAGCAGCAGCTGGAAGGTGCCATCCCTCCCTCCCTTTCCCTATTGACTTACTTTCCCTGCGACCGTCCGGCGCATCGCCGAGGCCTGGGGACACGCCTTCCGCCCTGCTACTCACGGCAAGTTGCGCGGGGCAGGGGGGCATGTCCCCTGGCCTCGGCGACGCGCCGGACGGTTACAGGGAAGATACGTCGATTGGGTGTCCCTGTCGTTCCCAGGACCGTTCGTGTGAATGGTCCCGGGGGGGTTGGGTCGGCGTCATGTACGCCGACCCAACCCCCAGCGTGGCCGTGCGGAAGCGGCCTGAGTGTTCAGAGTATGCACCATGCTCTTTTTTCACACATTCAGCCTACAGACAAACAGTTAAATAACAAATAGTTTATGAATCCACAGCTTGTGCATATTTCCATAAATTTAATAGTGCAGAAGTGTTTGTTTTTTTGATACATCTTAATGTAACAGTGAAAGCTGATCTTAGGCAGTCTTTATAAAGACCATCTGGGGAAAATAGTTAACTTATTTTGAAATTCTATACAAAGTTAAGGCATCTTCACAGGTCTGTCACATGCTCTCAGGCTAGCCTATCATAGGTTGTAGTGAAGATAAAATGGGGAAGGGGGGAATGAGGTAAATTACTTTGGATCCACAATGGGAAGAAAGGGTGTAAATAAAATAAACATGTATATCAAGTACGGTTGCCAGTCGCACTATGCTTCTCATTTCCTATCACTTTCTGAATGGTAGTAGGAATTTTTTTTTTAAGAAATGGTTGTTATTCGACTGGTGTGCTGTTATGTGTGGAGGTTTCCCAAAAGTAATGTCAGTTATTTCTAGGAATCACCACAAACTCTTTTGTTTTACCATAGAGTTTCCAGAAATTCTTAGAGAAGTATGACAACACATTGTGGTTTTCTCTGGAAGTGTTCCCCTTGCCCCTACCCTCCCTGGTCTTCTTCTGATTGCCATGCTGTACCTGGCAACTCCAATATTGAGTGGTTTCTTGTTTGGCTGTGTGAGTTTGTTGGGCTGTGTGGCCATGGTGTGGTAGTTTTTGCTCCTAACATTTCACGCACATTTATGGCTGACATATTCAGAGGTGTGTAATGGTGAGATGTCTTTCTTATGGCACATTTGATTTCTGAATAATTACTGAACACATGGTAACTTGGAATTGAATGACTTCACTGATAAACACTGTGCTTATGATGAAATGAGATAACATGATCTATTAGGAGTTGGGGCGGGGTGTGTGAAATGGTATGATATAGCCCAATTTCATCAGGACCCAAAAGCTAAACAGGGTTGGTACTTTGATGGGGGACCACCAAGGAACACTCTGCAGGAGAAGGCAATCACAAACCATCTCTGTTTCTCACTTGCTTTGAAAGCCCATTGCGGGTTGGGGCGGGGGATGTCACTATAATTTCATTGCAACTTGATGACACGTACATACATGCAGTATCAATCTTTCATCTGTGACATCAATATGGATGTTTGATCTCTGATCAATGGACATACATGTGTGGATTGTCCGCTAGGGCCACCGTGAAAAGTTCCACTGGTCTGGTAACCTAGGAGATCATCTCTTCTGAGCTTCCCCCCGCCCCCAATACCACCTCGACTGCTGCCTAGAGCCTGATAAGTTGTGCTGGCACCAGCCAGACCTGGCTGAGTTGCATCACTGAGGCTCAGCCAGCCAAGCAGAGATTCCACTGCCAAGGCAGACTCCACAGATTAGGGTAGGGCATGGGTAGAGGAAACATCTTTCCGGTGTTACCTGAAATGGCGGGAGTCATAAGAAGAACATAAGAACATAAGAACTAGCCTGCTGGATCAGACCAGAGTCCATCTAGTCCAGCATTCTGCTACTCGCAGTGGCCCACCAGGTGACTTTGGGAACTCACATGCAGGATGTGAAAGCAGTGGCCGCCTGCTGCTGTTGCTGTTCCTGAGCACCTGGTCTGCTCTCTCAGATCAAGGAGGATCAAGATTGGTAGCCATAGATTGACTTCTCCTCCATAAATCTGTCCAAGCCCCTTTTAAAGCTATCCAGGTTAGTGGCCATTACCACCTCCTGTGGCAGCATATTCCAAACACCAATCACACGTTGCGTGAAGAAGTGTTTCCTTTTATTAGTCCTAATTCTTCCCCCCAGCATTTTCAATGAATGCCCCCTGGTTCTAGTATTGTGAGAAGTCTCTCCTTTTTAGAATGGGGAATTAGCATGAACAGACTCTTGGCTTAGCAAAAGGTCAGACAAACTCAGGAGTCTTTGTTGCCTATGCATGGCAAGATCAGCTTTTGCAAAAAATTCTTCAGGAGAACAAATAGTTTATTTAGGGATGAGGAGGTATACAAGCACACAGTAACCAAAGCAGCAGAACACACACAGAGAGCTAGGATATAAGCAGCTATGGGGAGAAAGGTCTGAAATAGATGAGGGAACTGGGGTGTAAGGGTTATAGTCATCTGACCTTGGTGTGAAATGATTCAATGAACAGAGCTGAGCAGCCCATGCTTAGCTATAGCAGAAGAACAATGAATTGTGGAGCAATATCACAGACAGAGAGGTGTCCAGAGATATTGAACAAGGGCTACTGAGAGAGGTGGTTTCTTATAGGGTAAAAGGGACCCTTGGGGTTATGCAAAGTGGCCCTTAATCTCCCAGGACAAAGAAGAATTTTGCCTTTCTGGGGAAACACAAGAGACAGACCTCAACCTTCATGGTTGGGTCATTAATCTAATGAGTTGAGACAACAGCTTGATGGTCTAAGCTCAGGAGAGCCTGAAAGGTAAAAGGTAGCTGATGGAATTACAGCTATAGAACAATGACAAAACAAGTGAGGGGGTCGTTGGAGAGGTTAGAGGGAAAAGCATTGGGTTAATACAACACTGGACGGGAACACTTGGAGCAAATAAATTAACAAGTCCTTTGTCTCTGCAGGGGTATATGGTCCAGACTGGAGATGAGAACGCTCTCCAGGACAGGGTCATTGTGGTCTCTTAATCCCTTCAGGAAGGGTGTGAGACACGTGCTTTGCATGGCACGTGTGAACGAGGGCAAGTCCAGACACGTTTTTACTTACTGAGTGTCCTTGTGGGTATACTGAGCCAATGCAGAGAATGGACTCTCTGTTTTGGCACTGCACTCTAGGCACCCAAGCACTGGCGTAATGCCCATTGGGCAAGGTGGGCAGCTGCCCAGGGCATCACCTTGTGGGGGGCATCAAAATGCTGGGTTCGTTTTTGGGTATTTTAGTGGTTTTCCATTCTTGGCCTGCAGGGGGCGCGGTTTTTAGGCTAGCGGCACCAAACTTTCAGCGTATCATCTGGAGACTGTCCTTATGCTACCCCCAAAGTTTGGTGAGGTTTGGTTCAGGGAGTCCAAAGTTATGGACTCCCAAAGAGGGTGCCCCATCCCCCATTGTTTCCAATGGGAGCTAATAGGAGATGGGGGCTACAGTTTTGAGGGTCCATAATTTTGGCCCCCCCTGAACCAAACGGCACCAAACATGGGGGGTATCATTAGGGCAGTCTCCTGATGATATGCTGAAGTTTTGGTGCTGATATGTCTAAAAATGCACCCCCTGCAGGTACCAATGTCCTGGTGCAAAAAAAATTGGTCGTGGTGGAGTGGCCGCCCAGGAGTGGGGGGCATCCAACTCAGGTTTTGCCCAGGGCTACAGTTTGCCCAGGGCTGCCTCGTTACGCCCCTGCACCCAAGGGTTGGCAGAATGGGTCCCCACCCACCCACCCACCATGGATCGATCTGGTAACATCAGAGTCATTTTGACCCCTATTTTCATATGCTCGTTTCTCAAACATGTTCACCTTTCAAATATCTGGATCTTAGGCCTCATTGCTTTTTTTGATCTCATCTAAGTTAGAGTGATATATAAACATCATTTTCTGTTGTCAAAGTTAATATTTGCAATCGGTGTAGCAAAAAATATCAATTTTATTTTTCTTGGAGATAACCTTATGCTAATTATATATTTTACAATCCATACTTATTCTGGAAAATAAATATTTAGCTTAAAACTCTATACTCATAACAAATGACAGCACTGATGCTGTAAATATATTTACAGAGAGGAATAAATCCAATGAAATATAGATTTTTAACGCTTTGTGTTTCTCTGCTTTTGTCAGTCTAATGAATTGTGGGTAAACCACTCAATTGACAGACAAGCCATTATCTTCTGTTAACGATCTGTTAAAAGCATCTTAGTAGCAAGGATTTTGCTTCATAGATTAAAATCACTTGAGAATGAATTTGTTGTTTTCTTGGACCTTTGCACTAACGGATAGAATACTCTGAAAGTTCAGAACCTTTCTCCTTATATAATTAGCACTTGAGGTAGAAGAATTTCTCATGTTCGCCGGTTCAGCTTGAACACGGATGGTTCAAGTACATTTTTTTTAAAGCTGAGAGGCTACATTGCGCTTTTCAAGTATGTTCAATTTACAGACAAAGCTTGGGAGGAAAAATAGATTGTATTCATGCCTGCTGTTCAGTTTTGGAATTAGATTTTATTTTTAATGTGCTTCTGATTAATGCTCATGCTTGTTTTATGATGATGACCAGCCAATGATTATTAAATGGTTGGAAATGAGAAAGTAAGAGTTCCAGGCTATAGAATTCAACCATTTAGAATGGTTTGGTTTAAAGGAGCATTTTGCAATCAGTCTGAGATTTTCTGGGCTCTAAATTGTTCGTTGGAATCTGTAAACTATACCTTCACCGTGTCATTTTTCCCAAAAACAAAAAGTTTCTTAGGGCCAAACTTGTGGGAGTTGCTCAAAGTTCCATTAAAAGATTTTATTTGTTTTTATGTAGCAAGCATGCAAGATCCCTATTCCGACAGGAACAGTGGTATAATGAGGGGAGGCATGAGGGAGTGGGCCCCACTTGAGTAGGTCACATGGAGAGCGCATTCAGCAGGCCACCCCCTCTCTCCCACCCCCTGCCCCCAAACACCACATGGAGTTTGAGGACAGCCATGCAGTTGAACGCTGAACCTGGCTGGAAATAAAACGAGCCTGTTCAATATTTGGCTCAGCCTGGCTGGGTTGAGTTCTAACTTGCAGGCTTTGAGCCTGCAGTTTAAAGCCAGGCTGAGCCCAGCCTCAAACTGAGAGCTGCTTCTGACCAGTTCCAGCTTTATATTGCTAGTGCCACCCCTCAACCTTCATCTCTGAAGATCAGATGGACCTTGTGGGGGAGTGCAGTAGTTTAAAGCTGGAGCTGGTCAGATCCAGCACCCAGTTTGATGCTGAGCACAACTTGGCTGAGTCAAGCTTTCGTTTAAAGCTCAACCCAGCAAAGCCCAGCATGGAACAAGTGTACCCCGGCCCTGAACTCCATATGACATTTTGGGGGTGGGGCGTGCCATTGTGCTTGCCCTAGGCACTGGTTTAGCCAGCTGTGCACCAGGGCTGGAAGCATGATGTGAGGGTAGGGGTTAAGTCGCTCCTTGTTGGCGTTTTCTCAACCTAAAATGGCTGCATAGAACATCTACGTGGCCTTTAGGGGCAAACATACAGGTCTTAGCTTATCTCTAGGAATGCTAACTCTGTGTTGGGAAATCCTTGGAGATTTGGGGGAAGAGCCTGGGGTAGATGGTGTTTGTGAAAACGAGGGACCTGAACGGAGTATAAAGCCGTAAAGGCCATTCTCCTAAGCTTCCTTTTTTTTTCAGATGAACTGACCTGTAAAGTCTAGATGACATTTGCAATTGAGGGACATCTTTGGGTCCCACTTCCTGGTTGATAGCGCTAGTATTCCCTGTAATGATTATAACAACTGAAAGTTAGGGTTGCCAGTCTCCATGTGATGGTTGGAGATCTGCTAGATGACAACTGGTCTCCAGGTCACAGAGATCAGTTTCTCTGGAGAAAATGGCTGCTCTAGTTGGTGGACTCTATGGCATTATACTCCACTGTTTTCCTTCCCCTCCACTCACCCCCATGCTCCCCAAGATCCTCCCCCAAAATGTCCAGATATTTCCCAACCAAAAGCTGGCCACCCTATTCAGACAACAGTAGGCCAGTTACAAACAGGTTTAGACTGAAAGTTAATAGATTTCCTGATTCATAGCTGGTGAGGACTCATAGCCCTCACAATTGAGTCATTCCAGTTTTTTTGCTAAAGACGAAGAGGCCCTATTCTGAGCTGCCTCTTAACTTACACCTCTCTCTGTCTCCCTTATGCCATATTTCTCAGCCTGCCCCAACCTGGAGGCAGTCAATAGACAGCATCCTCGTCTTTTTCAAGATTCAGGGGGGTGGAGCCCACTGGTTTAAAGTACTCAACAGAGTAGGCATGTTATCCATTAAGTGGCAAATTTCAAGAGTAGCCATTTCAGTTTTTAGCTAACCGTACTAATTTTCTTTCCATTACTGTGCTGAGGGGCCTATATCTGTGGCATAGCGATTTATCCAGCCCAGGCAAAATTTTCACAGGCGTAATAATACTGATTATGGCCAAAGAGAAAACGTTCACCACGAGCTATTTGACGTATTTAACTTTAAAAAAAATCTTTTTTTCATTTAGTGTCAAAAACATGCAGATGGCCAATCTGCACTTCGATATCCATGTGCCATGAAACACATATGCCAGGGAGCCAGATTCATTTTGAATAAAGAAGTGAACACTACTTTCTCTGAGGGTAGAGCATCTTGAATTATATACATCTCAGGAGGTGCTCAAACTGAGGCTCTTTCCGCACATGCAGAATAATGCACTTTCAAACTGCTTTCAGTGCTCTTTGAAGCTGTGCGGAATGGCAAAATCCACTTGCAAACAGTTGTGAAAGTGGTTTGAAAACGCATTATTTTGCGTGTGCGGAAGGGGCCTGAGTTAGTCGACTACCACATGGGAGACAGAAGTGACAGAATAAGTCCTGCCTCCCTGAGCAGCCGGTGGGGATCACCCATCATTCAAATGCCCTCCTTACCACAGAGCAGAAGGAACCCTCGTGGCTAGAATCCAAGTTTCCATTTTCAAAATGCCACAGGTCATTACTTCCAGCATAATGTTGTAACTGGGAGAGGTTTAAAATGTATGATACTAACAAATAAATGGTTATTTTCAACTGACCAATCCAGATCAGAGAAGAGTTTTTTCATTCGCTCGCTTCAATGTTTTCCCTTCTGCCATACTATGAGGTCGCTATAACAACAATCTAGAAATGTGCAAAAGGGTGTGTTCATGTGATGCAAATCTATTAGAAACATTAACTCACCAATTGTTCTGTTGTCCCAAATCGTCAAGTATTAGAATCAAATACTCTAGGTTGCTTTCTATGATACCTAGCGAGCTGGATGAACTAAGCAGACTATTGCTTTTATTAAATAATTCTGATGCTACATTCTGTAAAATGGTTGCGAACTTTCTGCTGGAAATATCCCATAAGCAACAGTATGTATGAATCAACTTCATTTGTTATATGTTGCAAGCTTGTATTTTGATGCGATTTTTATGTGATTTTATGCCAAATAAAGGCTGAATGAATGAATGAATGAATGAATGAATGAATGAATGAATGAATGAATGAATGAATGAATGAATGAATGAATAAAAAAAGTTATTTTCAACTATGTAGAATGTTTTGTTGGGGGCGGGGACTGTTTCATGGCCAATTAAAAATCTTGAGCCCTGGTGTACCACAACCTTAGGTTAAACAAGAAATGCAATTAGGCAATGTGGCCAATGGTGGGATCCAGATCATACCAAGCAAGGAGCAAGGGGAGGTTTGGGGGCAAAAAAATATTTAATTATGGCCACTCCTTAGTTTTTAAAAGATCTTTCAAGGGTCATTTGTGCCTTGAAGCAGCTAAAGCCAACTGGGCTATTCTTTAATGTGAGAGACAGTTGGATTTATTGCTTTAAATGGTGGTTATGCTTTAGATGGTTGTTATCAACTCTGAATTTCTATGGCTGTGTTAAAAAACATGTTTTACATATTAATAAAAAAATATCTGGATATTTTTCCTGTTTGGGGAAAAATCTGTATCCCCCATTTATAGGGAAAATGAAAAACAAATGTGTATTTTCCAGCATTCGCAGTAAATATTTTCCTGTAATAAATCAGAATTCCGAAATCAAGTGTGAGTTTACTTGGAATATTTCAGTACTATGCCATCATGAAAGGAGAAATGGTCTTCCCTTGGATAGCTACCAGTCCTCATCAATTGAATCACAGGCCTGAAGTTCAGACCTCTGGGTAGGGCCTGGAGATTTCTCAGAATTGCAGTCTATCTCCAGGGCTACAGAGATCAGTTCCCTGGAGAAAATGGCTATTTTGGACTCTGAATTATTGTGCCCCACTGAGGTCCCTCTCCAAACCCCACCATTTTCAGACTCCACCCTCAAATATCCAGGAATGCCCCAAGCCAGATTTACCAACTCCACTAAAGACCAGGCAGAGGCATAGCAAGGGGGGAAAGCGCCCAGTGCACTGGTGCATCCTTCGCCCATGCCCCGGAATGCCCACGCCACGCCCCCGGAATGCCCCCGGAATGCCCTCGCCACACCCCCACAGGGGCGCACGCCTGGTGCATCACACACACACCCGTCCCCTTGGAGCTACACCTCTGAGACCAGAGAAGATGAGGAAACCAAACATCTGGTTGCTAGGCAGTCATCAACACGTTCCTGTTTCCTTCTTTCTGAACCAGTGCACATGGGTGATGTTTGCTTAGCTTTTTCACCTTCCTGTCCTCACAGAAGAAGGCCTGATAGGGTCTGGTGGAGGGGAAAGTAGCCGATGAACATTCTCCCTTCGCCTCTACGAGTGCTCTAAGAAACTAGGGCCCCTTCCGCACACGCAAAATAATGTGTTTTCAAACCACTTTCACAACTGTTTGCAAGTGGATTTTGCCATTCCGCACAGCTTCAAAGAGCATTGAAAGCAGTTTGAAAGTGCATTATTCTGCACGTGCGGAATGAGCCTAGGTTTGTGTTGAGATTTGAGAAAGCTGCGTTTGGAGCTTTGCTTGGTTTTTTTTTTCCTCATCCCTATCTTGTTTCCTTGCATCGTGGAAGCTCGCTATCTAAGCTTAGCTGATTACGAGCAGCCCAGCCATGTCGGTGTAGAAACCTGGCAGAACATTTGGAGTAAATGACAAGCTTCTCTGTCTGGGTGGCTGAGATTTCTCTGCAGACTTACAAGCAGATGCTCTCCCCCTGTTAAAATGTCATAATTAGCTGGTGCTTTGATGATGAAATATGTACACAGGAATGGGATATACCTCATCAGTAAACAGGGGGCTTGTTTGACAGCAATGTCATCTTTATTCAATATGTTTTTCAAGCAAGCCAAAGGGGAGGGTGGGAGAGGGTTGGAAGGAGGATTCGAGTGCCTGCAGGCAGTTGAGTAGAAATTATTTCCTCTTAATTCGCATGCAAGGCATTACAATTTGCATTTTAATTTCAATATTTTAAAGCATGAGAGCCTGTTTAGGTAAATGTGCTAATTAGATCTTTGTAAATAGCCATATGCTGTCATTTTTTTATTAAATTTAGAGGGTGATTAGAATAATTTGGGTCTTGGTTTTCTTGGAAGGAAAAGGAATAAGCATCCATCCGCAAAAGTAATGTGGCGCTTTTGGAAGCCTGCAACATTAGGATTTTTTTTACTGACTTCTCTGTCCAGTCTGTTATTTAAAGTAGAGTGGATAACCTGGATGGCCCAGGCTAGCCCAATCTTGCCAAATCTTGGAAGCTACTCAGGTGGTCCCTGGTCAGTATTTGAGAGGAAGACCACCAAGGAAGCCCAGAGTTGCTGCACCGAGGTGGACAATGTCAAACCACCTCTGTTCATCTCTGGCCTTGAAAACCCTACTGACTGCAGCTGGACAGCTCGTTCCACCAGACAACAGGAGTGGATATCTGGACATTTCCTCTTTTGTGCCGAATGTGTCTCCAGCTGTGGTCTGTTGGTAAGCAGATGGCAGATCCAAGAGCATCTTCATCTATGCCCAGAGCCAATGTTTTTCAGGAGTCAATCCAGTTTCATGAGAGCAAGTGGACTCCTTTTGGCCCATCTTGTCACCTTATCCCCACCCAGCTAGTACCCTCAGTACCATCTTCTGGCCATTGGTTTCTGCCAAAGGAGCCCGGCAGAAAAAGGGGGAGCATAAGTAAGTCTGGAAGGAGCATACAGCCCACAACCTTTGGACTGTGTGGGCTCACATGATTTACTAGAACTTGATACAAATATAACCCTACAGGCATGGCTCCCTGGTCCAGTTTGTTAGGGACAGGACTTTTATCCCTGAGGGAGAGCTATAGAAGGTAGCTGAGAAAAGAAAAAGGAGAGAAATTTCTGAGGAAAAGAGAGTTCTGGAGGGGAAGGGAGGAGGAGGTGTTTTCTGTTCAGAGGACAGCCTAGCCTCATGATGGCAGTAGGAGGGAGAGGTATCTACAGCAGCATCAACATAGATAGACAGCTAATCTTGGGAGGGGGGGGGACTCAGAGAATTTCAGAAGGCTAAGACAGAGAATGAGAGAAGACTGATCACCTCTCTGGTCATCTCTGGGTGACAAAGCAGCATCACAACTCTTGGATTTGGACAAAATTATATAGTTTTTACCTTTGCCTTGCCCACTCCTTTTCCCACTGGTTTCGACTTTCTAATGCCTGCTTTTGAAGTAATTGAACAAAGCTTTCCTATGAGCTCAAACATCCAGTGCAATCAGTTTTCCATCATCATATTGAAGAGATGACAACATTGCAAGCAACACTGCATCTAAAAAGATTGGCTTGCACTTATGATTGAGTTAAAAGTCTTGCTGCATTACTTTGGTAAACATGTCTTGTCAATGCATATACCTTTATTATAAATTGTCATCATAAACCCCATTAACTGTTCTGAACACACACACACACACACACACACACACACACACACACACACACACACACACACACACACACTGAAGTGCCTGTTTCATTTTTGTCATCAGACAGCCTTCACGCAATTGTAAAGGTTTGGTTCTGAAAAATAGCTAGGACTAGTTCAGAGAATTTAAAGGAGGAGGGGCGGTACAGCATTTCCGCCAAATCCATTTCATTTTTATACTGTAATGTTTCCTCATATTCTGTGAGGCTTTTGGAACTTTGGCATAAATAAATATGCCTTTGCTGTGACAAAACATTACCTCTCTGAGGAAAGAAGTGGTAGACAGTGGGAAATGTCTGTCTTGCCCTACAGTAGTGACAGCCTTGAGTGCTGTGGTTGGAAATTGGGTAGTTCAGTTATTGAGAAACTCAGGCTTAGAGCTATAGATTTAACCACTGTCAGGAGAGATCTTCCAGGAGAGGTAAGCAGACTCCTGGGCCCCTTCTGCATACGCAAAATAATGTGTCTTCAAACCACTTTCACAACTGTTTGCAAGTGGATTTTGCTATTCCGCACAGCTTCAAAGAGCACTGAAAGCAGTTTGAAAGTGCATTATTCTGCATGTGCAGAATGAGCTCTAGAGAGCTGTATGGGGTTTTGATTTTCCTCTGAAGAGAGCGCTTTATCTTGATTCTGAGGGTTATCTAACTGTGCATGGCTTGTGAGAGCACCGTGTTAAGTGCGAGCCTGAGTGAGATCGTGAGTGTGTGGAAAATCCATTAGACAGAGAACATCTGAAATATAAAGAACTCCATCTCCAAGTTTGATATTCTTACCTTTATCATCTTTTCTGCCTGTTAAATAAATTTGTGTTCTTTTTAACATTATTTATGCCTCAGTATATTCATTTTCGTGTGCCTGAAAAGGGGTGTGCATGGAACAGGAAAAATAAAAATCTTCCGGCATCTTTTGCCTTCTGGTGTATGATAACAGGGCTGAGAAAAAGTGCTTTCTACCTTACTCTACCATTGTTAGAAGCACCTCAATCCCTGAAGGGAAAAGGTAGGAAAAATAAGAATCAGTGTTTCCCTGCCTTGGTGATATAGAAGGTTGAAGGGGATGTCTGTCGCAGCACCCTACGTTGAAAATCTTCATTATTTAAACCACATGCAGAAGAAAATAAACTTACTCCACATTTGTAAAAGGGCAGATGTCCAGAAGAACCGTTCCCAAAGTAGTTCCAATGCTTGAGGATCAACTCCCAAGAAAATAAGGAGTAACTCAACTGTGAGGATAAGGTCTCAATATACTCAGAGCAGAAAGAATGAAAGCAGAGGAGCAGTGGAAACAACCATGCTAATACTCTGGTCATTATTGTTATTGCTTGGAGCCTAACAATAATGAGCAGAGCATTAGCATGGTGCCTACAAGTGTATACTCCCCCCTCCATGGTCAGGAACACTGTTCTTTTAGCATTTCCAATTGCTTGGACAGACCTGTGTGCTTCTAGGACAGATTGACCATTGAGACTACTGGTGAAAGATGCAGTGGGCTGATGGACTGAGCAGGACCAGGGTGAGGGGAAACTGCACCCGGGGCATCGTGCATATGCACGATGGCGCTACACCACTGGGACTGAGGCTCATCAATTCAGGGTGACCCCATGTAAAGTGAGCAGGAGCCACTGCATGAGGGCAGTCCATGCTAGGAGGGCAAGAGCTGATGCCACTGCCAGTCCCCAAACCCACCTCACAGGAGTCAGTGGTCCCTGCACAAGGCAGGCTGATGTGAGCCACTGCTGCAAGCTGGCAGTCCCTGCCATGCACAGTGCAATTGGGTTGAGCTGGTTAGAAGCAGTGATAAGCCTGCTCCTTCCTTCCTTCCTTCCTTCCTTCCTCCCTCCCTCCCTCCCTCCCTTCCCAAGGCAGGCCCACACCCTCTTCCTCCTTCCCTTCTCACTTTGTCAGGGAAGTAGCGGCAGTCCAGGGAACAGGGCCCTTTCTGGTAACATTGTGCTCTGTGTACATGTTGGTGCCTTGTTTATATTTCATAGATCATCCAAACGGTGGGCCAGAACATTTGTTCCTGCTTCCTCTCTGTCCACGCTTTCCATTCTGGATTTGTCAAATTAATATGGGCATATCTTATTATGCTATACTTGTGCCAAGACAAACAGTGGTGATGGCTGATCACCTCTCACTGAATTGTCTCATTTGATTAAAAAAAAAAAATCAGAGGCCATGCCAATTAATGGAACATAATGAACAATGTACACACGAACCTCACGCTATTTTGAGTCTCAGTGTTCATGCATGACTATCAAATAAATTCGGCTGTACAAGATATCCCTAATAATTATGCTCGTTCAATGTGCTATTTGTTGTGTTTATTCCAACAAAATATTTTTATTCTGCCCTAATAAAAGGCTAAGAAAGCTAATTATAAGATTTAAAAACAAACAAACAAATGCAATCAGCTGAAAAAATTTGTGCTCAAGAGCCGGAACCTGAATTAGTTACTACCAGACATGTCAAAGCCATTAATAAATGTGGTTTACCAAGAATTAATTGGTCAAGCATTAGATATGGTTTTTAAAAATAAATCCTGGAATAGCTAAGTCTTACAGCGGCAGTTGGGAAAACGGAGTTCCCTCTAGGTACCAACTGGACCTCCATAAAAGGCAGCATTGTTGATAGGGCTTAGTGGGCCCTATCTTGGGGGACAGGGCAGGAGGTTTCTCTTAAGCTTCAGTTATAAAGGTTACAGTTCAACTAGTATTCTACTCTACTGTCTGGTGCTTCATAAGGAACTGGTTTGTGACCAGGTTTCTGGATATTGTGGGGAGGAAAAGCTTTAAGAATGGAAAGATAACAGTTTCTGCCAACTATTTTTCGATTTTCAGCACCATTGGTAATTATAAATGAACTCATTCAAGAGAACAAAGATATTTTTATCTTTATTTTGCTCTGCCTTTATCATGGTAAAACATGAGCAGCATAGAGAATCGCTTTGGCAAGCAGTGAATGATGCGTAAAATGAAAAATGCTTATCCAGCACACCCAGGAAGTGCGAGTCAAGTCAGCAATATCACAACTGCAATCTGGGGTTCCTGTAAGATGGTGTCCTTACAGTCATTCACAATATTTGCCTAACAGGTGGCCAAACACATCTCAGTGCTCCAAAAGAATCACAAAGAAAAACACCACAGAAACTTGGTGCCCAATTCAAATAAGTCTTTCCAATTTTTATAACAAAACAAATACAGAATGTTGTCAAATCTATATATATATGAATGCAAAATACCACTCACTCACTGACTGACTCATCAACAGAACTCAAAAACCACCGAAGCCACACACATGAAATTTGGCACACCTGTTCCTTATGTACTCCAGGTGTTCACTAAGAAAGGATTTCCCAAAATATTCACTTCCACTCGATTTATTACCTATTTACTGTTTTCACTGCTCATCTCTGGCCATCTGCGTGAACATTCTAAGGGCAAACCAACCGCTCAGTCCACAGAGACATGCTGCACAAACATTCTAAGGGCGACAGTTCAACACCACCAGCCGCCATGTTCTTCACTTAACTGCACTCTACCACCGCCCTCCGGCCAACGCATGTGAACTCTATTTGAAAACAACTTCATATCCAGTCCACAGAACCAGGCTGTGGAGGGAAATATGTTGCATGTCACCCCCAGAAGAGTTTCACAAACAGGCTGCAAAAGTGCATGCTGAATGTCACCCCAAAGTTAACCAGGACAGGCTGTGAAAGTACTCCTCCACCCACTTCCCTCATCGCTAACACCGGGCTTTACAGCCAAATACTATCAACATACATTACAAACCACACTATCACCTTGGACTACTAAACATTTGTCGGGTTTTGCATATGGACATCAGATTGATTACTGTGCAGACAAGTTTACTGCTCTCGGCCTCCGATCACCCTGTGCTTGGTGTCGTGCTCTGAAGTGGCGAGATGAGTCCCCAGGAATGTGCTGCAGTGGCGATATAGTCCAGCTCCCTACCCTTCAACCCTACCTTGAACCTCTTCACAGCCTTCTCACTCATCAGCATCCAATGGCAGAACACTTCCTTTCTGCTTCCAAATGACATCTTTTGGAGCCCACCAGGTGAAAGAGAGCAATAATACATTGCATTAGAAAAAGACAACTACAGGAAGCTGCTGCAAAATATGCGAAAACAAACCCATCAGTCCACAGACAGGCTGTGAGGAAATATGCTGCATGTGTCACCCCAAAGTTCACAAACAGGCTGTAAAGAAGTATGTTGAATGTCACCCCAAAATTCATAGAGAGCCTGTGATGAAGTATGCATAGCGAAGCAAGGGTGCCATGCTAGTAAACTATATTAACTGGTTCTGGTGGGTTTTCTGGGCTGTGAGGCCGTGGTCTGGTGGATCTTGTTCCTAACATTTCGCCTGCATCTGTGGCTGGCATCTTCAGAGGTGTATCACAGAGGGATGTCTGTTACACACACTTCCCTCTGTGATACACTTCTGAAGATGCCACATTAGGAACAAGATCCACCAGACCATGGCCACACAGCCCAGAAAACCCACCGGAACCAGTTAAATCCGGCTGTGAAAGCCTTCGACAAAACTATATTAACATTTAAATTTTTCTATTTACTTCATTTAAAAGTTCTTATTCAACATAATTAGTCATCAAAAGTTCAAATCTTGTGTCACTCTTCCCCTTAAAAAAGCTAAATTCCATCCATCAAGCAAAGTTTTTGTTTAAAGTTTTTGACTATCGTAAAACTTCGGAATTGGACTTGCACCCACTGGGGACGCTAAATCATGCCAATGAAGTATAAATCAGGTATGACATATTTTAGAATCTTCCCATTAATTTCCCAGAGGTGCTAAACACAAAAATGTCTGTACGTCTTCAGTGCTGTGAAAACTAGGTTCACTTCATATTAATCTGAAGTCCTCAACTCAATTTAATAAATGTTTGATGATTTCTTGTAGTTAATTTATTGTGTAAAGCTAGATGTAATTATATTATAGCTGTTTTCATAAAGTCATCTTCAATGTTTCTTATTTAGAAAATAGTGACTAACGAATTGTAGTTAGATACGGCAGCTAAACAAAGGCCAAGCACACAGAGGAAATGAGTAATTTCAGACTATTAGTATTTGGGCAGAATGTGTTTTATCAGATTTATTTTTAGATCTATATCATGCAGTGTTCAGCTTGTAACTATGTAAAGGTGGCCCAAGACATCTAGATCTGCTTTCACAACATCAAAACAAGCTATAATTATTATGACAGGCATGAATGCAGTCTGTTTGTCATGTCTGGATGCTTCCCATACTTTAAATGAATTCAAATTTCTAGAACCTGATTAACTACATCCTGGAGTATTAAAAGAACTGGCAGAAGTCATCTCAGAACTTTGAGAACTCCAGGAGAATAGGAGAAGTCCCAGCAAACTGCAGGAGGGCTAACATTGTCCCCATCTTCAAAAGCGAGGGGAGAAGACCCAAACAATTACTACCCAATCAACCTGATATCAATACCAGGAAAAAAATCTAGAGCAGATCATTAAACAAACAGTCTGTAAGCACTTGGAAGGGAATGCCATGATCACTGAAAGTCAACATGGGTTTCTCAAAAACCACTCATGCCAAACTAATCTTATCTCTCTTTTTTTATAGAATGGCAAGTGTGGTAGATGAAGGGAATGCTGTGGATGTAGCATACCTCGATTTTGGGAAGATCTTTGGCAAGGTTGCTCATGATGTTCTTGAAAACAAGCAAGTGAAATGTGGGCCAGACAATGCTATTGTTAGAGATGCATTTGTAATTGGTTGACTGATCAAACCCAAAGCATGCTCACCAGTGACTCATCTTCATCCTGGAGAGAAGTGACTAGTGGGGTGCCACAGGGTTCTGTCCTGGGCCCAGTGCTCTTCAATATATTTTACAACTGGGATGATGGAATAGAAGGCATGCTAATCAAATTGGCAGATGACACCAAAATAGGAGGGGTCCCAGAGGACAGAGTCAGAATTCAAAATGACCTGCACAGATGAGAGAGCTGGGCCAAAATAAACAAAATGAATTTCAACAGAGATAAATGTAAGATACTACACTTAGGCAGAAAAGAATGAAATACACAAACACAGGATGGGTGACACCTGGCTTGACAACACTACATGTGAAAGGGATCTGGGAGTCTTAGCAGACCACAAACTGAACATGAGTCAGCAGTGTGAAGTGGTGGCCAAGAAAGCCAATGCAATTCTGGGCTGTATCAATAGGAGTATAGTGTCTAGATCAAGGGATGTAATTGTATCTCTCTATTCTGCATTGATTAGACCTCACCTGGAATTTTGTGTGCAGTTCTGGGTACCACAATTCAAAAAAGATATTGACAAGCTGGTAAGGGTCCACAGGAGGGCAACCAAAATGGTGAAAAGTCTGGATTCCATGCCCTATGAGGAGCGACTTAGTGAGCTAGTCTGGAGAACAGAAAGTGAAGGGGTGACATGATAGCCATGTTTAAATATTTGAAAGGATGTCATATTGAAGATGGAGCAAGCTTGTCTTGTGCTGCTCCAGAGACTAGGGCCCTTTCCCCACTTACCTTAAGCCCCGCGCTACTCTCCTCAAGTAGCACGGGGGCCAGCTGCACTCCCCACTTCAGGGGTGGCGAGTACACAGCCGCCCCGACGCTGCCTCTCTCGTGCCCCCTGAGCGCGCATAATTCCTGGCGCCTTTTGAAATGGCGCCTTTTGATGACCCCGCGCAGAGCGCGGGGTCGTGGGGAAGCCAGGGCGCACGCCAGGAATTGCGTGCAGCAACCCTCGGACAAAGGTAAGTGGGGAAAGGGCCTAGGACAAGGAGTAACTTTCTGACAGTAAGGGAGAGTGGAATACGCTGCCTTGGAGTGTGGTAGAGTCTCCTTCCTTGAAGGTTTTTAAACAGAGGCTGGATGGCCATCTGTCAGGAGTGCTGTGATGGTGTCTTTCTGCATGGCAGGGGATTGGACTTTATGGCCCTTGTGGTGTCTTCCAACTGTATGATTCTATGATTCCCCTTTCTCCTTCCCTTTCTGCTTGTCCCTGGAGGGGCTGTGACTGAGTGGAAGAGCCTCAGATTTGCATGCAGAAAGTTCCCGGGTTCAATCCCCAGTATTAAAATCATCATTTATGCTACTGCATCAATATAATATTTGAGATAGGGCCATGGTGGCGAACCTTTGGCACTCCAGATGTTATGGACTACAATTCCCATCAGCCCCTGCCAGCATGGCCAATTGGCCATGCCAAAGGTTCGCCACCACTGAGATAGGGGCTGGCCAGTCAAAGCCCCAACTGACAGTTGGAACCTTTGGAGGGAGAATCTCCTCAGGGCACTGGTGGGCAGAAGGAAGGCACTTGATTGTAATACACCCTCTATAGAGCTTAATGGGGCCACACAGCACAACTGACAGTACCATGGTGCAACTGCCACAAACCTGAGTTGGAGCTGGTAGCAGCATGGGATTGCCTATGCAGCTGTGGCCACCACATCTGGGCATCCCAGGTGCTGCAGTGGCTAGCCACCCAGCACGATTGCCCCTCCACTGGAGTGCCCCAGGGAGGACAAATCTGCTGGCGTAGGCCCGTGTCTCCTCCCCAAATCGATCCAAGTCGTGTCTCCTCCCCAAGTCGATCCCCCCTCACCCCGGATTGGTTCTGTTAGCGTGTGAATCTTCTCCATGACATCTAGATGTGGGCAGCAAGGTTAACTGGAGTTTGTTGCTTTTTGCAAACTGGGATTCTAAACTAGGATTAAACTGAGTTATGGGAGTTATGGGAGTTCCAGTTATGGGAGGCAAGCACATTCCAATTCCCCAAGTACCTACACTTGGACATAGTGGAGAACTGGAATTTGTTTCAGTGCTTCTGCAGCCCGGAAGTATTAATTGTGCTCTGCACATGAAAGGAGGGAAAAGAGGGCATGACATTCAAATTGTATTTAGGTCAGTGGTAGCTAATATCAATTTAATTACAGCATGACTGAATGCAATCTTGTATGTGAAACTACGAAAAATCACTCCATTATCAGATAAAAGTCATGGAACACAGGGGCTGTGTAAGATGCAACTATTGTTTAGAATTTCCTACTCTCCTAAATTTCAGATCTGGGAGCTATGATTTGGTCAGGGTGTGGAGCCTGCCAGGATGGGGTGGTTCCTAGTGGAATTATAATATCTTCTATAATACCAGTTATCATATATCGTAAAATATTATCTAATAATATAGGTAAGCTACTCTATCTGCTTTGTGGGATGAATTTTCCTCCCTCCTTCAGAAGGTGTGTTATTCTATTATAGATTTTGGTTGGCCGCATGTGTCTGAAATATAGTATGTTTTCCCCTATTCTCAACTTTTCCAGCTTTTCTCTGGTAGCCGCAGATTACAAATGCTCAGATCGCTGTTCAACTTGCATTCTATCAGCAGACGGTTGACTTTTCAATGAATGTATTTGTCAGCTTGCTTTTGGGGTATTAAAGCAGCAAAGTACAATATCATTGGCAGTATTGCACATGTACATATATTCACATAGGCTTATGGGAGTTGTAGTATCCTCCCTGCCGAGACCTATATTAACTGAAAATGTTGGATACATGTCTTCCTCCATAATGTTGTATATGGAGTACTGTATGTAACCTGCTAAGAATCATTGTTGTTTGTATAACCCAGGATGGTATTTGCTTAGTTATATGTTAAATAGCACATTGGTACCTTTTATTTTATGTCTTGGCTTTTTTAACCTCTACAGGTTTTTTGTGGTAGTTTTCTATAAGTGTTCTCTATATGTGTTGCCCTCTAATTTTCATGCAAGAAATACGGGCAATTCACGATACTGGCTTATCATGGCGGATTCTCATATGAAAGAATGTTAAAATTGTTGAAGGCTTTCATGGCCGGATTCAACTGGTTGTTGTGGGTTTTCCAGGCTGTGTGGCCGTGGTCTGGTAGATCTTGTTCCTAACGTTTTGCCTGCATCTGTGGCTGGCATCTTCAGAGGTGTATGACTTTCCTCTGTGATACACATCTGAAGATGCCAGCCACAGATGCAGGCAAAACGTTAGGAACAAGATCTACCAGACCACAGCCATGCAGCCTGGAAAACCCACAACAACGTCTATTAGTATCATGTGGTACTCCTGTGGGCCAGCATGCATTGATTCTTGTGCTACAAATGAAGCATACAATGACTACAAATACTCTTTATTCATGATAATGGTCAGGTGAGCACCAATTGATACAGTGGATTTTTGAACTGCAGATACAAGGACTTAATAGGTGAAACCATATTTGGGAGATAAGTTGGAATAAAAAGGGTAATTATACCAGTGGCCAGGGCAAAGTTTTTACTGCATAATATGCCTGTCCAGGAACATTTCCATACCTTTATAAGGGTTGTTAATCGTCACCCAGATGTTATAGGGAAATTCATGAGCAGGGCATGATGGAAATATCCATCATTTGTTTTGGGGTTTTTTACTTCCTAACATCTGGTAATTAGAAGTGATGTACGTATGTACAAATCACATACATTTCAAATCCACTAACCTACGCTATTAAAATTTTGCACACTACCCAGAGTAGAAGTTAATGAAAGAATAAGAGGCTGAATTTTCGGAGATTAAAATGCTGTTAATTTCCATATGCACTTAAGATTAATAAACTACTAATTAGGCTATGCAAATGAGGACTTTTTGAATTCCAGCACAAACATTCAGTTGGTACCTTATCCATAAATCACATTCTGTTAATGCATTTTGTTATGTAATTGGGGAATAACAGATTGATGAGCCAGTCCAATTAGGTCTAATTTACATGTGTATGGAATTTGTTAATAAAGCATTATGAATCTAATATGCAAGTAAAAGGAAACTCATTATAACATGTACTAGCTTTAGTCCAAGCGAAAAATGACTTTTACGTGACCAAGAAAGAAACACAAACAAGTTGTTAAAGATGTGGAAAAACTACTAAATGCATATGATGAGCGAATTACTGAAATTCTTATCAAGTGGAATAGGAGCAATGTATAAGTAGCTATATTTGCTTTTTTATTCACCTCCAAGAGCCCACATTCCATTCGACTGTTCTTCACCCTAATGATCATGACATTCTGTGACTCATTTCTTACTCACCAATAATAGTGATGCAGAGGCAGGCAATGGCAAACCACCTCTCAGCAGCTCTTGCCTTGAAAATCCTAGAGGGTAACCAAAAATCTACTGTGACTTGGCCAATAGTAGCTAGGAGTGTACTCCTATGGAGATTTAATCCAATCTAAATCTGATGAAGTCACCAAATTTGGAATGGAGTAACTCCTGTGAATTAAGATTGGTGTACTGTTAGAGAGCAATCCAAAACAGGTCTACTCAGGTGTGTCCCGTGGGATTCACTCTCCAGAAGGCAGTTTTAGGATTGCACTTTTATTATGCAAATAGATCTCAGATGAGATTTGGAATTGGGATATTCTCCATTGAAGGCACAAGAGCCCCTTGGGGATTGGGCGGTCTATAAATTTAAATTTAAATTTAAATAATTTAAATTTAAATTTAAATAATTTAAATTTAAATTTAAATTTAAATTTAAATAAATAAATAAATAAATAAGATCTCTGCTGGCTCCCTAAATTATTGTGATGTCCTTATTCAATTCCTCTAGGCATTCAAGGCATGGCCTTCCAATGTACATTTGCAAGTTCTCCAAGCCAAGCCAAGCCATTCACTTCCCTTCCCTCTGAGCTATTCTGCAAGATCTCTCTGGTCCCATGCAATAGTTCAGGAGGTTATTTCCCAAGTTTGTGAGGCATTATTACAAAAGACACTTTGTTCTTGTTTGTATGGTCTAAAAAACTACCATATATTAACAGCTAAGGAGCAACAAACTATTTCCATGTGATCACTTGCAGTGTTAAGGGTATTTCCGTGAAGGCTATGCCCACCCCTCTTTTCTAGTTCATTAAGGCTCATTCCGCACAAGCAGAATAATGCACTTTCAAACTGCTTTCAATGCTCTTTGAAGCTGTGTGGAATGCCAAAATCCACTTGCAAACAGTTGTGAAAGTGGTTTGAAAATGCATTATTTTGCGTGTGCGGAAGGGGCCTAAGAGGTTCCCCCCCCCCCCCCCCGCCCAGATTAATACATTTGAGGAATGTATGTTTCTTCCTTCACGGAAATTCATGCAGATCATGAAGTTAGAACATGTCACTAGGTACTCCCTCCACCAAAAACAAAAATAGTAACAAGTGGCATCCAAGTCACTACTTCTGTCTTACGCTGTCTATTTTTTCTGCCTCTGTGCATACAGGTACGCAGTCACTCTGCTAGGACAGAGTCAGCTTGACGAGAACTAACATGCGTTGTTTCCTTTCTGTAACAGTGAAGCCGTGACATTTCTTTCTTTCTTTACTTCATCTATCCCCCACTTTTCTCCCCAGTGGGGGCCCACAGCTGCTTACATCATTCTCTCCTCTTCTACATTTTCCTTAGGAGAAGCTGTGAGGTAGGTTAGCCTGAGAGTGGCCCTTTCCACACAAACCAAATAGAACATTTTGAGACAGGAAGTAAATCGTTTCCTCCATGGAGTTCTCCATGGTTTTTAGTCCACATCATTTTATTTCCGGTATTGTCGAAGGTTGGAATCACTGGGGTGTTGTGTGGTTTCCAGGCTGTATAGCCATGTTTTAGCAGCATTTTCTCCTGACGTTTCGCCTGCATCTGTGGCCAGGCATTCCGGGGGCGGGGCATTAATAATTTCTCTGTTACTGTAAAAAACTCTTACTGTAAAAGAAAAAGTTCCTAATTTCCAGCTGGTATCTTTCTGTCCATAATTTAAACTCATTATAGCAAGTCCTATCGTCTACTGCCAACAGAAACAACTACTTCTCCTCTAATTGACTGCCTGTCAAATACTTGATACTTTCAAATACTTAATTTTGTTTCTAGAAATCAAAAGAAGGATACTTTCCTTAAACAAGGAACTTTACCATATTTCTAAAACATGTTTTTAAAACAGCCCAACAGGGAGAATGGAAACATAGGAAACAACAGGACTTTATGATTTTTGGACCTAATGGAATTTTTAATGGAAAAGCAGACCCAATTAGTAACCCCCTCTCGGCACACACAAATAATTAGTAACCCACTCTCGGGAACTGGTGAGAACCTGCTGGATCCCACCTCTGGTCTGATGGTAGCCTGTGGAATGTCCAGGGTGGGAGAAAGAACCATTGCCTTTTGATCCCTTTGATTGCTTATTGCCTAGAGTGGTGAGTGGTGTTCTGGGTGGTGTTCACAGCAAGGATTTAGCAGAAGACATACGGGATGAATATATTTAAATAAGGAAGAAGAAACTTTAATTCGTCTAATAAATCTGGAAACAAACAGTGATTAAAAAAAGACCCCTAACCCCTAACCCTAAGTACTATATTGCCTTGGGCCTATGTTTCAAAAGACTAAAAACTGCCCTTGATCACAGTATGTGAGTCTCTAGATCAGGGGTAGGGAACCTGCGGCTCTCCAGATGTTCAGGAACTACAATTCCCATAAGCCCCTACCAGCATGGCCAATTGGCCATGCTGGTAGGGGCTGATGGGAATTGTAGTTCCTGAACATCTGGAGAGCTTCAGGTTCCCTACCCCTGCTCTAGATAGACACATCAGGTCACCCTGCTCTTGCCAGTCTCCTTTAAAGAATGTGGCAGGTGTAATTTATCTAGCTTTTCAGAAATCCTAGGTAAGGTGATATTTTTTTTGCTTTGAATGGGACTGAAGTTGACTCCCATCCATTCATAATGTATCTGAAGAACATGATTATGTCCCGGTACCTTTTAATCTGTACTGAAAGGTTTTGTGGGGGAAGCGTTTCCCTTTTTTCTTTCTTTCTTTTTTTTTCTTTCTTTTTTTTTTTTGCATTTTGGACAGCAGACACCCAAACACAGATTAGTTCTGCCATTTAGAAACACATAGCACTTTTAACACTATTTCCCGTATATAAAAGACAGCATATGGTACATCATTTTACAAAGGGAATCCAGAATGCCTGGGGACTCTCCCTGATTAAGGATGTGTAACCAGATGTGGCCAAAACTTAAGCAGTTTTTTCTGTAGCCTCTTTAATCATCCTTCAGCTTTGAGCTTCAAAGCCACGACTACAGTCTAAGTGGAATCCAAGCAATGGCTGCTTTTTTAATGCTGCACTAGGTTCTTAAAAATATGATTAGATATGTTTTGGAGGGAATTACAAAATTATGCCCCATTTCCTTTTTTGTCTTTTTTTTCCTTTTTGATACTATGAATTCCTCATAAATAAGCTCCAAACTTCTGCATTTAAAAGCCACAGATTCTTCAACTAGAAAACCCTTCTTACTCTCTCACTCTTATTCTCCCTTTTTAAAAAATAGCTACTTAACTGCATAGATATGATGCAAATGGCCATCTGAGATTTCCTGATCAGCTGTTCTGGACTGGCCCTCTCTTTTCCCACAATGCACCAGCTCAGCAGGAGCTCTGCCCTTGCCACCACTGCACTGTTGAAGCAGCGGCTTTACTCGGAGTAGACCACCTTGCAGGATGCAATGTAGACAAGAACAGAAAGACACACAGTCACCAGTGCAGTTCTGTTTATTGCTAACTACTGACAAAGTGCTCCGCCAGACCACAGGTGTTTTCAGGCACACATCACTCTGTTGTCTGTGCTATCTATATACATATGTGGTACCAATCAGGTGCCCTTACCTTATCAGGTTTTGCACACAGTACATGTTGTGCACTCAGTCCTAATTATGCACACGGCACCTGCTAGAAGGAGGGTCCAGCTGTCATTTAGATTTTGCTCATCTAAACACATGTTCTGACATGCACTCCTGCATGAGATATTTTTTTCATATAGACATCAGAAGGACTAGCAAAGAACAGTCAGCTAGCGGTTTTCTTTCAACAGCAATTGTGGGGGCTAGACAGTCTCTGTGTCATTTTGAATGGCATTAATTACTGTTAAGAAATAACTGACACCCCCCCCCCCCCCCGGTTGGTCCGGTTTCTTTTGCAGAGCCTGTCTTGCCTTTTCTTTGGGCTATCCACATGTTTTAAGTCCAGATGGGAGGCCACTTGATCTGAGCTCTTCCTATCCGGTATTTTAGTCTTGTATTTTTGCATGCTGTCAACTATGCTGGTGCTAAATAAATGTTGATTTTTTAATTATTATAGCAATCAGAGGTGGGATCCAGCAGGTTCTCACAGGTTCCCAAGAGTAGGTTACTAATTATTTGAGTGTGCCGAGAGGGGGTTACTAATTGGTGATTTTGCCACATGATTTTTGCCTTAGTTACACCCCTCCTCTCAGCAGTAGTGCGCAGAACTTGAAGCAGTCTAGCAGGAGGTGCACCGGCGTGCGTGGCAGCCTGCGCCTGTGTGCATTTGTTTCCCGCCCAAGGACCGGCGCAGCGGCTGCATCCTTGCCACAGCCCCACCCAGGAATGCCCCGCCCCCGGAATGCCTGGCCACACCCCCATCGTGCCTTGCCCAGCCCCATTGGCGCTATGCCACTGTTTGAATCCCACCACCATGGGAACCTGTTACTAAAATTTTTGGATCCCACCAGTGCAACTGCTGCTTTCTATCCTTCCCTTCCATCAATGAGCTCAGGGTGGCTAACATTCATGGCCCCCCCCCCCCCTGCTATTTTGATCCCACAATAACCTTTGTGAGCCAGACTGACAGGGGGGAAAGAAAGAGAGATTGGCCCAAGGCCACCTAGTGAGATGCATGACTTGGCAACTCCTGGTCAAGTAGTCTAACCACACTGACCTACTTATTGTCAAGGACTCCTTTCAACCTAGGTGGCTTCGGGAAGTCAATGAGAAGGCAACAAAGATGGGTTCATCACTCCTTGCTTTAAAATCTCAACCCAAAGTTATCTATATCCATACCGTAAAATTACCTCTGCCTTTAGTTTGTGCAAAGGTAATGAATGCTGAGGAACTTCCCAAATGCTGTATCTTTTAATGTCTGCCTTTGTATCCCGTATTCATCATCTGCTCCCTTATATGCAATTTGTGTAACTGAATGACTTCTAAAAACGTATTGATTCTATCAATCAATCAGTCAATCAGTATCAGTTCTAATTTACTTGTTAGTGGTTTGCTGTCATGCAAGGCAGTTATGTGTAGTAGTAAACAAGCAGAAATTGGGATATTTTTGACCATGCTTCATTTTCAGGGCAAGGAGAACTTTTGATATAAGGCATAAAGTTCAATATGTCAAGATCTCTGGGAATCTCCAGTTCTGTGGTCAGAATTTAGCCTTGTATAACACGCAGGTTTCAGTTCTTAATTCCATGTATTTGTTTATTAGAGTTTATCCTGCTCTTTCCCAACAAAAGTTGGACTCAGGGCAGCTAACAGTACTATACATAGCTAGATAAATAACACAGCAGGGGCGGAGTGAGGGGGAACTTCGCCTGGGGCACGCGCGCGCCCTGCACTCTATCATGCCCCTGTCTGCCCCCGCTCCTCCACACCCCCTCCACACCCCCTCCATGCCCTCACCACACCCCCACAGGGGCATGCGCCTGGTGCATCACGTACCTTCCTGCCCCCTTGGCGCTACATCACTGTAACACAGAACATAAAAAGCCAATATATAATTGTCTTAATCCAGCTGTCTACAGAGATCATCCATAAGGGTCTTCCAGAAAAGTCTGCAATTGTTCTGCCATCTCTCTAGCAACTACCTTACTGAGAAACTGAAGATTAGGCACTGGGCACTTGGCACGATCTAGGGATCTAAAAGTGGCTTCTTCAGAAGCGATCTTGCCACTGCCTCCCTCAATTTTCCTGGGAAAACTCCCAAGTGTAGGGACAGACTTGTAATGATCCTTAAAGGGATCCTCACTGTTCCAGGGCTGGCTTTAACCAACCAGGACAGAAAAAAGTCTAAGGCCCCTTCCGCACACGCAAAATAATGCGTTTTCAAACCACTTTCACAACCACGTTTGCAAGTGGATTTTGCCATTCCGCACAGCTTCAAAGAGCACTGAAAGCAGTTTGAAAGTGCATTATTCTGCAAGTGCTACAGCAGTGGTGGCACTCGGAGCCCTCTCTGTGGGCACACACACACAGAGTTCATCATGTGAGGGGTGGAAAATCACCCACACACACACACACACACACACACACACATCTAGGCTGGCCTGGGCCACTGAGCACGACATGCGCACACCGCGGTGAGCAGGGAGGACTCGGCTTGCAGGCCTGGTACCTGTGCTCCGGGTGGCTGCTGCCCGGGGGGTGGGGGGGGGCACAGAGGAGGCAGAGATGCTAGAGAGGCAAAGAGCGGTGTGCGCGGGACTTACTAGAGGCTAGAGCAGGCTGGGTCAGGCGGAGGAAGAGGAGCTAACCGGTTTTTTCTCAACTAAAACCTCAGCATTCAGGTTAAGTTGCCGTGTTGGCACTTTGCAATAAATAAGTGGGGTTTGGGTTGCAATTTGGGCACTCGGTCTCAAAAAGGTTCGCCATCCCTGTTCTACAGGGTTTCTATTACCTTGAACACTCTGTTCCGTGCAGGCCAGCCCTTGGTAATAACGGCCGCCTCCACAGACCTCACGTAGGAGTTCTGCCAGCTTTGATGGCATCAGCACAAAACCGACCTGTAGGCTCTATTCCACGATGCTTTCCATGGCAACTGGGCCCAGTGGCTGCCCTGGCACATGCTGCTCACCTGGATTTCCCAACAGTTGGAGGGACTTTTCTCCCTCCCTGGTCAATGGCTGCCATCACCTGGCCTCTGTGAGGATTGCCCACTGAGAGGGCCGGGGCTCCCAACTCTCCAATCCAGGCCTGAGGCCTTGCCTCTGTGTCTCCCACTATGCAGCATCTGGATCTTGTGGGGACTACTTACTGCCTTCTGTACCACTGGGAGAGTAGCCACTTGCCAATGGGCTGCCCCTCTTGTTCCTCCTGGTGCTCCTGTTTAAAAAGTCTGCTCAAAGCAATGGAGCTCTGATGTGATACAGACAACCACAACCAACATTAAAAGTTATAAAGCATTTAATAAAACGAAAATCTCACTTAGACCATGAAGAAGAAGAAGAAGAGGAGGAGGAGGAGGAGGAGGAGTTTGGATTTATATCCCCCCTTTCTCTCCTGCAGGAGACTCAAAGGGGCTGACAATCTCCTTGTCCTTCCCCCCTCACAACAAACACCCTGTGAGGTAGGTGGGGCTGAGAGAGCTCCGAGAAGCTGTGACTAGCCCAAGGTCACCCAGCTGGCGTGTGTGGGAGTGCACAGGCTAATCTGAATTCCCCAGATAAGCCTCCACAGCTCAGGCGGCAGAGCTGGGAATCAAACCCGGTTCCTCCAGATTAGATACACGAGCTCTTAACCTTAATAAAAAGAAAATGTCCACAAGCATGCGTTCAGCATGGCACCTGATGGACCAAGGAATTGAAAGGAAAAGAGTGAAATGTAATTCCTCTTTTCCTCCCTCTCTACGTGCTCTAGCGGATGTTAAATATGAGGCAGGCTCCTTAGCTTAGAAAGCTACAGATGTTCTACAGGGTTTCTATTACCTTGAAGACTCTGCTCAGTGCAGGCCAGCCCTTGGTAATCACGGCCGCCTCCACAGACCTCACGTAGGAGTTCTGCCAGCTTTGATGGCATCCGCACAAAACCGACCCATCTCTTTGCTTCCAGGAGCGTTAACATCTCTCTTACACTTTCCACTAACCAGGTCAGGCCCTGTATAAGAAACTTTGCCTGAAGTCTCCAGGAAAATTTTCCTTCCATCTTTCTAGCACTTTAAGTCCTTCAAATCTCTGTTCCCTGCTAGCTTTCACCTGTCTAGCTGAAAAGGTGGGAGCTTTACTATCCTAATGTCTCTCACTTAGACCTATTAGCATTTCTAACAGTGAGGCTGAGGCTGAGGCTGAGGTAGGCTGGAAAGCAATTGACTTGACTCCACACCCTGCCTCCCCACACTCACACACCTGTTCTTTGCCAAGGGAGAAAAGCTTTTTAAAACGCCAAGTGAAGGTTTTGCTCAGTTCAGACCTCCAAAGAGAAATGCGCTGCTCCACACGACACATCCTGTAGTAGATCTGGAGGAGCGCTGAAGATGTGTCCTTCCTTTTGTTTCTCATCACACCACCAGAATTCAGTCTGTGGTATGTCTTCCTTGTTCTTTAAGACTAGGGGTGCCTGCCCTTCGCTGGCAATTGCCAGAAACACAGGGGCATAGGTGTGTGGTGACTTTTATTTATTACATTACATTTATACCCTGCTTTTTTCTGGAAGTCTCAAGGTGGCTTTTATTTATTTATTTTATTTATTTTTGAGTTTTTTATACCGCCCCACCCCCGAAGGGCTCTGGGCGGTGGACAACAAATTAAGCAACATACAATTAAAATCCATTTAAAATAAGCACAGCAGTCAGCATATAAAACGCGTCAGCAACGAAATCCTTATTTTAAAAAACCTTCCCAAAAGGGGGGGAAGGGGTCCCATAGGTGGTAAAGGGACCCCAGCACAGGGTACTAGAGCAGAGGGGAAGAGAGGGAGGGGAGGGGGCATTTTAAAACGTCACTTCCTGATTTTGAACAGGAGGCGGCATTGTGACACTCTAGGAATATGCCAGAGCTTTGTCGGGAGGTCCCCTGCAGTAACTAGGTAAGAGACAACTATTTGAGTTGGGCAGCCCCATCCAATGGGCCAGGTGCCCAGCCATGGTGCCGTGGCCGTGGAAGCCCACCACTCCCAAGGAGGATTCCTGGCAGCAGGGGGAGACTAAAAATGCAACAAAGCCTCCCCGCCACTGGGAAGCCCCCAATGGAACTAATGGACCTACACCACCCAAAAGGTGGTTTAAGGCCTAAGCGCTGGCCACTGGGGCAACTGGGGCAATGGCTGGGGGGAGGGGAAACCAACTAGTGTTGGCTCTTCCCCCAGCCATGCCTCCAGACCACCTCTACTACACCAGCAGCAGCACAGGGACGCAGACGCAGCGTTCAGCACCACATCCCACCACTATGGAGGGCTGCAGCGGTTGCCCACTCACCAATTTGCCCCTCCACAAGGACAAGTGTCCCAGGGAGGGCAAATCCACTTGTGCAAATGTAACCTCAGCTTGTGGGTTCTGTGGGGCAGAACTTGGAATGAGTTTGCAACAACAATGTAAAAAAAAAACAAAATAGTTTACTTTCTTAACATATAACATCAAACACCAAAATTTAACATCACACTTCAAGGTCCTGTTCAGGTTTGCATTTTCAAGTCCTTCTAGTTACAGTCTACTGATACTGCCAAGTCCAATTCTTCTTTGCAAGTGGGTTGGCTCCTGAAGACTCCAAGGGCTTGATGAACAGGATTCAACATGGTGAATGTTTCCAGAACTCTCACCCATTACAACCACAAAAAGAACCCCTGAAACAATAAACTCCAACATTTAAAACATAGCAAAAATAAACAACTACCTTCCCACTAGTTCCCAACAACATTGCAGTTACCTTAACAAGGTGTTAAAGGCTTATACCAATCAAGGTCTGAGTCTGGTAGCCTTGTCTCCTCCAAACCACATGAGCTCTGCAGCCTCCTCCTGCTTTGGGTCTCCACCCCTTTCTGGGTCAAGCCATTCTGAGCATGGGGGTTACACAAACTCACGCCACTCCCATCAGCAGATTTCTCACACACCCCCTTTGGATGGGGCCATTTGACTTTCTTATTCCTTATTCCATCTTTTTGATGTCTCCCGATACATGGGGCAACTCCATGTTCTTCCTCCCAGCACTTGCTTCGGCTTATGTTGATACCCACTTCTAGGCTTTCATCGTTCATTGAGTTTCTTACAGCCCATTACAGCTATTGTGGTTGTTTCAAGAGTGACAACTAACACATGTCGTGGTGCCGTACCATAAGGTTGCATGAATAAACCAGAAGTAACTATCAGTTTTTCCTCCACAATTGATGATCTGGGAGACAAATTGAGGGGCGCGTTGCTTAAATTTTAAATATCTCATTAAAAACAATGGGCTCTTATTTCCCACTCTCCACGAAAGCACTATTAAGGACTTATTAATTGTTTGGAAGAGAAAAGGGAAGCGAGATGTTGTGTGTGATTAACATATGCTGACTTTGCCTCGCTGAAGTCCTAGTTCATAAGTCCAGGGCTGCTGTCACTGAGCAAATGAGCTTATTTGTCTTACTTTAGTCTCAGGAGGACAGTTGCCAACAACGCGGCACTCCTTCGTGCATGCACATTAGCACAGATCTGCACTTTGTGCTGTCAAAGAAGTCCACCAAGTTTTAACTTTGAAAAGTTTTCTAAAGGAAGCGCGAGGAGGGCAGCTAACTTATTGGAGGTGATGCAGTCCCTTATCAGTTGGCAGTACATTAAACATGTGCCGATTTATTTAATACCGGCTAACGGTGGTGTCTACTTTTGAGGCGCTAGGAAAAGTATTCTGTTCTGCAGTCAGTAATCACCTTTCACTTCCCGCCATCCACCAAAAAACAAAACAAGAAAACCCCAGACCAAAGCCTTGTGGTTGAGAGATCAAACCGAGTTGGGGAGATGTAAGAATGACTTTAGCCTCAAGATCATCATAGTTAGCAGAATGTGATGGATATCAACGGCAGGGTTAGAAGAAGAAGAAGAAGGAGGAGGAGGAGGAGGAGGAGGAGGAGGAGGAGGAGGAGGAGGAGGAGTTTGGATTTATATCCCCCTTTCTCTCCTGCAGGAGACTCAAAGGGGCTGACAAACTCCTTCCCCTTCCCCCCTCACAACAAACACCCTGTGTGGGGCTGAGAGAGCTCAGAAGAACTGTGACTAGCCCAAGATCACCCAGCTGGCGTGTGTGGGAGTGCACGGGCAGAATTCCCCAGATAAGCCTCCACAGCTCAGGTGGCAGAGCGGAGAATCAAATCCGGTTCCTCCAGATTAGATACACGAGCTCTTAACCTCCTACACCACTGCTGCTTAAATGCCAAACACGGATTCATCCCAGTTCTGGCACGCACTCCCCGTCTTATCCCATGTTTTTTCAGAACCTGCATTGAAGTGCACCTTTTTCCCCAATCACGCTCCAAAGCTGGATCTATGGGAGAAACAGGGGACAGACGCAGCTTATTCTTCCCGCTCTTCGAACCTTCCAGCCAATCAGACTGCAGCGGGCTGTGCACAAAGCGCGCACAGCCTCTTTTTTGTGTGCCACACTGGGCGTAGCTACGAAGCAACGTAAATAGGAAGCTATGGAAGAATGATTTTGATGATTTGTTTATGCGTGGCTACGTTCGAACACAAAAGCGAGAAGAGCAACATGAATTTTCAGTCAGGGGCAGGAAGTGTTCCCGCTCCAACACAATAGTCAATCAGAAGGCGGGGAAGTTCTGCCTACATAACAACGTAGCTGTGCGGAAAGAAAAGTTAAAAATGTTCCCACCCCAACACAACACAACAGCCAATCAGGACAAGGAAGAACAGACCAGGCGAGCAGATTGCGTGTTCGTGGGGAGTGTTACATTGCTTAAATCCGCGATAGACATCGAGGTCTTCACTAGACACACACCGCAGTGAGGAGGGGGAAACAGCTATTAAAAGGTGCTGGTTCTTTTGAAACCTGGTTGTATCCGGCTTTAATTTCTCAGTGGGGAAATGGCTATGGTCTCCCCAGAAGAGGTTTTTCTTTGAAAAGGGAGCTGAAATTTGGGGTGTTGTGTGGTTTCCTGCCTGTATGGCTGTGTTCTAGTAGCATATTCTCCTGACATTTCACCTGTATATGTGGCTGGCATCTTCAGATCCTCTGAAGATGCCAGCCACAAATGCAGGCAAAACATCAGGAAAAAATGCTACTGGAACACGTCCATAAGCTCAGAAACCCCGCAACACCCCAGTAATTCCGGCTGTGAAAGCCTTTGACAATACATTGAGCTGAAAATTATCCTGTAGAGTTTCTTAGCCCCTCTTGATAGAACTGCAATTCTCCATTGCAATGAAATTATTGCTGGAACAGAGAGGGAACAAGGTAAAAAGAACTTGTATGAGACTCATTTTGAAGTTAAGCAAAGGAAGTGACAAGTTTTGATTCTAAGCTTTCCATAATCTACCATTCAGGCTTTTAGCTAAAATTATACCCTCTTGTTTAGTTTAGTTTTGTTTTGAGGGAAGGCATGGTTTTTGTTTCATTGGCAGCATTATCAGCATGATAGGTTCCCCTTGATTCATTATGCTACTATCTATTGTTTATTTTTTTCAAAAATTTCTATGCCGTCTCTCTGGAGACCTGCTCAAGGAGGCTTACGATTAAAACAATAATCCAAAAGCGCTAAAACACAATCAGGAAAAACAAAAGCAAAGCAATTAACAAGAAGCTATTAAAGATAAGTTGAGCTACTGGTAGACTTCCATTGACTTCTGGTATAGTTCACTTAGTCTAAATAAACTCAAAAATACACACGTTGCACTCTGGCTGTGTCCAGTCTTATATATTGATCTAACATATAATTAAACAACTTAACACTTCTAATTGTATTTACATATTATATAGAACTGAACTATATGGAACTATATGGACTATATGGAACTATATGGAACTGAAGCTTTGTTTCTGAACAAAGAATTGAATGGACTGAGTGATTATTTATGTTTAGATATAAGAGTTGGAAGCCTTATGCTGTATCTTTAAGAACTTTGTCAGAGGAATAAGGAAATGTAAATACAAATAGAAGTGTTAAGTTGTTTAATTATATGTAAAATCAATATATAAGACTGGACACAGCCAGAGTGCACCGTGTGTATTTTTGAGTTTATTTAGGCTAACGTTGACATTGCACTCTTAAAGATAGTGGTGATAGTGCCAAGACAGTTGGTTCACTGTCCCAAGAGCTTTGGGGAATGTGGAATGGTATCATCTAGCCCAGGGGTCTGCAACCTGCGGCTCTCCAGATGTTCATGGACTACAATTCCCATCAGCCCCTGCCAGCATGGCCTGATCCCATCAGATCTCGAAAGCTAAGCAGGGTCAGTACTTGGATGGGAGGCCACCAAGAAAGACTTTGCGGAGGAAGGCGATAGCAAACCACCTCTGCTTCTCACTGGCCTTGAAAACCTCCTGAGTGATCAGTGGACGTTGGGTGCAAGTTGATGACACTTTACAGTAATACACATCCCAAGGGCTCTAGATCCTACTATTTCCTTTTACACATCCGTGTCCTCCACTTGCTTAACTGTCTGGGGAAGGGTCTGTTTTGCACTTCAGATGAAAGTTCTGAGGCATTCCTCTTTGCAAGAGCTGATCAGAGATCTTTCCATTCTGACTCCATTAGGTGCACTCAATAGACTTTTCCATCCATTGAGTTTGTCTCAGCCAGTGGTCCTTCCTGCAACAATACCTAGGGAATGCAATTACATTGCTCCCTGCAGCCTTCCCATCTTTCTGTTTTCTCCCACTAAATGACCATTTTTTTCACCGCATGGTGGTCCTTTGTCTGCTATTTCCAGTCCACTGGTTCTGTTCAAAGGGTCTGACTCTGTTTACCTGCTTTCCTAGGTATCCTGCAGCTCTGACCTTGAATGCCCAACTAGCATTTTCAAATTGCAAGGCTTTAACTACTCTTTTCATTAGACCCAGGCTCTGGAATGTCCTTTGCATCTAACATTTCCCATTGGAAATTGTACAGGCGGTTTGGAGTCATCTGAAAAAGCACTCCATTATGCAAATGGTAAAGGTTTTTTGAAACCACCATGATTTTAAACATGAACAAAAACCTGTTGATTCTGATAAAGGGTAACGTTTAGGGGGGATATGATTGACGTCTATAAAATTATGCATGGGGTAAGAAAATGTTGACAGAGAGAATTTTTTCTCTCTTTCTCACAATACTAGAACCAGGGGGCATTCATTGAAAATGCTGGGGGGAAGAATTAGGACTAATAAAAGGAAACACTTCTTCACGCAACGTGTGATTGGTGTTTGGAATATGCTGCCACAGGAGGTGGTGATGACCACTCACCTGGATAGCTTTAAAAAGGGCTTGGACAGATTTATGGAGGAGAAGTCGATCTATGGCGACCAATCTTGATGCTCCTTGATCTGAGATTGCAAAGGCCTTAGCAGACCAGGTGCTCAGGAGCAGCAGCAGCAGAAGGCCATTGCTTTCACCTCCTGCACGTGAGCTCCCCAAGGCACCTGGTGGGCCACTGCGAGTAGCAGAGAGCTGGACTAGATGGACTCTGGTCTGATCCAGCAGGCTAGTTCTTATGTTCTTGTATTCTTATGAAGTCGGCTTTTGCCAAAGAAAGCTTGTTCCACAGTGCATTTGGTAGTCTTTTAGGTACTTCAGGTGTTTTTTAATGTTGTTGAATTATGCTTTATAGTACATTTTGTACTTTAAACCTACAATCTTCATTGCCTCACAGCAACCGGCTGTATTTTCTTTTGTTTCTGCATTGTAAAAGGGTGCAAGTGCAGTACTGTGAAGCGCAGTACTCCTTCAACACACATGAACCTCCTTCAAAATAAACTTTTATGTATTTCAGAATTTATTATTTTAGTTTATTTGCACCTTGATCTTTCCCAAAGGAACTTATAGCCCAATCTGGGGGCGGGGGTCAGACCCACCTCTGGAGCCAGTATAGTCTTGCACGTGTGCAGGCCCCCACCCCACTGGCACAAGGGGCAAATTCTCCGGCAGGGGATGAATTACATGAGAAGATGCCACGGGGCTCTGTGGCACCCAACCTGGAAGCTTCCGTCTTTTCCTGGGTCCACTAGGACAGCAAGGTGTGCCAGAATGGCCAGGGGCATTCTGGGGGCAAGCCTAGGGGGTGGAGCCAGCCTTAGTCCGCTTCTCCTGCTCTCCCAGCCCCTATGTGCCGACGGACCCAGCCTCGGAGATACACCACGTTTTTTGTGGCATATCTCCGTTGCTCCCTTGGGGGATTTTTGGTGACTGGCTTGTTTCTTTGTTTTTTGGAAAGGACTGGATGTCACTGTTACTGCCTGCCCACCCGATCTAGTATATATGGCTGTCCCCATCTCCATTTTGTCCTCACAGCAACCCAGTGAAGTAGATCATGCTCAGTGTGTGTGACAGGACCAACTTCTCTTAGCAAGTTTCCATGGCTGAGAGGGAATTCATTCATTCATTCATTCATTCATTCATTCATTCATTCATTCATTCATTACCTTTATTAGGCATAGGCTAAAACAACAATCAGACGAACAGTAACAACAATAAAAGGTTATTAGGTGATCAACAGGAGTGCGCAGTTGTTGATAAAGTTGCCAAAAACTTTGCTATGTCTGCAGTTCTTTAAGTGCCAAGAGGGAATTCATATCTGGGTCCCCACAGTTCCCATCTGATCTTCCAATCACTAAAATGCACTGGCTCTCTAAACTCGTGGATGGTTTCGTCCCATCTGAAATGAGTTGAATATTCATGACTAAAACAAATGCTAAAATGTCCTTTTAGAATGGTTATCTGCTAATGAGTGTTTTTTAAAATAAATTTCCTTGTGCATCCATTAAATAACTACATCACTACAATATTCTTTTATGTGCTATTCTGAATTACTGTGAACTTTAAACTGTATTTACAACCAGGTGCTTTTGCTATAATAGATTTGCCATATTGTGGTTATTTTTCCTCTGGGTGATATACCTTCATATCAGTGCTAGTGTTTTTTATTAGGAATTTCCTTTTTCCCCTTAGGCTCTCGTTTTGGTTTAGTTGGAAGCATTTTCCTCCGTAGTTCAAATATTTATTAGTGGAAACATCGGAAAGATACTATTTTTTCTTGTGAAGGTAACGTCAAGTTGTTAGATAGCAGATAGTTATTTGTGGGAAGCAGCCATGAACATCTAGCAGGACATACATTACAAACTTTAAAAATGAAGGAATGAGATTTAATCTTCATGCCACCTCTTATGAATTTCTGTTGATAGGTCCTCAGGGACTTGGGCAAAGAAATGAGTGTAAAGCTCTTTCTGTATCCTGATTTTGAGGATCTTCTTCATAGATCTCCCGTGATTTCCTTCATGGATCATTCTGCACACAGAATGTGCGCACAGATTCAGGACACGTGTGGATGAAAAATCCAGTTATGGTAATTCAGTTACCCAACAGGTAATTCAGTTACCCAAACCAGCTCAAGGAAAGGGCAGTATGGATTGGGGCTACAGGACTGGGGAAGGAGAAAGGGTTGGATTTCTCCCTTTCCGTGTTGCTCCCCCTAAATTAGACTGACCAGACGTCCTGCTTTTGGCGGGACAGTCCCGCCTTAAAACAATCTGTCCCGCGTCCCGTGGGTTTTTTCAAGTGTCCTGATTTTTGGAAGGCTGCCGCACTGCCTTCTGGGGTGCAAGGCAGTGCGGCAGCCTCCCGTGCACACGGCCGCAGGAGCACGGCCTTCTGGGGCACTCCTGTTTCCCGGCCTGTCACAGGGCGGGAAACGGGAGCGCCCCAGAAGGCAGTGCGCTCCTGTGGCTGCGCGCGCACCCGGTTTACAAAAGTGACCATCTGGTCACCTTACCCTAAATAATACTCCATTTTCCAAACCCATTATGGCTACTTTTCCCCCTGTGTGTTTTAACTGCCCTCATGTTGTTTTCAGCTTATGGAGACCCTGTTGTAATGGTAGCTTGAGCAGATTGTGCGGTCATACACCTAAGGTTCCTGTCAGCCTTACTCTTACTGCCACCTCTTGGGTTTACTGACAGCTCTGCAAGGGAATTTTTTTACTTTTCCCTCCAAACTTAACTGCTCTTACCAGGCTGGGCCCTTTAAATGACTCTTGAGGCGCATGAACATGCAAACAAAGGTGAAATGTTTATTTAAAGAATTAAAAGAAAGTAAGTTACAGAAATAATTAAACTTTTCTTTTTCTCTGGCAGGAATATCTTATTAAACACTTCAGTTGTTCCAGATATTCTATTATAGTTTTTGAACAGTCCTCTGGCTCAGTTTTAACAATCCTACCAAATTTCCTACGCAGGGAAAACCTTTCCTTCACAGAACTTAACAGATACTTAAATATCCAACTTCCAACTTCTTTCACCAAAAGAGAGGTACACTGGGCTTCCCAGAGCAAGCTCTGGGGTATTCTACCTGGAAACCCACTCCTGACTTTCCCCACTTACCTGCTGCTGCGCGCTACTCTCCCCAAGTAGTGCGAGGTCCGCCGGCACTCCTCATTACAGGGGCGGCGACAACGCAGCCGCCCCGATGCTGCAGCTGTCGCGCCCCCTCAGCGCGCGACATTCCTGGCGCCTTTTGAAACGGCTCCTTTTGATGACCCCGCGCAGAGCACGGGGGCGTGGGAAGCCTGGGCACGCGTCAGAAATGACGCGCACTGGGAGTAGCGTGCAGCAACCACTCACCCAGGTAAGTGCGGAAATGACCTCTGTTAACTAAATATTACCCCCCTCCCAGAGACTTCACTGTCCCATATCTAGGTGCTTCCTCTGCAGAGACCTACAAACAAGCCATCCGTGTGATTTTAATATTGCTTTAGTGATTATGTTTCCTAGGACCTTGGTTCAACCTGGCCTTCCTGGTCCTTCACCAAAACCTGACTATCCAGCCTCTTGAGAACCAAAGCTCTCTTCTGCTCCTCTCATACGCACCCTCTGGCCTTTTAGACAGCTGCAGTGCCAGCTGGTGCCAGCCAGCCAATCAGGTGGAGCTCCGAGTTAATTCCTTAAAGTTCTTTTTCTCTGACAGAACTGCTCTTTAAAATTAACCCTTAATCAGCAGTCCATCACACTGTGAATTAATGACCTTCAGAACATCATATTGTTAACATCCTTGCTCAGGTCTTGCCAACTGAGGGCCATGGCTTCCTTGATTGACTTAATCTATGTCATGTTGGATCGTCCTCTTTTTCATCTGCCTTCAACTTTTCCTAGCATTATTGTCTTTTCCAATTACTCTTGCCTTCTTGTAAGGTGGCCAAAATACAATCGCCTCAGTTTAGTCAATTTAGTTTCTAGGAATTGGATCACAAATCCACTTATTTGTCTCTTTGGTGGTCCATGGTATCCTTAACACTCTCCTTCAACACCACATTTCCAATGAATCAACTTTCTTCCTGCCAGTAATGTGGTGTCATCTGCATATTTCAAATTATTAATGTTCCATCCAGATGCTGAACACCTGAAAGGATAGCTTTCAATCAAGAAAATGCTGGGGAAACTACCTCCCTTTCTCTAATGCTCTGATGTATTTAGAGATCTATTTTAAATGCTGGATGTTCCAGATTTCAAGCATCATGTTAGTTGGCCCACAGATGGCTGTGTTAGTTTGTTTAGGAAGGTAGAGGATGTATAGTTAGGGGTAAAATTAAAAACATTTGAGAATCATGCCAGTATTGGTATGAAGAGGGGGAAAACATTTCCCGTGGTCAGTGCTTTAGTGATATGATTTTTTTTTTTGCAAAGGCTATAATTTGTGTAAAGTAATCAAAAGGACCTTATTCTCAAAGACATCTAAACATCTTGCAGGTCTTAAGGGCCCTCATATATTTTATCTTTATAAATACTGAATTGTACACACCCACCTCCAAAAATAAACCTGGAAACCATTAAGTATTTCTTATTGGTGATTGTATCATGTTTTATACCAATTTTATCTACTTAAAATTAACATGTTGCATAATTTGCTCTCTAATGAAAATAAAAAACAGACACACGTCAATATATTGTATATACAAAATATACATTTAAAATATCCTTAGTGGATAAGTGGATCATTTGGACATTGTAAAAATGGACCTGAGAAGCAGGATTGGTCAGAGTAAGCAACTTAATAATTATAATACTTAAAGCAAAGCTCATGCTTATTGACAAATAGCCTATGGCCAATTATGCACAAGGTGTGCACTGCACAATGGGGAGAATGTCTGTTGCAGCAACATTTCTTGTACAGACATATTTCCTCAAGCCTCGTTTTCACTTTTCATTTTCTCCACAGTGAACAAGACCACTTCTAGCACAATTTTAATTTGCTTCGCTGTCAGAGTAGGACAGATTTGCCAGTGAGCACAGCTTTGTCCCAGACATCTTCCCTCCACCCACGGCCAGTCTTCCAACGCCCTCACACTGCCATCCTCACCTCCCCCCACCCCCTCCCATATTGCCTGCTGCTTCAAGTCGCAGAAAAGAAGCTCACTCAAAACACACCAACCTCTAATTCTCATATTGATATATGAACATATCAACGTAATAACAACAGAGGGTGCTTGGAAATAACAAGCCTCTCTTTTCTCTGGTGGCAGGAGCAGCAGGAAGTGTGTGTACGTGTGTGGAGGGGAGGGGAGGGGAGGGGAAGAGAATATCAGCTCTGGGACGGTCCCCTTCTTTAGCAGCCTGTGGTCCAGGGAATTGCTTTGCCTCTTTCATTTGAGGGGGATTATATTTGAAATAGTAATATCGATATAAGTGCAGTTTCAAGGGCTAAGCAATCTTACCAAGTGTAATGAGATCTGTGCCTTTAAGGATTACTTGATGGGTGGAGTTAGGGCTGGGAGAGTTCTCTTCAGAAAAGTTCGGTGGCAGGAGTGAGTGCTTCCTCATGTGCTAGCAAGGAAACACAGGGAGAGCCCACTACAAGCCCGCTACACACAGAAGAGCCCCGAGGTATGTACTTCATGCATAATGGACCTATGTGAGAAGTTGATGGCATCCCTAGCTGAGAGTTTAGCAATGGGTCAGATGGGGGGGTTTCCCTCTCACCTTCCCGCAGAATCAGCTGCTTCCCGGGGCCTCATTGTAGAGCTGGCTCTCTGCAGAATCACAGTTCTCCCTTCCCCACAGAGAAAACTGCAAAGAATTCTTCTTCACAGCAGACAGGTAATAACAAAAAACCCACATGAATTGGCACAGCAGATCTACCAGTCCTTCTGCATGCTTGAAGTGTTGAGCATTTGGAAAAGGGCATAATTGTAATGCAGGATGGATTTCCACTGTTCTCTCTTGCCCAACCTACAGGAGATTTGACCGGATGGTTGCATCAGTGTTTGCTGTGCATAAACGAAACAGCAGTTCGTGATGCTCTCAAAGTGGCTTGTGTATTTGCATTCTTTTTTTTCCCCCAGTCGCTCTGTGTTGGTATCTGTTTAGAAAAGAAAACACCATCCTCGAGCACCCGCAGCGCTTCTTCTCCAAAATGCAAAAACCCTCTGCTATGATGTGGGAAAGCCATTCTGTCCAGCGTGAGAAAGAAGAGCGTGCACACAATTTCCATTTTAGAAGCAAGATTATCATGCCAAAATATATTTGGGCTTGAATCGATTGGAAGGCTCTGTGCGGCCAGAGGCATGTGTGCTCTCAACGTGCCTCACAGGCAATAGCGAAACTTCAGCTCCCTGGCGAAAGAAACATGCTTCTCCTCAGATGATATGCAGTATTTACATTGCAGTGTCATTAAAAATAACTAAGTGACAGGAATTGAATTGTTCTATAGAAGGGATCTTTATTCTGCAGAGTTAGCTAGCTGTTATACTAGAGTTGCTAGGGGATCACTAGAAAGCAGAGGCGTATCTAGGGAAAATGTAGCCCAGGGGGAAATCTGACACACACACACACCCCGCTGGCCACCATTTGGTCACGTGGGGGGGGTGGAAAATCACCCCCCCACACTTCAAGTCTGGCATGGCTTTTTCCTCAGCAAATTTGTCAGGTTCAAGTTTACCAAGGAACCCCCACCCCCAGCTCCATCTTTGTGCACAGGCCTCACTCTGTGTATGCTCAGGGGCACTTCACCACTGTTCCACGCGCTCTGCGACTGCTTCTCTTGCCAAGAGAAACTGGGAAGAGCCCCGGCTGGGTGGTGCGCCCTTGGTGGAGAGGCTGCACTGCAAAAGGGGCGGGACTGCACCTGCGCTCCTCCCTTGAAGGAGACGACCAATGAAGTCACTGCTGCCTGGCTTGCTCCAGGCATCACTTGGGCTTGGCTGGCCCAGCCAATGACAAAGAAGGTGGCAACGGCTCCCCAGCTGCTCGCAGGCACCTGCCGCCCAGCTTGCAACAGCTGTAACTCCACTACTGGCTCACCTTTCCCTTTCCCAGTAGACCAGTGGTTCCCAACCTGGGATATTCGTACCCCCGTGGATACACACCAGAGTGGCTATACAAAAACAATTACATAATGGGTTTACTAATATGTGGGTACAATTTTAGGAAAAGAGGTTGCCAAGGGGTACGCTAGTGAAAAAAGGCTGGGAACCACTGCTCTAGAGCAGGGGTCTGCAACCTGCGGCTCTCCAGAGGTTCATGGACTACAAATCCCGTCAGCCCCTGCCAGCATGGCCAATTCCCATCAGCCCCTGCCAGCATGGCCAATTGTAGTCCATGAACATCTGGAGAGCCGCAGGTTGCAGACCCCTGCTCTAGACAGTAGAGTGGAGCCTCCCACATCACTGAGGAAGTCACCATGACACTGTATCCAATGTTTCTTCCTCACTTGCTTCTCAGCCTTTTTAGAGGGACTCGTTGCTGCTTGTGCCACTCAGAGCAGCGGTCTGCAACTTATGGCTGCAGGGGGAAAAAAATCAAATCTCTAAGGTATGTTGATGGGGTGAGCCCTGACCTGTATAGCCCAGGCTAGGCTGATATTGTCAGATCCAGGAAGCTAAGTAGGATAACTAAGTAGGTCAGTATTTAGATAGGAATACCAGAGCTGCAACACAGAGGCAGATACATGCAGTGAGAAACCACCCCTGAACATATCTTGCCTCAAAAATAGCCATACATTAAGGGAATGGCAGGCAAAGATTTGTATGGGACTAACGGGACTAAGGGTGAACAGTTGACCATAAGGTGAACAGAGGTGAACAGTTGACTATAATCCGAGTGCGCAGATATATGCCACTGCACTGAAGCAATCACTTAGGGTCTTCCTGGGTATTTTTATGACTTATTGTGTGACCTCATATGCACCACTACCTAAAGCAGGACTTAAAGCAATAGTATTTGGGCTATTGAAATTTTAGGGATTGTTAAGCCAACTAGACAGTACTGTTAAATGTTATTGTTTCAGCTACACAAATGGCCTTTCTTCCCCTTGTTCTTTGTGGAACTTTTGCTCTGAATATTGAGGTCATTTGACACTTTAATGATAAAAGATGGCAGACCCTTGGCCCAGAAGGAGAGGAAAAGGCTGAGATGGAGGAGTGGAGGCCACAGCACCAAGCTACTATCGCCAACTCACTGCTTTGTGGAAAGTGCTATCAAAGGAGCAGCAGTGGTGTAGGAGGTTAAGAGCTCGTGTATGATTCCCAGCTCTGCCGCCTAAGCTGTGGAGGCTTATCTGGGGAATTTAGATTAGCCTGTGCACTCCCGGTGACCTTGGGCTAGTCACAGCTTCTCGGAGCTCTCTCAGCCCCACCTACCCCACAGGGTGTTTGTTGTGAGGGGGGAAGGGCAAGGAGATTATAAGCCCCTTTGAGTCTCCTGCAGGAGAGAAAGGGGGGATATAAATCCAAACTCCTCCTCCTCCTCCTCCTCCTCCTCCTCCTCTTCTTCTTCTTCTTCTTCTTCTTCTTCTTCTTCTTCTTCTTCTTCTTCTTCTTCTTCTTCTTCTAATGCCTCATGAAGTTTTCAAGGCAAAAGAAGAGGAGAATGAGTTTTGATTTATACCCTACTGTTTTCAACCATGAGTAGTCACAAAATGGCTTACAAACTCCTTTCCTTTCCTCTTTCTACACCTTGTGAGGTAGGTGGGGCTGAGAGAGTTTAGAGAGAACTATGACTAGCCCAAGGTCACCCAACAACTTCATGTGGAGGAGTAGGGAAACAAACCCAGTTAACCAGATTAGAATCCACCACTCGTGTGGAGGAATGGGGGATCAAATGAGCGGTTCTCTAGATCAGAGTCCCCCACTCTTAACTGCTGTACTACTCTGGTATTCAGAAGCAGGTTGCTGTTACCTGCCTCTGCTTGGTGACCCTGAGCATCCTGGAAGGGGACTTCCAGGCCCAGTCCTGCTTAGGTTCTGATTGGGGGGGGGGGTGGGGGGGGGGGGGGGTGGGGGGGGGGGGGGGTGGGGGGGGGGGGGGGTGGGGGGGGGGGGGGGTGGGGGGGGGGGGGGGTGGGGGGGGGGGGGGGTGGGGGGGGGGGGGGGTGGGGGGGGGGGGGGGTGGGGGGGGGGGGGGGTGGGGGGGGGGGGGGGTGGGGGGGGGGGGGGGTGGGGGGGGGGGGGGGTGGGGGGGGGGGGGGGTGGGGGGGGGGGGGGGTGGGGGGGGGGGGGGGTGGGGGGGGGGGGGGGTGGGGGGGGGGGGGGGTGGGGGGGGGGGGGGGTGGGGGGGGGGGGGGGTGGGGGGGGGGGGGGGTGGGGGGGGGGGGGGGTGGGGGGGGGGGGGGGTGGGGGGGGGGGGGGGTGGGGGGGGGGGGGGGTGGGGGGGGGGGGGGGTGGGGGGGGGGGGGGGTGGGGGGGGGGGGGGGTGGGGGGGGGGGGGGGTGGGGGGGGGGGGGGGTGGGGGGGGGGGGGGGTGGGGGGGGGGGGGGGTGGGGGGGGGGGGGGGTGGGGGGGGGGGGGGGTGGGGGGGGGGGGGGGTGGGGGGGGGGGGGGGTGGGGGGGGGGGGGGGTGGGGGGGGGGGGGGGTGGGGGGGGGGGGGGGTGGGGGGGGGGGGGGGTGGGGGGGGGGGGGGGTGGGGGGGGGGGGGGGTGGGGGGGGGGGGGGGTGGGGGGGGGGGGGGGTGGGGGGGGGGGGGGGTGGGGGGGGGGGGGGGTGGGGGGGGGGGGGGGTGGGGGGGGGGGGGGGTGGGGGGGGGGGGGGGTGGGGGGGGGGGGGGGTGGGGGGGGGGGGGGGTGGGGGGGGGGGGGGGTGGGGGGGGGGGGGGGTGGGGGGGGGGGGGGGTGGGGGGGGGGGGGGGTGGGGGGGGGGGGGGGTGGGGGGGGGGGGGGGTGGGGGGGGGGGGGGGTGGGGGGGGGGGGGGGTGGGGGGGGGGGGGGGTGGGGGGGGGGGGGGGTGGGGGGGGGGGGGGGTGGGGGGGGGGGGGGGTGGGGGGGGGGGGGGGTGGGGGGGGGGGGGGGTGGGGGGGGGGGGGGGTGGGGGGGGGGGGGGGTGGGGGGGGGGGGGGGTGGGGGGGGGGGGGGGTGGGGGGGGGGGGGGGTGGGGGGGGGGGGGGGTGGGGGGGGGGGGGGGTGGGGGGGGGGGGGGGTGGGGGGGGGGGGGGGTGGGGGGGGGGGGGGGTGGGGGGGGGGGGGGGTGGGGGGGGGGGGGGGTGGGGGGGGGGGGGGGTGGGGGGGGGGGGGGGTGGGGGGGGGGGGGGGTGGGGGGGGGGGGGGGTGGGGGGGGGGGGGGGTGGGGGGGGGGGGGGGTGGGGGGGGGGGGGGGTGGGGGGGGGGGGGGGTGGGGGGGGGGGGGGGTGGGGGGGGGGGGGGGTGGGGGGGGGGGGGGGTGGGGGGGGGGGGGGGTGGGGGGGGGGGGGGGTGGGGGGGGGGGGGGGTGGGGGGGGGGGGGGGTGGGGGGGGGGGGGGGTGGGGGGGGGGGGGGGTGGGGGGGGGGGGGGGTGGGGGGGGGGGGGGGTGGGGGGGGGGGGGGGTGGGGGGGGGGGGGGGTGGGGGGGGGGGGGGGTGGGGGGGGGGGGGGGTGGGGGGGGGGGGGGGTGGGGGGGGGGGGGGGTGGGGGGGGGGGGGGGTGGGGGGGGGGGGGGGTGGGGGGGGGGGGGGGTGGGGGGGGGGGGGGGTGGGGGGGGGGGGGGGTGGGGGGGGGGGGGGGTGGGGGGGGGGGGGGGTGGGGGGGGGGGGGGGTGGGGGGGGGGGGGGGTGGGGGGGGGGGGGGGTGGGGGGGGGGGGGGGTGGGGGGGGGGGGGGGTGGGGGGGGGGGGGGGTGGGGGGGGGGGGGGGTGGGGGGGGGGGGGGGTGGGGGGGGGGGGGGGTGGGGGGGGGGGGGGGTGGGGGGGGGGGGGGGTGGGGGGGGGGGGGGGTGGGGGGGGGGGGGGGTGGGGGGGGGGGGGGGTGGGGGGGGGGGGGGGTGGGGGGGGGGGGGGGTGGGGGGGGGGGGGGGTGGGGGGGGGGGGGGGTGGGGGGGGGGGGGGGTGGGGGGGGGGGGGGGTGGGGGGGGGGGGGGGTGGGGGGGGGGGGGGGTGGGGGGGGGGGGGGGTGGGGGGGGGGGGGGGTGGGGGGGGGGGGGGGTGGGGGGGGGGGGGGGTGGGGGGGGGGGGGGGTGGGGGGGGGGGGGGGTGGGGGGGGGGGGGGGTGGGGGGGGGGGGGGGTGGGGGGGGGGGGGGGTGGGGGGGGGGGGGGGTGGGGGGGGGGGGGGGTGGGGGGGGGGGGGGGTGGGGGGGGGGGGGGGTGGGGGGGGGGGGGGGTGGGGGGGGGGGGGGGTGGGGGGGGGGGGGGGTGGGGGGGGGGGGGGGTGGGGGGGGGGGGGGGTGGGGGGGGGGGGGGGTGGGGGGGGGGGGGGGTGGGGGGGGGGGGGGGTGGGGGGGGGGGGGGGTGGGGGGGGGGGGGGGTGGGGGGGGGGGGGGGTGGGGGGGGGGGGGGGTGGGGGGGGGGGGGGGTGGGGGGGGGGGGGGGTGGGGGGGGGGGGGGGTGGGGGGGGGGGGGGGTGGGGGGGGGGGGGGGTGGGGGGGGGGGGGGGTGGGGGGGGGGGGGGGTGGGGGGGGGGGGGGGTGGGGGGGGGGGGGGGTGGGGGGGGGGGGGGGTGGGGGGGGGGGGGGGTGGGGGGGGGGGGGGGTGGGGGGGGGGGGGGGTGGGGGGGGGGGGGGGTGGGGGGGGGGGGGGGTGGGGGGGGGGGGGGGTGGGGGGGGGGGGGGGTGGGGGGGGGGGGGGGTGGGGGGGGGGGGGGGTGGGGGGGGGGGGGGGTGGGGGGGGGGGGGGGTGGGGGGGGGGGGGGGTGGGGGGGGGGGGGGGTGGGGGGGGGGGGGGGTGGGGGGGGGGGGGGGTGGGGGGGGGGGGGGGTGGGGGGGGGGGGGGGTGGGGGGGGGGGGGGGTGGGGGGGGGGGGGGGTGGGGGGGGGGGGGGGTGGGGGGGGGGGGGGGTGGGGGGGGGGGGGGGTGGGGGGGGGGGGGGGTGGGGGGGGGGGGGGGTGGGGGGGGGGGGGGGTGGGGGGGGGGGGGGGTGGGGGGGGGGGGGGGTGGGGGGGGGGGGGGGTGGGGGGGGGGGGGGGTGGGGGGGGGGGGGGGTGGGGGGGGGGGGGGGTGGGGGGGGGGGGGGGTGGGGGGGGGGGGGGGTGGGGGGGGGGGGGGGTGGGGGGGGGGGGGGGTGGGGGGGGGGGGGGGTGGGGGGGGGGGGGGGTGGGGGGGGGGGGGGGTGGGGGGGGGGGGGGGTGGGGGGGGGGGGGGGTGGGGGGGGGGGGGGGTGGGGGGGGGGGGGGGTGGGGGGGGGGGGGGGTGGGGGGGGGGGGGGGTGGGGGGGGGGGGGGGTGGGGGGGGGGGGGGGTGGGGGGGGGGGGGGGTGGGGGGGGGGGGGGGTGGGGGGGGGGGGGGGTGGGGGGGGGGGGGGGTGGGGGGGGGGGGGGGTGGGGGGGGGGGGGGGTGGGGGGGGGGGGGGGTGGGGGGGGGGGGGGGTGGGGGGGGGGGGGGGTGGGGGGGGGGGGGGGTGGGGGGGGGGGGGGGTGGGGGGGGGGGGGGGTGGGGGGGGGGGGGGGTGGGGGGGGGGGGGGGTGGGGGGGGGGGGGGGTGGGGGGGGGGGGGGGTGGGGGGGGGGGGGGGTGGGGGGGGGGGGGGGTGGGGGGGGGGGGGGGTGGGGGGGGGGGGGGGTGGGGGGGGGGGGGGGTGGGGGGGGGGGGGGGTGGGGGGGGGGGGGGGTGGGGGGGGGGGGGGGTGGGGGGGGGGGGGGGTGGGGGGGGGGGGGGGTGGGGGGGGGGGGGGGTGGGGGGGGGGGGGGGTGGGGGGGGGGGGGGGTGGGGGGGGGGGGGGGTGGGGGGGGGGGGGGGTGGGGGGGGGGGGGGGTGGGGGGGGGGGGGGGTGGGGGGGGGGGGGGGTGGGGGGGGGGGGGGGTGGGGGGGGGGGGGGGTGGGGGGGGGGGGGGGTGGGGGGGGGGGGGGGTGGGGGGGGGGGGGGGTGGGGGGGGGGGGGGGTGGGGGGGGGGGGGGGTGGGGGGGGGGGGGGGTGGGGGGGGGGGGGGGTGGGGGGGGGGGGGGGTGGGGGGGGGGGGGGGTGGGGGGGGGGGGGGGTGGGGGGGGGGGGGGGTGGGGGGGGGGGGGGGTGGGGGGGGGGGGGGGTGGGGGGGGGGGGGGGTGGGGGGGGGGGGGGGTGGGGGGGGGGGGGGGTGGGGGGGGGGGGGGGTGGGGGGGGGGGGGGGTGGGGGGGGGGGGGGGTGGGGGGGGGGGGGGGTGGGGGGGGGGGGGGGTGGGGGGGGGGGGGGGTGGGGGGGGGGGGGGGTGGGGGGGGGGGGGGGTGGGGGGGGGGGGGGGTGGGGGGGGGGGGGGGTGGGGGGGGGGGGGGGTGGGGGGGGGGGGGGGTGGGGGGGGGGGGGGGTGGGGGGGGGGGGGGGTGGGGGGGGGGGGGGGTGGGGGGGGGGGGGGGTGGGGGGGGGGGGGGGTGGGGGGGGGGGGGGGTGGGGGGGGGGGGGGGTGGGGGGGGGGGGGGGTGGGGGGGGGGGGGGGTGGGGGGGGGGGGGGGTGGGGGGGGGGGGGGGTGGGGGGGGGGGGGGGTGGGGGGGGGGGGGGGTGGGGGGGGGGGGGGGTGGGGGGGGGGGGGGGTGGGGGGGGGGGGGGGTGGGGGGGGGGGGGGGTGGGGGGGGGGGGGGGTGGGGGGGGGGGGGGGTGGGGGGGGGGGGGGGTGGGGGGGGGGGGGGGTGGGGGGGGGGGGGGGTGGGGGGGGGGGGGGGTGGGGGGGGGGGGGGGTGGGGGGGGGGGGGGGTGGGGGGGGGGGGGGGTGGGGGGGGGGGGGGGTGGGGGGGGGGGGGGGTGGGGGGGGGGGGGGGTGGGGGGGGGGGGGGGTGGGGGGGGGGGGGGGTGGGGGGGGGGGGGGGTGGGGGGGGGGGGGGGTGGGGGGGGGGGGGGGTGGGGGGGGGGGGGGGTGGGGGGGGGGGGGGGTGGGGGGGGGGGGGGGTGGGGGGGGGGGGGGGTGGGGGGGGGGGGGGGTGGGGGGGGGGGGGGGTGGGGGGGGGGGGGGGTGGGGGGGGGGGGGGGTGGGGGGGGGGGGGGGTGGGGGGGGGGGGGGGTGGGGGGGGGGGGGGGTGGGGGGGGGGGGGGGTGGGGGGGGGGGGGGGTGGGGGGGGGGGGGGGTGGGGGGGGGGGGGGGTGGGGGGGGGGGGGGGTGGGGGGGGGGGGGGGTGGGGGGGGGGGGGGGTGGGGGGGGGGGGGGGTGGGGGGGGGGGGGGGTGGGGGGGGGGGGGGGTGGGGGGGGGGGGGGGTGGGGGGGGGGGGGGGTGGGGGGGGGGGGGGGTGGGGGGGGGGGGGGGTGGGGGGGGGGGGGGGTGGGGGGGGGGGGGGGTGGGGGGGGGGGGGGGTGGGGGGGGGGGGGGGTGGGGGGGGGGGGGGGTGGGGGGGGGGGGGGGTGGGGGGGGGGGGGGGTGGGGGGGGGGGGGGGTGGGGGGGGGGGGGGGTGGGGGGGGGGGGGGGTGGGGGGGGGGGGGGGTGGGGGGGGGGGGGGGTGGGGGGGGGGGGGGGTGGGGGGGGGGGGGGGTGGGGGGGGGGGGGGGTGGGGGGGGGGGGGGGTGGGGGGGGGGGGGGGTGGGGGGGGGGGGGGGTGGGGGGGGGGGGGGGTGGGGGGGGGGGGGGGTGGGGGGGGGGGGGGGTGGGGGGGGGGGGGGGTGGGGGGGGGGGGGGGTGGGGGGGGGGGGGGGTGGGGGGGGGGGGGGGTGGGGGGGGGGGGGGGTGGGGGGGGGGGGGGGTGGGGGGGGGGGGGGGTGGGGGGGGGGGGGGGTGGGGGGGGGGGGGGGTGGGGGGGGGGGGGGGTGGGGGGGGGGGGGGGTGGGGGGGGGGGGGGGTGGGGGGGGGGGGGGGTGGGGGGGGGGGGGGGTGGGGGGGGGGGGGGGTGGGGGGGGGGGGGGGTGGGGGGGGGGGGGGGTGGGGGGGGGGGGGGGTGGGGGGGGGGGGGGGTGGGGGGGGGGGGGGGTGGGGGGGGGGGGGGGTGGGGGGGGGGGGGGGTGGGGGGGGGGGGGGGTGGGGGGGGGGGGGGGTGGGGGGGGGGGGGGGTGGGGGGGGGGGGGGGTGGGGGGGGGGGGGGGTGGGGGGGGGGGGGGGTGGGGGGGGGGGGGGGTGGGGGGGGGGGGGGGTGGGGGGGGGGGGGGGTGGGGGGGGGGGGGGGTGGGGGGGGGGGGGGGTGGGGGGGGGGGGGGGTGGGGGGGGGGGGGGGTGGGGGGGGGGGGGGGTGGGGGGGGGGGGGGGTGGGGGGGGGGGGGGGTGGGGGGGGGGGGGGGTGGGGGGGGGGGGGGGTGGGGGGGGGGGGGGGTGGGGGGGGGGGGGGGTGGGGGGGGGGGGGGGTGGGGGGGGGGGGGGGTGGGGGGGGGGGGGGGTGGGGGGGGGGGGGGGTGGGGGGGGGGGGGGGTGGGGGGGGGGGGGGGTGGGGGGGGGGGGGGGTGGGGGGGGGGGGGGGTGGGGGGGGGGGGGGGTGGGGGGGGGGGGGGGTGGGGGGGGGGGGGGGTGGGGGGGGGGGGGGGTGGGGGGGGGGGGGGGTGGGGGGGGGGGGGGGTGGGGGGGGGGGGGGGTGGGGGGGGGGGGGGGTGGGGGGGGGGGGGGGTGGGGGGGGGGGGGGGTGGGGGGGGGGGGGGGTGGGGGGGGGGGGGGGTGGGGGGGGGGGGGGGTGGGGGGGGGGGGGGGTGGGGGGGGGGGGGGGTGGGGGGGGGGGGGGGTGGGGGGGGGGGGGGGTGGGGGGGGGGGGGGGTGGGGGGGGGGGGGGGTGGGGGGGGGGGGGGGTGGGGGGGGGGGGGGGTGGGGGGGGGGGGGGGTGGGGGGGGGGGGGGGTGGGGGGGGGGGGGGGTGGGGGGGGGGGGGGGTGGGGGGGGGGGGGGGTGGGGGGGGGGGGGGGTGGGGGGGGGGGGGGGTGGGGGGGGGGGGGGGTGGGGGGGGGGGGGGGTGGGGGGGGGGGGGGGTGGGGGGGGGGGGGGGTGGGGGGGGGGGGGGGTGGGGGGGGGGGGGGGTGGGGGGGGGGGGGGGTGGGGGGGGGGGGGGGTGGGGGGGGGGGGGGGTGGGGGGGGGGGGGGGTGGGGGGGGGGGGGGGTGGGGGGGGGGGGGGGTGGGGGGGGGGGGGGGTGGGGGGGGGGGGGGGTGGGGGGGGGGGGGGGTGGGGGGGGGGGGGGGTGGGGGGGGGGGGGGGTGGGGGGGGGGGGGGGTGGGGGGGGGGGGGGGTGGGGGGGGGGGGGGGTGGGGGGGGGGGGGGGTGGGGGGGGGGGGGGGTGGGGGGGGGGGGGGGTGGGGGGGGGGGGGGGTGGGGGGGGGGGGGGGTGGGGGGGGGGGGGGGTGGGGGGGGGGGGGGGTGGGGGGGGGGGGGGGTGGGGGGGGGGGGGGGTGGGGGGGGGGGGGGGTGGGGGGGGGGGGGGGTGGGGGGGGGGGGGGGTGGGGGGGGGGGGGGGTGGGGGGGGGGGGGGGTGGGGGGGGGGGGGGGTGGGGGGGGGGGGGGGTGGGGGGGGGGGGGGGTGGGGGGGGGGGGGGGTGGGGGGGGGGGGGGGTGGGGGGGGGGGGGGGTGGGGGGGGGGGGGGGTGGGGGGGGGGGGGGGTGGGGGGGGGGGGGGGTGGGGGGGGGGGGGGGTGGGGGGGGGGGGGGGTGGGGGGGGGGGGGGGTGGGGGGGGGGGGGGGTGGGGGGGGGGGGGGGTGGGGGGGGGGGGGGGTGGGGGGGGGGGGGGGTGGGGGGGGGGGGGGGTGGGGGGGGGGGGGGGTGGGGGGGGGGGGGGGTGGGGGGGGGGGGGGGTGGGGGGGGGGGGGGGTGGGGGGGGGGGGGGGTGGGGGGGGGGGGGGGTGGGGGGGGGGGGGGGTGGGGGGGGGGGGGGGTGGGGGGGGGGGGGGGTGGGGGGGGGGGGGGGTGGGGGGGGGGGGGGGTGGGGGGGGGGGGGGGTGGGGGGGGGGGGGGGTGGGGGGGGGGGGGGGTGGGGGGGGGGGGGGGTGGGGGGGGGGGGGGGTGGGGGGGGGGGGGGGTGGGGGGGGGGGGGGGTGGGGGGGGGGGGGGGTGGGGGGGGGGGGGGGTGGGGGGGGGGGGGGGTGGGGGGGGGGGGGGGTGGGGGGGGGGGGGGGTGGGGGGGGGGGGGGGTGGGGGGGGGGGGGGGTGGGGGGGGGGGG